>NW_028270150.1:104126386-104435022 GCF_037043375.1 Chiloscyllium plagiosum | reverse complement strand
GAATGAAATCGTTAAGCTGGACCCATTGAATGAATGAGAGAATCTCTCCTCATTGAGTTAACATGTGCTGTGTGTTTCATTGAATGAATGAGTACAGTAGGGTTCACTAAGTAAGTTTGTTCCATTGAATCAAGGAATGTGGTTTGATTCATTGATTCCATAATCGTAGTTTGATTCAATGAGGAGAGATTCTCTCATTCATTCAATGGGTCCAGCTTAACGCTTTCATTCAATAAAACAAACTGCATTCATTGAATCATTTAGTCAAACTATGATCATTGATTCAATGAATCAAATCGTATTCCTGGCTTCAATTGAATAATCCTATCTCCCTTATTTACCAAACTGCATAATTTCATTCAAAGAAAGAGGCTGCACTTGTCAATTCAATGAGTAGAGTTACTCACATTCATTCATGAAATGGCACATGTTTCACGCATTGTCTCTATCAAACTGCACACGTTCAGGACATGAACCAAACTGCCCGTCTTAATTCAATGAGTAGAGTTTCTCTCATTCATTCAATATGTCAAGCTTACCATTTTCATTTAATGAAACATACTGCATTCCAAGAATCATTGAATCAAACCTTATTCCTTGTTTCAATGGAACAATCCTAACTTACTTATTTAGTGTATCTTTCTACACTCGTCCATTCAATAAAACAGACAGCACCTGATAGTTCAAAGAGTAGAGGAACTCTCATTCGTTCAATGCCACAAGCTTAACGCATTGATTCAATCAAACAAATTGCACACATTTAGTTCAAGAAGCAAACTGCACTTGTCAATTCAATGAATATTCAATTTGTTTCTTTGAATGAAAGCGTTAAGCTTGACGCACGGTTTGAATGAGAGAAGCTCGACTCATTCTATTAAGACGTGCAGTCTAACATTCAGTAAATGATTGCTGTTTGCTCCATCGAATGAATGCATTTTGCTCGTGGCATGGAAAGGATGGCAGGAGTAATACTCTTTTAATTAGGAGATACAGTGTTTTTCATGGAATGAATGGGTGCAGTTTGATTCACGAAGTAAATGGGTTAGGTTTGTTTGGTTGAATCCATTAATACCGTTTGGTTCATTGACTCAATGATTGCAGTTTTATTCAATGATTGAATGAATGGAATTGGTTTCTTTGAATGAAAATGCTAAGCTTGACACATTGAATAAACAAGAAAAGCTGTGCTCATTGAATAAACACGAGCAGTTTATTTCATGGACAAAATGTGTGCAGTTTGTTTGAATCAATGCGTTAAGCTTGTGGCTTTGAACGTTTGAGAGAACCTCATTGTATAATCATATGCAGTCTGTTTCATTGAATGAATGAGTGCAGTAGGATTCACTAAATAAGTGAGTTTGTTTGTTGCGTTGGAACAAGGAACATGGTTTGATTCATTGAATCGATGATTGTAGTTTAATTCAATGCTTCAATGAATGCAGTTTGTTTCCTTAAATGAAAACGGTGAGCTTGACACATTGAATGAATGAGAGAAGCTCTACTCATTGATTTAAGAAGAGCGGTTTGGTGCATGTAGTTATCGTGTACAGTTTGATAGAGACAATGCGTGAAACTTGTGCCATTGAATGAATGAGGGTTGAACGTGTGCAGCTTCTTTCATTGAATGAACGTAGGAATAAGGGAGCTCGGTTTGTTGCATTGAAACAATGATTAAGGTTTGATTCATTGAATCAATTATTGTAGTTTGATTCAATAATTGAAAGAATGCAGCTTGTTTCATTGAATGAAAGCGTTCAGCTTGACCCATTGAATGAAGGAGAGTAGCTCTTCTCATTGAATTGACAAGTGCAGCCTCTTTCTTTGAATGAACATATGCAGTTTGGTTCACTAAATAAGGGAGATAGGATTATTCCATTGAAGCAAGGAATACGATTTGATTCATTGAATCAATGATCATAGTTTGATTAAATGTTTCAAGGAATGCAGTTTGTTTCAATGAATGAAATCGTTAAGCTGGACCCATTGAATGAATGAGAGAATCTCTCCTCATTGAGTTAACATGTGCTGTGTGTTTCATTGAATGAATGAGTACAGTAGGGTTCACTAAGTAAGTTTGTTCCATTGAATCAAGGAATGTGGTTTGATTCATTGATTCCATAATCGTAGTTTGATTCAATGAGGAGAGATTCTCTCATTCATTCAATGGGTCCAGCTTAACGCTTTCATTCAATAAAACAAACTGCATTCATTGAATCATTTAGTCAAACTATGATCATTGATTCAATGAATCAAATCGTATTCCTGGCTTCAATCGAATAATCCTATCTCCCTTATTTACCAAACTGCATAAGTTCATTCAAAGAAAGAGGCTGCACTTGTCAATTCAATGAGTAGAGTTACTCTCATTCATTCATGAAATGGCACATGTTTCACGCATTGTCTCTATCAAACTGCACACGTTCAGGACATGAACCAAACTGCACGTCTTAATTCAATGAGTAGAGTTTCTCTCATTCATTCAATATGTCAAGCTTACCATTTTCATTTAATGAAACATACTGCATTCCAAGAATCATTGAATCAAACCTTATTCCTTGTTTCAATGGAACAAACCTAACTTACTTATTTAGTGTATCTTTCTACACTCGTCCATTCAATAAAACAGACAGCACATGATAGTTCAAAGAGTAGAGGAACTCTCATTCGTTCAATGCCACAAGCTTAACGCATTGATTCAATCAAACAGATTGCACACATTTAGTTCAAGAAGCAAACTGCACTTGTCAATTCAATGAATATTCAGTTTGTTTCTTTGAATGAAAGCGTTAAGCTTGACGCACGGTTTGAATGAGAGAAGCTCGACTCATTCTATTAAGACGTGCAGTCTAACATTGAGTAAATGATTGCTGTTTGCTCCATCGAATGAATGCATTTTGCTCGTGGCATGGAAAGGATGGCAGGAGCTATACTCTTTTAATTAGGAGATACAGTGTTTTTCATGGAATGAATGGGTGCAGTTTGATTCACGAAGTAAATGGGTTAGGTTTGTTTGGTTGAATCCATTAATACCGTTTGGTTCATTGACTCAATGATTGCAGTTTGATTCAATGATTGAATGAATGGAATTGGTTTCTTTGAATGAAAATGCTAAGCTTGACACATTGAATAAACAAGAAAAGCTGTGCTCATTGAATAAACACGAGCAGTTTATTTCATGGACAAAATGTGTGCAGTTTGTTTGAATCAATGCGTTAAGCTTGTGGCTTTGAACGTTTGAGAGAACCTCTACTCATTGTATAATCATATGCAGTCTGTTTCATTGAATGAATGAGTGCAGTAGGATTCACTAAATAAGTGAGTTTGTTTGTTGCGTTTGAACAAGGAACATGGTTTGATTCATTGAATCGATGATTGTAGTTTAATTCAATGCTTCAATGAATGCAGTTTGTTTCCTTAAATGAAAACGGTGAGCTTGACACATTGAATGAATGAGAGAAGCTCTACTCATTGATTTAAGAATAGCGGTTTGGTGCATGTAGTTATCGTGTACAGTTTGATAGAGACAATGCGTGAAACTTGTGCCATTGAATGAATGAGGGTTGAACGTGTGCAGCTTCTTTCATTGAATGAACGTAGGAATAAGGGAGCTCGGTTTGTTGCATTGAAACAATGATTAAGGTTTGATTCAATGAATCAATTATTGTAGTTTGATTCAATAATTGAAAGAATGCAGCTTGTTTCATTGAATGAAAGCGTTCAGCTTGACCCATTGAATGAAGGAGAGTAGCTCTTCTCATTGAATTGACAAGTGCAGCCTCTTTCTTTGAATGAACATATGCAGTTTGGTTCACTAAATAAGGGAGATAGGATTATTCCATTGAAGCAAGGAATACGATTTGATTAAATGTTTCAAGGAATGCAGTTTGTTTCAATGAATGAAATCGTTAAGCTGGACCCATTGAATGAATGAGAGAATCTCTCCTCATTGAGTTAACATGTGCTGTGTGTTTCATTGAATGAATGAGTACAGTAGGGTTCACTAAGTAAGTTTGTTCCATTGAATCAAGGAATGTGGTTTGATTCATTGATTCCATAATCGTAGTTTGATTCAATGAGGAGAGATTCTCTCATTCATTCAATGGGTCCAGCTTAACGCTTTCATTCAATAAAACAAACTGCATTCATTGAATCATTTAGTCAAACTATGATCATTGATTCAATGAATCAAATCGTATTCCTGGCTTCAATTGAATAATCCTATCTCCCTTCTTTCCCAAACTGCATAAGTTCATTCAAAGAAAGAGGCTGCACTTGTCAATTCAATGAGTAGAGTTACTCTCATTCATTCCTGAAATGGCACATGTTTCACGCATTGTCTCTATCAAACTGCACACGTTCAGGACATGAACCAAACTGCACGTCTTAATTCAATGAGTAGAGTTTCTCTCATTCATTCAATATGTCAAGCTTACCATTTTCATTTAATGAAACATGCTGCATTCCAAGAATCATTGAATCAAACCTTATTCCTTGTTTCAATGGAACAAACCTAACTTACTTATTTAGTGTATCTTTCTACACTCGTCCATTCAATAAAACAGACAGCACATGATAGTTCAAAAAGTAGAGGAACTCTCATTCGTTCAATGCCACAAGCTTAACGCATTGATTCAATCAAACAGATTGCACACATTTAGTTCAAGAAGCAAACTGCACTTGTCAATTCAATGAATATTCAGTTTGTTTCTTTGAATGAAAGCGTTAAGCTTGACGCACGGTTTGAATGAGAGAAGCTCGACTCATTCTATTAAGACGTGCAGTCTAACATTGAGTAAATGATTGCTGTTTGCCCCATCGAATGAATGCATTTTGCTCGTGGCATGGAAAGGATGGCAGGAGCTCTCCTCTTTCAATTAGGAGATACAGTGTTTTTCATGGAATGAATGGGTGCAGTTTGATTCACGAAGTAAATGGGTTAGGTTTGTTTGGTTGAATCCATTAATACCGTTTGGTTCATTGACTCAATGATTGCAGTTTGATTCAATGATTGAATGAATGGAATTGGTTTCTTTGAATGAAAATGCTAAGCTTGACACATTGAATAAACAAGAAAAGCTGTGCTCATTGAATAAACACGAGCAGTTTATTTCATGGACAAAATGTGTGCAGTTTGTTTGAATCAATGCGTTAAGCTTGTGGCTTTGAACGTTTGAGAGAACCTCTACTCATTGTATAATCATATGCAGTCTGTTTCATTGAATGAATGAGTGCAGTAGGATTCACTAAATAAGTGAGTTTGTTTGTTGCGTTGGAACAAGGAACATGGTTTGATTCATTGAATCGATGATTGTAGTTTAATTCAATGCTACAATGAATGCAGTTTGTTTCCTTAAATGAAAACGGTGAGCTTGACACATTGAATGAATGAGAGAAGCTCTACTCATTGATTTAAGAATAGCGGTTTGGTGCATGTAGTTATCGTGTACAGTTTGATAGAGACAATGCGTGAAACTTGTGCCATTGAATGAATGAGGGTTGAACGTGTGCAGCTTCTTTCATTGAATGAACGTAGGAATAAGGGAGCTCGGTTTGTTGCATTGAAACAATGATTAAGGTTTGATTCATTGAATCAATTATTGTAGTTTGATTCAATAATTGAAAGAATGCAGCTTGTTTCATTGAATGAAAGCGTTCAGCTTGACCCATTGAATGAAGGAGAGTAGCTCTTCTCATTGAATTGACAAGTGCAGCCTCTTTCTTTGAATGAACATATGCAGTTTGGTTCACTAAATAAGGGAGATAGGATTATTCCATTGAAGCAAGGAATACGATTTGATTAAATGTTTCAAGGAATGCAGTTTGTTTCAATGAATGAAATCGTTAAGCTGGACCCATTGAATGAATGAGAGAATCTCTCCTCATTGAGTTAACATGTGCTGTGTGTTTCATTGAATGAATGAGTACAGTAGGGTTCACTAAGTAAGTTTGTTCCATTGAATCAAGGAATGTGGTTTGATTCATTGATTCCATAATCGTAGTTTGATTCAATGAGGAGAGATTCTCTCATTCATTCAATGGGTCCAGCTTAACGCTTTCATTCAATAAAACAAACTGCATTCATTGAATCATTTAGTCAAACTATGATCATTGATTCAATGAATCAAATCGTATTCCTGGCTTCAATTGAATAATCCTATCTCCCTTATTTACCAAACTGCATAATTTCATTCAAAGAAAGAGGCTGCACTTGTCAATTCAATGAGTAGAGTTACTCACATTCATTCATGAAATGGCACATGTTTTACGCATTGTCTCTATCAAAGTGCACACGTTCAGGACATGAACCAAACTGCCCGTCTTAATTCAATGAGTAGAGTTTCTCTCATTCATTCAATATGTCAAGCTTCCCATTTTCATTTAATGAAACATACTGCATTCCAAGAATCATTGAATCAAACCTTATTCCTTGTTTCAATGGAACAATCCTAACTTACTTATTTAGTGTATCTTTCTACACTCGTCCATTCAATAAAACAGACAGCACATGATAGTTCAAAGAGTAGAGGAACTCTCATTCGTTCAATGCCACAAGCTTAACGCATTGATTCAATCAAACAGATTGCACACATTTAGTTCAAGAAGCAAACTGCACTTGTCAATTCAATGAATATTCAGTTTGTTTCTTTGAATGAAAGCGTTAAGCTTGACGCACGGTTTGAATGAGAGAAGCTCGACTCATTCTATTAAGACGTGCAGTCTAACATTCAGTAAATGATTGCTGTTTGCTCCATCGAATGAATGCATTTTGCTCGTGGCATGGAAAGGATGGCAGGAGCTATACTCTTTTAATTAGGAGATACAGTGTTTTTCATGGAATGAATGGGTGCAGTTTGATTCACGAAGTAAATGGGTTAGGTTTGTTTGGTTGAATCCATTAATACCGTTTGGTTCATTGACTCAATGATTGCAGTTTGATTCAATGATTGAATGAATGGAATTGGTTTCTTTGAATGAAAATGCTAAGCTTGACACATTGAATAAACAAGAAAAGCTGTGCTCATTGAATAAACACGAGCAGTTTATTTCATGGACAAAATGTGTGCAGTTTGTTTGAATCAATGCGTTAAGCTTGTGGCTTTGAACGTTTGAGAGAACCTCTGCTCATTGTATAATCATATGCAGTCTGTTTCATTGAATGAATGAGTGCAGTAGGATTCACTAAATAAGTGAGTTTGTTTGTTGCGTTGGAACAAGGAACATGGTTTGATTCATTGAATCGATGATTGTAGTTTAATTCAATGCTTCAATGAATGCAGTTTGTTTCCTTAAATGAAAACGGTGAGCTTGACACATTGAATGAATGAGAGAAGCTCTCCTCATTGATTTAAGAATAGCGGTTTGGTGCATGGAGTTATCGTGTACAGTTTGATAGAGACAATGCGTGAAACTTGTGCCATTGAATGAATGAGGGTTGAACGTGTGCAGCTTCTTTCATTGAATGAACGTAGGAATAAGGGAGCTCGGTTTGTTGCATTGAAACAATGATTAAGGTTTGATTCATTGAATCAATTATTGTAGTTTGATTCAATAATTGAAAGAATGCAGCTTGTTTCATTGAATGAAAGCGTTCAGCTTGACCCATTGAATGAAGGAGAGTAGCTCTTCTCATTGAATTGACAAGTGCAGCCTCTTTCTTTGAATGAACATATGCAGTTTGGTTCACTAAATAAGGGAGATAGGATTATTCCATTGAAGCAAGGAATACGATTTGATTCATTGAATCAATGATCATAGTTTGATTAAATGTTTCAAGGAATGCAGTTTGTTTCAATGAATGAAATCGTTAAGCTGGACCCATTGAATGAATGAGAGAATCTCTCCTCATTGAGTTAACATGTGCTGTGTGTTTCATTGAATGAATGAGTACAGTAGGGTTCACTAAGTAAGTTTGTTCCATTGAATCAAGGAATGTGGTTTGATTCATTGATTCCATAATCGTAGTTTGATTCAATGAGGAGAGATTCTCTCATTCATTCAATGGGTCCAGCTTAACGCTTTCATTCAATAAAACAAACTGCATTCATTGAATCATTTAGTCAAACTATGATCATTGATTCAATGAATCAAATCGTATTCCTGGCTTCAATTGAATAATCCTATCTCCCTTATTTACCAAACTGCATAAGTTCATTCAAAGAAAGAGGCTGCACTTGTCAATTCAATGAGTAGAGTTACTCTCATTCATTCATGAAATGGCACATGTTTCACGCATTGTCTCTATCAAACTGCACACGTTCAGGACATGAACCAAACTGCACGTCTTAATTCAATGAGTAGAGTTTCTCTCATTCATTCAATATGTCAAGCTTACCATTTTCATTTAATGAAACATACTGCATTCCAAGAATCATTGAATCAAACCTTATTCCTTGTTTCAATGGAACAAACCTAACTTACTTATTTAGTGTATCTTTCTACACTCGTCCATTCAATAAAACAGACAGCACATGATAGTTCAAAGAGTAGAGGAACTCTCATTCGTTCAATGCCACAAGCTTAACGCATTGATTCAATCAAACAGATTGCACACATTTAGTTCAAGAAGCAAACTGCACTTGTCAATTCAATGAATATTCAGTTTGTTTCTTTGAATGAAAGCGTTAAGCTTGACGCACGGTTTGAATGAGAGAAGCTCGACTCATTCTATTAAGACGTGCAGTCTAACATTGAGTAAATGATTGCTGTTTGCTCCATCGAATGAATGCATTTTGCTCGTGGCATGGAAAGGATGGCAGGAGCTATGCTCTTTTAATTAGGAGATACAGTGTTTTTCATGGAATGAATGGGTGCAGTTTGATTCACGAAGTAAATGGGTTAGGTTTGTTTGGTTGAATCCATTAATACCGTTTGGTTCATTGACTCAATGATTGCAGTTTTATTCAATGATTGAATGAATGGAATTGGTTTCTTTGAATGAAAATGCTAAGCTTGACACATTGAATAAACAAGAAAAGCTGTGCTCATTGAATAAACACGAGCAGTTTATTTCATGGACAAAATGTGTGCAGTTTGTTTGAATCAATGCGTTAAGCTTGTGGCTTTGAACGTTTGAGAGAACCTCTACTCATTGTATAATCATATGCAGTCTGTTTCATTGAATGAATGAGTGCAGTAGGATTCACCAAATAAGTGAGTTTGTTTGTTGCGTTGGAACAAGGAACATGGTTTGATTCATTGAATCGATGATTGTAGTTTAATTCAATGCTTCAATGAATGCAGTTTGTTTCCTTAAATGAAAACGGTGAGCTTGACACATTGAATGAATGAGAGAAGCTCTACTCATTGATTTAAGAATAGCGGTTTGGTGCATGGAGTTATCGTGTACAGTTTGATAGAGACAATGCGTGAAACTTGTGCCATTGAATGAATGAGGGTTGAACGTGTGCAGCTTCTTTCATTGAATGAACGTAGGAATAAGGGAGCTCGGTTTGTTGCATTGAAACAATGATTAAGGTTTGATTCATTGAATCAATTATTGTAGTTTGATTCAATAATTGAAAGAATGCAGCTTGTTTCATTGAATGAAAGCGTTCAGCTTGACCCATTGAATGAAGGAGAGTAGCTCTTCTCATTGAATTGACAAGTGCAGCCTCTTTCTTTGAATGAACATATGCAGTTTGGTTCACTAAATAAGGGAGATAGGATTATTCCATTGAAGCAAGGAATACGATTTGATTCATTGAATCAATGATCATAGTTTGATTAAATGTTTCAAGGAATGCAGTTTGTTTCAATGAATGAAATCGTTAAGCTGGACCCATTGAATGAATGAGAGAATCTCTCCTCATTGAGTTAACATGTGCTGTGTGTTTCATTGAATGAATGAGTACAGTAGGGTTCACTAAGTAAGTTTGTTCCATTGAATCAAGGAATGTGGTTTGATTCATTGATTCCATAATCGTAGTTTGATTCAATGAGGAGAGATTCTCTCATTCATTCAATGGGTCCAGCTTAACGCTTTCATTCAATAAAACAAACTGCATTCATTGAATCATTTAGTCAAACTATGATCATTGATTCAATGAATCAAATCGTATTCCTGGCTTCAATTGAATAATCCTATCTCCCTTATTTACCAAACTGCATAAGTTCATTCAAAGAAAGAGGCTGCACTTGTCAATTCAATGAGTAGAGTTACTCTCATTCATTCATGAAATGGCACATGTTTCACGCATTGTCTCTATCAAACTGCACACGTTCAGGACATGAACCAAACTGCACGTCTTAATTCAATGAGTAGAGTTTCTCTCATTCATTCAATATGTCAAGCTTACCATTTTCATTTAATGAAACATACTGCATTCCAAGAATCATTGAATCAAACCTTATTCCTTGTTTCAATGGAACAAACCTAACTTACTTATTTAGTGTATCTTTCTACACTCGTCCATTCAATAAAACAGACAGCTCATGATAGTTCAAAGAGTAGAGGAACTCTCATTCGTTCAATGCCACAAGCTTAACGCATTGATTCAATCAAACAGATTGCACACATTTAGTTCAAGAAGCAAACTGCACTTGTCAATTCAATGAATATTCAGTTTGTTTCTTTGAATGAAAGCGTTAAGCTTGACGCACGGTTTGAATGAGAGAAGCTCGACTCATTCTATTAAGACGTGCAGTCTAACATTGAGTAAATGATTGCTGTTTGCTCCATCGAATGAATGCTCGTGGCATGGAAAGGATGGCAGGAGCTATACTCTTTTAATTAGGAGATACAGTGTTTTTCATGGAATGAATGGGTGCAGTTTGATTCACGAAGTAAATGGGTTAGGTTTGTTTGGTTGAATCCATTAATACCGTTTGGTTCATTGACTCAATGATTGCAGTTTTATTCAATGATTGAATGAATGGAATTGGTTTCTTTGAATGAAAATGCTAAGCTTGACACATTGAATAAACAAGAAAAGCTGTGCTCATTGAATAAACACGAGCAGTTTATTTCATGGACAAAATGTGTGCAGTTTGTTTGAATCAATGCGTTAAGCTTGTGGCTTTGAACGTTTGAGAGAACCTCTACTCATTGTATAATCATATGCAGTCTGTTTCATTGAATGAATGAGTGCAGTAGGATTCACCAAATAAGTGAGTTTGTTTGTTGCGTTGGAACAAGGAACATGGTTTGATTCATTGAATCGATGATTGTAGTTTAATTCAATGCTTCAATGAATGCAGTTTGTTTCCTTAAATGAAAACGGTGAGCTTGACACATTGAATGAATGAGAGAAGCTCTACTCATTGATTTAAGAATAGCGGTTTGGTGCATGTAGTTATCGTGTACAGTTTGATAGAGACAATGCGTGAAACTTGTGCCATTGAATGAATGAGGGTTGAACGTGTGCAGCTTCTTTCATTGAATGAACGTAGGAATAAGGGAGCTCGGTTTGTTGCATTGAAACAATGATTAAGGTTTGATTCATTGAATCAATTATTGTAGTTTGATTCAATAATTGAAAGACTGCAGCTTGTTTCATTGAATGAAAGCGTTCAGCTTGACCCATTGAATGAAGGAGAGTAGCTCTTCTCATTGAATTGACAAGTGCAGCCTCTTTCTTTGAATGAACATATGCAGTTTGGTTCACTAAATAAGGGAGATAGGATTATTCCATTGAAGCAAGGAATACGATTTGATTCATTGAATCAATGATCATAGTTTGATTAAATGTTTCAAGGAATGCAGTTTGTTTCAATGAATGAAATCGTTAAGCTGGACCCATTGAATGAATGAGAGAATCTCTCCTCATTGAGTTAACATGTGCTGTGTGTTTCATTGAATGAATGAGTACAGTAGGGTTCACTAAGTAAGTTTGTTCCATTGAATCAAGGAATGTGGTTTGATTCATTGATTCCATAATCGTAGTTTGATTCAATGAGGAGAGATTCTCTCATTCATTCAATGGGTCCAGCTTAACGCTTTCATTCAATAAAACAAACTGCATTCATTGAATCATTTAGTCAAACTATGATCATTGATTCAATGAATCAAATCGTATTCCTGGCTTCAATTGAATAATCCTATCTCCCTTATTTACCAAACTGCATAAGTTCATTCAAAGAAAGAGGCTGCACTTGTCAATTCAATGAGTAGAGTTACTCTCATTCATTCATGAAATGGCACATGTTTCACGCATTGTCTCTATCAAACTGCACACGTTCAGGACATGAACCAAACTGCCCGTCTTAATTCAATGAGTAGAGTTTCTCTCATTCATTCAATATGTCAAGCTTACCATTTTCATTTAATGAAACATACTGCATTCCAAGAATCATTGAATCAAACCTTATTCCTTGTTTCAATGGAACAATCCTAACTTACTTATTTAGTGTATCTTTCTACACTCGTCCATTCAATAAAACAGACAGCACATGATAGTTCAAAGAGTAGAGGAACTCTCATTCGTTCAATGCCACAAGCTTAACGCATTGATTCAATCAAACAGATTGCACACATTTAGTTGAAGAAGCAAACTGCACTTGTCAATTCAATGAATATTCAGTTTGTTTCTTTGAATGAAAGCGTTAAGCTTGACGCACGGTTTGAATGAGAGAAGCTCGACTCATTCTATTAAGACGTGCAGTCTAACATTGAGTAAATGATTGCTGTTTGCTCCATCGAATGAATGCATTTTGCTCGTGGCATGGAAAGGATGGCAGGAGCTATACTCTTTTAATTAGGAGATACAGTGTTTTTCATGGAATGAATGGGTGCAGTTTGATTCACGAAGTAAATGGGTTAGGTTTGTTTGGTTGAATCCATTAATACCGTTTGGTTCATTGACTCAATGATTGCAGTTTTATTCAATGATTGAATGAATGGAATTGGTTTCTTTGAATGAAAATGCTAAGCTTGACACATTGAATAAACAAGAAAAGCTGTGCTCATTGAATAAACACGAGCAGTTTATTTCATGGACAAAATGTGTGCAGTTTGTTTGAATCAATGCGTTAAGCTTGTGGCTTTGAACGTTTGAGAGAACCTCTACTCATTGTATAATCATATGCAGTCTGTTTCATTGAATGAATGAGTGCAGTAGGATTCACCAAATAAGTGAGTTTGTTTGTTGCGTTGGAACAAGGAACATGGTTTGATTCATTGAATCGATGATTGTAGTTTAATTCAATGCTTCAATGAATGCAGTTTGTTTCCTTAAATGAAAACGGTGAGCTTGACACATTGAATGAATGAGAGAAGCTCTACTCATTGATTTAAGAATAGCGGTTTGGTGCATGTAGTTATCGTGTACAGTTTGATAGAGACAATGCGTGAAACTTGTGCCATTGAATGAATGAGGGTTGAACGTGTGCAGCTTCTTTCATTGAATGAACGTAGGAATAAGGGAGCTCGGTTTGTTGCATTGAAACAATGATTAAGGTTTGATTCATTGAATCAATTATTGTAGTTTGATTCAATAATTGAAAGAATGCAGCTTGTTTCATTGAATGAAAGCGTTCAGCTTGACCCATTGAATGAAGGAGAGTAGCTCTTCTCATTGAATTGACAAGTGCAGCCTCTTTCTTTGAATGAACATATGCAGTTTGGTTCACTAAATAAGGGAGATAGGATTATTCCATTGAAGCAAGGAATACGATTTGATTCATTGAATCAATGATCATAGTTTGATTAAATGTTTCAAGGAATGCAGTTTGTTTCAATGAATGAAATCGTTAAGCTGGACCCATTGAATGAATGAGAGAATCTCTCCTCATTGAGTTAACATGTGCTGTGTGTTTCATTGAATGAATGAGTACAGTAGGGTTCACTAAGTAAGTTTGTTCCATTGAATCAAGGAATGTGGTTTGATTCATTGATTCCATAATCGTAGTTTGATTCAATGAGGAGAGATTCTCTCATTCATTCAATGGGTCCAGCTTAACGCTTTCATTCAATAAAACAAACTGCATTCATTGAATCATTTAGTCAAACTATGATCATTGATTCAATGAATCAAATCGTATTCCTGGCTTCAATTGAATAATCCTATCTCCCTTATTTACCAAACTGCATAAGTTCATTCAAAGAAAGAGGCTGCACTTGTCAATTCAATGAGTAGAGTTACTCTCATTCATTCATGAAATGGCACATGTTTCACGCATTGTCTCTATCAAACTGCACACGTTCAGGACATGAACCAAACTGCACGTCTTAATTCAATGAGTAGAGTTTCTCTCATTCATTCAATATGTCAAGCTTACCATTTTCATTTAATGAAACATACTGCATTCCAAGAATCATTGAATCAAACCTTATTCCTTGTTTCAATGGAACAAACCTAACTTACTTATTTAGTGTATCTTTCTACACTCGTCCATTCAATAAAACAGACAGCACATGATAGTTCAAAGAGTAGAGGAACTCTCATTCGTTCAATGCCACAAGCTTAACGCATTGATTCAATCAAACAGATTGCACACATTTAGTTCAAGAAGCAAACTGCACTTGTCAATTCAATGAATATTCAGTTTGTTTCTTTGAATGAAAGCGTTAAGCTTGACGCACGGTTTGAATGAGAGAAGCTCGACTCATTCTATTAAGACGTGCAGTCTAACATTGAGTAAATGATTGCTGTTTGCTCCATCGAATGAATGCATTTTGCTCGTGGCATGGAAAGGATGGCAGGAGCTATGCTCTTTTAATTAGGAGATACAGTGTTTTTCATGGAATGAATGGGTGCAGTTTGATTCACGAAGTAAATGGGTTAGGTTTGTTTGGTTGAATCCATTAATACCGTTTGGTTCATTGACTCAATGATTGCAGTTTTATTCAATGATTGAATGAATGGAATTGGTTTCTTTGAATGAAAATGCTAAGCTTGACACATTGAATAAACAAGAAAAGCTGTGCTCATTGAATAAACACGAGCAGTTTATTTCATGGACAAAATGTGTGCAGTTTGTTTGAATCAATGCGTTAAGCTTGTGGCTTTGAACGTTTGAGAGAACCTCTACTCATTGTATAATCATATGCAGTCTGTTTCATTGAATGAATGAGTGCAGTAGGATTCACCAAATAAGTGAGTTTGTTTGTTGCGTTGGAACAAGGAACATGGTTTGATTCATTGAATCGATGATTGTAGTTTAATTCAATGCTTCAATGAATGCAGTTTGTTTCCTTAAATGAAAACGGTGAGCTTGACACATTGAATGAATGAGAGAAGCTCTACTCATTGATTTAAGAATAGCGGTTTGGTGCATGGAGTTATCGTGTACAGTTTGATAGAGACAATGCGTGAAACTTGTGCCATTGAATGAATGAGGGTTGAACGTGTGCAGCTTCTTTCATTGAATGAACGTAGGAATAAGGGAGCTCGGTTTGTTGCATTGAAACAATGATTAAGGTTTGATTCATTGAATCAATTATTGTAGTTTGATTCAATAATTGAAAGAATGCAGCTTGTTTCATTGAATGAAAGCGTTCAGCTTGACCCATTGAATGAAGGAGAGTAGCTCTTCTCATTGAATTGACAAGTGCAGCCTCTTTCTTTGAATGAACATATGCAGTTTGGTTCACTAAATAAGGGAGATAGGATTATTCCATTGAAGCAAGGAATACGATTTGATTCATTGAATCAATGATCATAGTTTGATTAAATGTTTCAAGGAATGCAGTTTGTTTCAATGAATGAAATCGTTAAGCTGGACCCATTGAATGAATGAGAGAATCTCTCCTCATTGAGTTAACATGTGCTGTGTGTTTCATTGAATGAATGAGTACAGTAGGGTTCACTAAGTAAGTTTGTTCCATTGAATCAAGGAATGTGGTTTGATTCATTGATTCCATAATCGTAGTTTGATTCAATGAGGAGAGATTCTCTCATTCATTCAATGGGTCCAGCTTAACGCTTTCATTCAATAAAACAAACTGCATTCATTGAATCATTTAGTCAAACTATGATCATTGATTCAATGAATCAAATCGTATTCCTGGCTTCAATTGAATAATCCTATCTCCCTTATTTACCAAACTGCATAAGTTCATTCAAAGAAAGAGGCTGCACTTGTCAATTCAATGAGTAGAGTTACTCTCATTCATTCATGAAATGGCACATGTTTCACGCATTGTCTCTATCAAACTGCACACGTTCAGGACATGAACCAAACTGCACGTCTTAATTCAATGAGTAGAGTTTCTCTCATTCATTCAATATGTCAAGCTTACCATTTTCATTTAATGAAACATACTGCATTCCAAGAATCATTGAATCAAACCTTATTCCTTGTTTCAATGGAACAAACCTAACTTACTTATTTAGTGTATCTTTCTACACTCGTCCATTCAATAAAACAGACAGCTCATGATAGTTCAAAGAGTAGAGGAACTCTCATTCGTTCAATGCCACAAGCTTAACGCATTGATTCAATCAAACAGATTGCACACATTTAGTTCAAGAAGCAAACTGCACTTGTCAATTCAATGAATATTCAGTTTGTTTCTTTGAATGAAAGCGTTAAGCTTGACGCACGGTTTGAATGAGAGAAGCTCGACTCATTCTATTAAGACGTGCAGTCTAACATTGAGTAAATGATTGCTGTTTGCTCCATCGAATGAATGCTCGTGGCATGGAAAGGATGGCAGGAGCTATACTCTTTTAATTAGGAGATACAGTGTTTTTCATGGAATGAATGGGTGCAGTTTGATTCACGAAGTAAATGGGTTAGGTTTGTTTGGTTGAATCCATTAATACCGTTTGGTTCATTGACTCAATGATTGCAGTTTTATTCAATGATTGAATGAATGGAATTGGTTTCTTTGAATGAAAATGCTAAGCTTGACACATTGAATAAACAAGAAAAGCTGTGCTCATTGAATAAACACGAGCAGTTTATTTCATGGACAAAATGTGTGCAGTTTGTTTGAATCAATGCGTTAAGCTTGTGGCTTTGAACGTTTGAGAGAACCTCTACTCATTGTATAATCATATGCAGTCTGTTTCATTGAATGAATGAGTGCAGTAGGATTCACCAAATAAGTGAGTTTGTTTGTTGCGTTGGAACAAGGAACATGGTTTGATTCATTGAA
This sequence comes from Chiloscyllium plagiosum, assembly GCF_037043375.1. Lineage (NCBI taxonomy): Eukaryota > Metazoa > Chordata > Chondrichthyes > Orectolobiformes > Hemiscylliidae > Chiloscyllium > Chiloscyllium plagiosum. The sequence goes on along the minus strand of NW_028270150.1, from coordinate 104,417,984 downwards.
TCGATGATTGTAGTTTAATTCAATGCTTCAATGAATGCAGTTTGTTTCCTTAAATGAAAACGGTGAGCTTGACACATTGAATGAATGAGAGAAGCTCTACTCATTGATTTAAGAATAGCGGTTTGGTGCATGTAGTTATCGTGTACAGTTTGATAGAGACAATGCGTGAAACTTGTGCCATTGAATGAATGAGGGTTGAACGTGTGCAGCTTCTTTCATTGAATGAACGTAGGAATAAGGGAGCTCGGTTTGTTGCATTGAAACAATGATTAAGGTTTGATTCATTGAATCAATTATTGTAGTTTGATTCAATAATTGAAAGACTGCAGCTTGTTTCATTGAATGAAAGCGTTCAGCTTGACCCATTGAATGAAGGAGAGTAGCTCTTCTCATTGAATTGACAAGTGCAGCCTCTTTCTTTGAATGAACATATGCAGTTTGGTTCACTAAATAAGGGAGATAGGATTATTCCATTGAAGCAAGGAATACGATTTGATTCATTGAATCAATGATCATAGTTTGATTAAATGTTTCAAGGAATGCAGTTTGTTTCAATGAATGAAATCGTTAAGCTGGACCCATTGAATGAATGAGAGAATCTCTCCTCATTGAGTTAACATGTGCTGTGTGTTTCATTGAATGAATGAGTACAGTAGGGTTCACTAAGTAAGTTTGTTCCATTGAATCAAGGAATGTGGTTTGATTCATTGATTCCATAATCGTAGTTTGATTCAATGAGGAGAGATTCTCTCATTCATTCAATGGGTCCAGCTTAACGCTTTCATTCAATAAAACAAACTGCATTCATTGAATCATTTAGTCAAACTATGATCATTGATTCAATGAATCAAATCGTATTCCTGGCTTCAATTGAATAATCCTATCTCCCTTATTTACCAAACTGCATAAGTTCATTCAAAGAAAGAGGCTGCACTTGTCAATTCAATGAGTAGAGTTACTCTCATTCATTCATGAAATGGCACATGTTTCACGCATTGTCTCTATCAAACTGCACACGTTCAGGACATGAACCAAACTGCCCGTCTTAATTCAATGAGTAGAGTTTCTCTCATTCATTCAATATGTCAAGCTTACCATTTTCATTTAATGAAACATACTGCATTCCAAGAATCATTGAATCAAACCTTATTCCTTGTTTCAATGGAACAATCCTAACTTACTTATTTAGTGTATCTTTCTACACTCGTCCATTCAATAAAACAGACAGCACATGATAGTTCAAAGAGTAGAGGAACTCTCATTCGTTCAATGCCACAAGCTTAACGCATTGATTCAATCAAACAGATTGCACACATTTAGTTGAAGAAGCAAACTGCACTTGTCAATTCAATGAATATTCAGTTTGTTTCTTTGAATGAAAGCGTTAAGCTTGACGCACGGTTTGAATGAGAGAAGCTCGACTCATTCTATTAAGACGTGCAGTCTAACATTCAGTAAATGATTGCTGTTTGCTCCATCGAATGAATGCATTTTGCTCGTGGCATGGAAAGGATGGCAGGAGCTATACTCTTTTAATTAGGAGATACAGTGTTTTTCATGGAATGAATGGGTGCAGTTTGATTCACGAAGTAAATGGGTTAGGTTTGTTTGGTTGAATCCATTAATACCGTTTGGTTCATTGACTCAATGATTGCAGTTTTATTCAATGATTGAATGAATGGAATTGGTTTCTTTGAATGAAAATGCTAAGCTTGACACATTGAATAAACAAGAAAAGCTGTGCTCATTGAATAAACACGAGCAGTTTATTTCATGGACAAAATGTGTGCAGTTTGTTTGAATCAATACGTTAAGCTTGTGGCTTTGAACGTTTGAGAGAACCTCTGCTCATTGTATAATCATATGCAGTCTGTTTCATTGAATGAATGAGTGCAGTAGGATTCACTAAATAAGTGAGTTTGTTTGTTGCGTTGGAACAAGGAACATGGTTTGATTCATTGAATCGATGATTGTAGTTTAATTCAATGCTTCAATGAATGCAGTTTGTTTCCTTAAATGAAAACGGTGAGCTTGACACATTGAATGAATGAGAGAAGCTCTACTCATTGATTTAAGAATAGCGGTTTGGTGCATGTAGTTATCGTGTACAGTTTGATAGAGACAATGCGTGAAACTTGTGCCATTGAATGAATGAGGGTTGAACGTGTGCAGCTTCTTTCATTGAATGAACGTAGGAATAAGGGAGCTCGGTTTGTTGCATTGAAACAATGATTAAGGTTTGATTCATTGAATCAATTATTGTAGTTTGATTCAATAATTGAAAGACTGCAGCTTGTTTCATTGAATGAAAGCGTTCAGCTTGACCCATTGAATGAAGGAGAGTAGCTCTTCTCATTGAATTGACAAGTGCAGCCTCTTTCTTTGAATGAACATATGCAGTTTGGTTCACTAAATAAGGGAGATAGGATTATTCCATTGAAGCAAGGAATACGATTTGATTCATTGAATCAATGATCATAGTTTGATTAAATGTTTCAAGGAATGCAGTTTGTTTCAATGAATGAAATCGTTAAGCTGGACCCATTGAATGAATGAGAGAATCTCTCCTCATTGAGTTAACATGTGCTGTGTGTTTCATTGAATGAATGAGTACAGTAGGGTTCACTAAGTAAGTTTGTTCCATTGAATCAAGGAATGTGGTTTGATTCATTGATTCCATAATCGTAGTTTGATTCAATGAGGAGAGATTCTCTCATTCATTCAATGGGTCCAGCTTAACGCTTTCATTCAATAAAACAAACTGCATTCATTGAATCATTTAGTCAAACTATGATCATTGATTCAATGAATCAAATCGTATTCCTGGCTTCAATTGAATAATCCTATCTCCCTTATTTACCAAACTGCATAAGTTCATTCAAAGAAAGAGGCTGCACTTGTCAATTCAATGAGTAGAGTTACTCTCATTCATTCATGAAATGGCACATGTTTCACGCATTGTCTCTATCAAACTGCACACGTTCAGGACATGAACCAAACTGCCCGTCTTAATTCAATGAGTAGAGTTTCTCTCATTCATTCAATATGTCAAGCTTACCATTTTCATTTAATGAAACATACTGCATTCCAAGAATCATTGAATCAAACCTTATTCCTTGTTTCAATGGAACAATCCTAACTTACTTATTTAGTGTATCTTTCTACACTCGTCCATTCAATAAAACAGACAGCACATGATAGTTCAAAGAGTAGAGGAACTCTCATTCGTTCAATGCCACAAGCTTAACGCATTGATTCAATCAAACAGATTGCACACATTTAGTTGAAGAAGCAAACTGCACTTGTCAATTCAATGAATATTCAGTTTGTTTCTTTGAATGAAAGCGTTAAGCTTGACGCACGGTTTGAATGAGAGAAGCTCGACTCATTCTATTAAGACGTGCAGTCTAACATTCAGTAAATGATTGCTGTTTGCTCCATCGAATGAATGCATTTTGCTCGTGGCATGGAAAGGATGGCAGGAGCTATACTCTTTTAATTAGGAGATACAGTGTTTTTCATGGAATGAATGGGTGCAGTTTGATTCACGAAGTAAATGGGTTAGGTTTGTTTGGTTGAATCCATTAATACCGTTTGGTTCATTGACTCAATGATTGCAGTTTTATTCAATGATTGAATGAATGGAATTGGTTTCTTTGAATGAAAATGCTAAGCTTGACACATTGAATAAACAAGAAAAGCTGTGCTCATTGAATAAACACGAGCAGTTTATTTCATGGACAAAATGTGTGCAGTTTGTTTGAATCAATACGTTAAGCTTGTGGCTTTGAACGTTTGAGAGAACCTCTGCTCATTGTATAATCATATGCAGTCTGTTTCATTGAATGAATGAGTGCAGTAGGATTCACTAAATAAGTGAGTTTGTTTGTTGCGTTGGAACAAGGAACATGGTTTGATTCATTGAATCGATGATTGTAGTTTAATTCAATGCTTCAATGAATGCAGTTTGTTTCCTTAAATGAAAACGGTGAGCTTGACACATTGAATGAATGAGAGAAGCTCTACTCATTGATTTAAGAATAGCGGTTTGGTGCATGTAGTTATCGTGTACAGTTTGATAGAGACAATGCGTGAAACTTGTGCCATTGAATGAATGAGGGTTGAACGTGTGCAGCTTCTTTCATTGAATGAACGTAGGAATAAGGGAGCTCGGTTTGTTGCATTGAAACAATGATTAAGGTTTGATTCATTGAATCAATTATTGTAGTTTGATTCAATAATTGAAAGAATGCAGCTTGTTTCATTGAATGAAAGCGTTCAGCTTGACCCATTGAATGAAGGAGAGTAGCTCTTCTCATTGAATTGACAAGTGCAGCCTCTTTCTTTGAATGAACATATGCAGTTTGGTTCACTAAATAAGGGAGATAGGATTATTCCATTGAAGCAAGGAATACGATTTGATTAAATGTTTCAAGGAATGCAGTTTGTTTCAATGAATGAAATCGTTAAGCTGGACCCATTGAATGAATGAGAGAATCTCTCCTCATTGAGTTAACATGTGCTGTGTGTTTCATTGAATGAATGAGTACAGTAGGGTTCACTAAGTAAGTTTGTTCCATTGAATCAAGGAATGTGGTTTGATTCATTGATTCCATAATCGTAGTTTGATTCAATGAGGAGAGATTCTCTCATTCATTCAATGGGTCCAGCTTAACGCTTTCATTCAATAAAACAAACTGCATTCATTGAATCATTTAGTCAAACTATGATCATTGATTCAATGAATCAAATCGTATTCCTGGCTTCAATTGAATAATCCTATCTCCCTTATTTACCAAACTGCATAATTTCATTCAAAGAAAGAGGCTGCACTTGTCAATTCAATGAGTAGAGTTACTCACATTCATTCATGAAATGGCACATGTTTCACGCATTGTCTCTATCAAACTGCACACGTTCAGGACATGAACCAAACTGCCCGTCTTAATTCAATGAGTAGAGTTTCTCTCATTCATTCAATATGTCAAGCTTACCATTTTCATTTAATGAAACATACTGCATTCCAAGAATCATTGAATCAAACCTTATTCCTTGTTTCAATGGAACAATCCTAACTTACTTATTTAGTGTATCTTTCTACACTCGTCCATTCAATAAAACAGACAGCACCTGATAGTTCAAAGAGTAGAGGATCTCTCATTCGTTCAATGCCACAAGCTTAACGCATTGATTCAATCAAACAAATTGCACACATTTAGTTCAAGAAGCAAACTGCACTTGTCAATTCAATGAATATTCAATTTGTTTCTTTGAATGAAAGCGTTAAGCTTGACGCACGGTTTGAATGAGAGAAGCTCGACTCATTCTATTAAGACGTGCAGTCTAACATTCAGTAAATGATTGCTGTTTGCTCCATCGAATGAATGCATTTTGCTCGTGGCATGGAAAGGATGGCAGGAGTAATACTCTTTTAATTAGGAGATACAGTGTTTTTCATGGAATGAATGGGTGCAGTTTGATTCACGAAGTAAATGGGTTAGGTTTGTTTGGTTGAATCCATTAATACCGTTTGGTTCATTGACTCAATGATTGCAGTTTTATTCAATGATTGAATGAATGGAATTGGTTTCTTTGAATGAAAATGCTAAGCTTGACACATTGAATAAACAAGAAAAGCTGTGCTCATTGAATAAACACGAGCAGTTTATTTCATGGACAAAATGTGTGCAGTTTGTTTGAATCAATGCGTTAAGCTTGTGGCTTTGAACGTTTGAGAGAACCTCATTGTATAATCATATGCAGTCTGTTTCATTGAATGAATGAGTGCAGTAGGATTCACTAAATAAGTGAGTTTGTTTGTTGCGTTGGAACAAGGAACATGGTTTGATTCATTGAATCGATGATTGTAGTTTAATTCAATGCTTCAATGAATGCAGTTTGTTTCCTTAAATGAAAACGGTGAGCTTGACACATTGAATGAATGAGAGAAGCTCTACTCATTGATTTAAGAATAGCGGTTTGGTGCATGTAGTTATCGTGTACAGTTTGATAGAGACAATGCGTGAAACTTGTGCCATTGAATGAATGAGGGTTGAACGTGTGCAGCTTCTTTCATTGAATGAACGTAGGAATAAGGGAGCTCGGTTTGTTGCATTGAAACAATGATTAAGGTTTGATTCATTGAATCAATTATTGTAGTTTGATTCAATAATTGAAAGAATGCAGCTTGTTTCATTGAATGAAAGCGTTCAGCTTGACCCATTGAATGAAGGAGAGTAGCTCTTCTCATTGAATTGACAAGTGCAGCCTCTTTCTTTGAATGAACATATGCAGTTTGGTTCACTAAATAAGGGAGATAGGATTATTCCATTGAAGCAAGGAATACGATTTGATTCATTGAATCAATGATCATAGTTTGATTAAATGTTTCAAGGAATGCAGTTTGTTTCAATGAATGAAATCGTTAAGCTGGACCCATTGAATGAATGAGAGAATCTCTCCTCATTGAGTTAACATGTGCTGTGTGTTTCATTGAATGAATGAGTACAGTAGGGTTCACTAAGTAAGTTTGTTCCATTGAATCAAGGAATGTGGTTTGATTCATTGATTCCATAATCGTAGTTTGATTCAATGAGGAGAGATTCTCTCATTCATTCAATGGGTCCAGCTTAACGCTTTCATTCAATAAAACAAACTGCATTCATTGAATCATTTAGTCAAACTATGATCATTGATTCAATGAATCAAATCGTATTCCTGGCTTCAATCGAATAATCCTATCTCCCTTATTTACCAAACTGCATAAGTTCATTCAAAGAAAGAGGCTGCACTTGTCAATTCAATGAGTAGAGTTACTCTCATTCATTCATGAAATGGCACATGTTTCACGCATTGTCTCTATCAAACTGCACACGTTCAGGACATGAACCAAACTGCACGTCTTAATTCAATGAGTAGAGTTTCTCTCATTCATTCAATATGTCAAGCTTACCATTTTCATTTAATGAAACATACTGCATTCCAAGAATCATTGAATCAAACCTTATTCCTTGTTTCAATGGAACAAACCTAACTTACTTATTTAGTGTATCTTTCTACACTCGTCCATTCAATAAAACAGACAGCACATGATAGTTCAAAGAGTAGAGGAACTCTCATTCGTTCAATGCCACAAGCTTAACGCATTGATTCAATCAAACAGATTGCACACATTTAGTTCAAGAAGCAAACTGCACTTGTCAATTCAATGAATATTCAGTTTGTTTCTTTGAATGAAAGCGTTAAGCTTGACGCACGGTTTGAATGAGAGAAGCTCGACTCATTCTATTAAGACGTGCAGTCTAACATTGAGTAAATGATTGCTGTTTGCTCCATCGAATGAATGCATTTTGCTCGTGGCATGGAAAGGATGGCAGGAGCTATACTCTTTTAATTAGGAGATACAGTGTTTTTCATGGAATGAATGGGTGCAGTTTGATTCACGAAGTAAATGGGTTAGGTTTGTTTGGTTGAATCCATTAATACCGTTTGGTTCATTGACTCAATGATTGCAGTTTGATTCAATGATTGAATGAATGGAATTGGTTTCTTTGAATGAAAATGCTAAGCTTGACACATTGAATAAACAAGAAAAGCTGTGCTCATTGAATAAACACGAGCAGTTTATTTCATGGACAAAATGTGTGCAGTTTGTTTGAATCAATGCGTTAAGCTTGTGGCTTTGAACGTTTGAGAGAACCTCTACTCATTGTATAATCATATGCAGTCTGTTTCATTGAATGAATGAGTGCAGTAGGATTCACTAAATAAGTGAGTTTGTTTGTTGCGTTTGAACAAGGAACATGGTTTGATTCATTGAATCGATGATTGTAGTTTAATTCAATGCTTCAATGAATGCAGTTTGTTTCCTTAAATGAAAACGGTGAGCTTGACACATTGAATGAATGAGAGAAGCTCTACTCATTGATTTAAGAATAGCGGTTTGGTGCATGTAGTTATCGTGTACAGTTTGATAGAGACAATGCGTGAAACTTGTGCCATTGAATGAATGAGGGTTGAACGTGTGCAGCTTCTTTCATTGAATGAACGTAGGAATAAGGGAGCTCGGTTTGTTGCATTGAAACAATGATTAAGGTTTGATTCAATGAATCAATTATTGTAGTTTGATTCAATAATTGAAAGAATGCAGCTTGTTTCATTGAATGAAAGCGTTCAGCTTGACCCATTGAATGAAGGAGAGTAGCTCTTCTCATTGAATTGACAAGTGCAGCCTCTTTCTTTGAATGAACATATGCAGTTTGGTTCACTAAATAAGGGAGATAGGATTATTCCATTGAAGCAAGGAATACGATTTGATTAAATGTTTCAAGGAATGCAGTTTGTTTCAATGAATGAAATCGTTAAGCTGGACCCATTGAATGAATGAGAGAATCTCTCCTCATTGAGTTAACATGTGCTGTGTGTTTCATTGAATGAATGAGTACAGTAGGGTTCACTAAGTAAGTTTGTTCCATTGAATCAAGGAATGTGGTTTGATTCATTGATTCCATAATCGTAGTTTGATTCAATGAGGAGAGATTCTCTCATTCATTCAATGGGTCCAGCTTAACGCTTTCATTCAATAAAACAAACTGCATTCATTGAATCATTTAGTCAAACTATGATCATTGATTCAATGAATCAAATCGTATTCCTGGCTTCAATTGAATAATCCTATCTCCCTTCTTTCCCAAACTGCATAAGTTCATTCAAAGAAAGAGGCTGCACTTGTCAATTCAATGAGTAGAGTTACTCTCATTCATTCCTGAAATGGCACATGTTTCACGCATTGTCTCTATCAAACTGCACACGTTCAGGACATGAACCAAACTGCACGTCTTAATTCAATGAGTAGAGTTTCTCTCATTCATTCAATATGTCAAGCTTACCATTTTCATTTAATGAAACATGCTGCATTCCAAGAATCATTGAATCAAACCTTATTCCTTGTTTCAATGGAACAAACCTAACTTACTTATTTAGTGTATCTTTCTACACTCGTCCATTCAATAAAACAGACAGCACATGATAGTTCAAAAAGTAGAGGAACTCTCATTCGTTCAATGCCACAAGCTTAACGCATTGATTCAATCAAACAGATTGCACACATTTAGTTCAAGAAGCAAACTGCACTTGTCAATTCAATGAATATTCAGTTTGTTTCTTTGAATGAAAGCGTTAAGCTTGACGCACGGTTTGAATGAGAGAAGCTCGACTCATTCTATTAAGACGTGCAGTCTAACATTGAGTAAATGATTGCTGTTTGCCCCATCGAATGAATGCATTTTGCTCGTGGCATGGAAAGGATGGCAGGAGCTCTCCTCTTTCAATTAGGAGATACAGTGTTTTTCATGGAATGAATGGGTGCAGTTTGATTCACGAAGTAAATGGGTTAGGTTTGTTTGGTTGAATCCATTAATACCGTTTGGTTCATTGACTCAATGATTGCAGTTTGATTCAATGATTGAATGAATGGAATTGGTTTCTTTGAATGAAAATGCTAAGCTTGACACATTGAATAAACAAGAAAAGCTGTGCTCATTGAATAAACACGAGCAGTTTATTTCATGGACAAAATGTGTGCAGTTTGTTTGAATCAATGCGTTAAGCTTGTGGCTTTGAACGTTTGAGAGAACCTCTACTCATTGTATAATCATATGCAGTCTGTTTCATTGAATGAATGAGTGCAGTAGGATTCACTAAATAAGTGAGTTTGTTTGTTGCGTTGGAACAAGGAACATGGTTTGATTCATTGAATCGATGATTGTAGTTTAATTCAATGCTACAATGAATGCAGTTTGTTTCCTTGAATGAAAACGGTGAGCTTGACACATTGAATGAATGAGAGAAGCTCTACTCATTGATTTAAGAATAGCGGTTTGGTGCATGTAGTTATCGTGTACAGTTTGATAGAGACAATGCGTGAAACTTGTGCCATTGAATGAATGAGGGTTGAACGTGTGCAGCTTCTTTCATTGAATGAACGTAGGAATAAGGGAGCTCGGTTTGTTGCATTGAAACAATGATTAAGGTTTGATTCATTGAATCAATTATTGTAGTTTGATTCAATAATTGAAAGAATGCAGCTTGTTTCATTGAATGAAAGCGTTCAGCTTGACCCATTGAATGAAGGAGAGTAGCTCTTCTCATTGAATTGACAAGTGCAGCCTCTTTCTTTGAATGAACATATGCAGTTTGGTTCACGAAATAAGGGAGATAGGATTATTCCATTGAAGCAAGGAATACGATTTGATTAAATGTTTCAAGGAATGCAGTTTGTTTCAATGAATGAAATCGTTAAGCTGGACCCATTGAATGAATGAGAGAATCTCTCCTCATTGAGTTAACATGTGCTGTGTGTTTCATTGAATGAATGAGTACAGTAGGGTTCACTAAGTAAGTTTGTTCCATTGAATCAAGGAATGTGGTTTGATTCATTGATTCCATAATCGTAGTTTGATTCAATGAGGAGAGATTCTCTCATTCATTCAATGGGTCCAGCTTAACGCTTTCATTCAATAAAACAAACTGCATTCATTGAATCATTTAGTCAAACTATGATCATTGATTCAATGAATCAAATCGTATTCCTGGCTTCAATTGAATAATCCTATCTCCCTTATTTACCAAACTGCATAATTTCATTCAAAGAAAGAGGCTGCACTTGTCAATTCAATGAGTAGAGTTACTCACATTCATTCATGAAATGGCACATGTTTTACGCATTGTCTCTATTAAAGTGCACACGTTCAGGACATGAACCAAACTGCCCGTCTTAATTCAATGAGTAGAGTTTCTCTCATTCATTCAATATGTCAAGCTTCCCATTTTCATTTAATGAAACATACTGCATTCCAAGAATCATTGAATCAAACCTTATTCCTTGTTTCAATGGAACAATCCTAACTTACTTATTTAGTGTATCTTTCTACACTCGTCCATTCAATAAAACAGACAGCACATGATAGTTCAAAGAGTAGAGGAACTCTCATTCGTTCAATGCCACAAGCTTAACGCATTGATTCAATCAAACAGATTGCACACATTTAGTTCAAGAAGCAAACTGCACTTGTCAATTCAATGAATATTCAGTTTGTTTCTTTGAATGAAAGCGTTAAGCTTGACGCACGGTTTGAATGAGAGAAGCTCGACTCATTCTATTAAGACGTGCAGTCTAACATTCAGTAAATGATTGCTGTTTGCTCCATCGAATGAATGCATTTTGCTCGTGGCATGGAAAGGATGGCAGGAGCTATACTCTTTTAATTAGGAGATACAGTGTTTTTCATGGAATGAATGGGTGCAGTTTGATTCACGAAGTAAATGGGTTAGGTTTGTTTGGTTGAATCCATTAATACCGTTTGGTTCATTGACTCAATGATTGCAGTTTGATTCAATGATTGAATGAATGGAATTGGTTTCTTTGAATGAAAATGCTAAGCTTGACACATTGAATAAACAAGAAAAGCTGTGCTCATTGAATAAACACGAGCAGTTTATTTCATGGACAAAATGTGTGCAGTTTGTTTGAATCAATGCGTTAAGCTTGTGGCTTTGAACGTTTGAGAGAACCTCTGCTCATTGTATAATCATATGCAGTCTGTTTCATTGAATGAATGAGTGCAGTAGGATTCACTAAATAAGTGAGTTTGTTTGTTGCGTTGGAACAAGGAACATGGTTTGATTCATTGAATCGATGATTGTAGTTTAATTCAATGCTTCAATGAATGCAGTTTGTTTCCTTAAATGAAAACGGTGAGCTTGACACATTGAATGAATGAGAGAAGCTCTCCTCATTGATTTAAGAATAGCGGTTTGGTGCATGGAGTTATCGTGTACAGTTTGATAGAGACAATGCGTGAAACTTGTGCCATTGAATGAATGAGGGTTGAACGTGTGCAGCTTCTTTCATTGAATGAACGTAGGAATAAGGGAGCTCGGTTTGTTGCATTGAAACAATGATTAAGGTTTGATTCATTGAATCAATTATTGTAGTTTGATTCAATAATTGAAAGAATGCAGCTTGTTTCATTGAATGAAAGCGTTCAGCTTGACCCATTGAATGAAGGAGAGTAGCTCTTCTCATTGAATTGACAAGTGCAGCCTCTTTCTTTGAATGAACATATGCAGTTTGGTTCACTAAATAAGGGAGATAGGATTATTCCATTGAAGCAAGGAATACGATTTGATTCATTGAATCAATGATCATAGTTTGATTAAATGTTTCAAGGAATGCAGTTTGTTTCAATGAATGAAATCGTTAAGCTGGACCCATTGAATGAATGAGAGAATCTCTCCTCATTGAGTTAACATGTGCTGTGTGTTTCATTGAATGAATGAGTACAGTAGGGTTCACTAAGTAAGTTTGTTCCATTGAATCAAGGAATGTGGTTTGATTCATTGATTCCATAATCGTAGTTTGATTCAATGAGGAGAGATTCTCTCATTCATTCAATGGGTCCAGCTTAACGCTTTCATTCAATAAAACAAACTGCATTCATTGAATCATTTAGTCAAACTATGATCATTGATTCAATGAATCAAATCGTATTCCTGGCTTCAATTGAATAATCCTATCTCCCTTATTTACCAAACTGCATAATTTCATTCAAAGAAAGAGGCTGCACTTGTCAATTCAATGAGTAGAGTTACTCTCATTCATTCATGAAATGGCACATGTTTCACGCATTGTCTCTATCAAACTGCACACGTTCAGGACATGAACCAAACTGCACGTCTTAATTCAATGAGTAGAGTTTCTCTCATTCATTCAATATGTCAAGCTTACCATTTTCATTTAATGAAACATACTGCATTCCAAGAATCATTGAATCAAACCTTATTCCTTGTTTCAATGGAACAAACCTAACTTACTTATTTAGTGTATCTTTCTACACTCGTCCATTCAATAAAACAGACAGCTCATGATAGTTCAAAGAGTAGAGGAACTCTCATTCGTTCAATGCCACAAGCTTAACGCATTGATTCAATCAAACAGATTGCACACATTTAGTTCAAGAAGCAAACTGCACTTGTCAATTCAATGAATATTCAGTTTGTTTCTTTGAATGAAAGCGTTAAGCTTGACGCACGGTTTGAATGAGAGAAGCTCGACTCATTCTATTAAGACGTGCAGTCTAACATTGAGTAAATGATTGCTGTTTGCTCCATCGAATGAATGCATTTTGCTCGTGGCATGGAAAGGATGGCAGGAGCTATACTCTTTTAATTAGGAGATACAGTGTTTTTCATGGAATGAATGGGTGCAGTTTGATTCACGAAGTAAATGGGTTAGGTTTGTTTGGTTGAATCCATTAATACCGTTTGGTTCATTGACTCAATGATTGCAGTTTTATTCAATGATTGAATGAATGGAATTGGTTTCTTTGAATGAAAATGCTAAGCTTGACACATTGAATAAACAAGAAAAGCTGTGCTCATTGAATAAACACGAGCAGTTTATTTCATGGACAAAATGTGTGCAGTTTGTTTGAATCAATGCGTTAAGCTTGTGGCTTTGAACGTTTGAGAGAACCTCTACTCATTGTATAATCATATGCAGTCTGTTTCATTGAATGAATGAGTGCAGTAGGATTCACCAAATAAGTGAGTTTGTTTGTTGCGTTGGAACAAGGAACATGGTTTGATTCATTGAATCGATGATTGTAGTTTAATTCAATGCTTCAATGAATGCAGTTTGTTTCCTTAAATGAAAACGGTGAGCTTGACACATTGAATGAATGAGAGAAGCTCTACTCATTGATTTAAGAATAGCGGTTTGGTGCATGTAGTTATCGTGTACAGTTTGATAGAGACAATGCGTGAAACTTGTGCCATTGAATGAATGAGGGTTGAACGTGTGCAGCTTCTTTCATTGAATGAACGTAGGAATAAGGGAGCTCGGTTTGTTGCATTGAAACAATGATTAAGGTTTGATTCATTGAATCAATTATTGTAGTTTGATTCAATAATTGAAAGAATGCAGCTTGTTTCATTGAATGAAAGCGTTCAGCTTGACCCATTGAATGAAGGAGAGTAGCTCTTCTCATTGAATTGACAAGTGCAGCCTCTTTCTTTGAATGAACATATGCAGTTTGGTTCACTAAATAAGGGAGATAGGATTATTCCATTGAAGCAAGGAATACGATTTGATTCATTGAATCAATGATCATAGTTTGATTAAATGTTTCAAGGAATGCAGTTTGTTTCAATGAATGAAATCGTTAAGCTGGACCCATTGAATGAATGAGAGAATCTCTCCTCATTGAGTTAACATGTGCTGTGTGTTTCATTGAATGAATGAGTACAGTAGGGTTCACTAAGTAAGTTTGTTCCATTGAATCAAGGAATGTGGTTTGATTCATTGATTCCATAATCGTAGTTTGATTCAATGAGGAGAGATTCTCTCATTCATTCAATGGGTCCAGCTTAACGCTTTCATTCAATAAAACAAACTGCATTCATTGAATCATTTAGTCAAACTATGATCATTGATTCAATGAATCAAATCGTATTCCTGGCTTCAATTGAATAATCCTATCTCCCTTATTTACCAAACTGCATAAGTTCATTCAAAGAAAGAGGCTGCACTTGTCAATTCAATGAGTAGAGTTACTCTCATTCATTCATGAAATGGCACATGTTTCACGCATTGTCTCTATCAAACTGCACACGTTCAGGACATGAACCAAACTGCACGTCTTAATTCAATGAGTAGAGTTTCTCTCATTCATTCAATATGTCAAGCTTACCATTTTCATTTAATGAAACATACTGCATTCCAAGAATCATTGAATCAAACCTTATTCCTTGTTTCAATGGAACAAACCTAACTTACTTATTTAGTGTATCTTTCTACACTCGTCCATTCAATAAAACAGACAGCACATGATAGTTCAAAGAGTAGAGGAACTCTCATTCGTTCAATGCCACAAGCTTAACGCATTGATTCAATCAAACAGATTGCACACATTTAGTTCAAGAAGCAAACTGCACTTGTCAATTCAATGAATATTCAGTTTGTTTCTTTGAATGAAAGCGTTAAGCTTGACGCACGGTTTGAATGAGAGAAGCTCGACTCATTCTATTAAGACGTGCAGTCTAACATTGAGTAAATGATTGCTGTTTGCCCCATCGAATGAATGCATTTTGCTCGTGGCATGGAAAGGATGGCAGGAGCTATACTCTTTTAATTAGGAGATACAGTGTTTTGCATGGAATGAATGGGTGCAGTTTGATTCACGAAGTAAATGGGTTAGGTTTGTTTGGTTGAATCCATTAATACCGTTTGGTTCATTGACTCAATGATTGCAGTTTGATTCAATGATTGAATGAATGGAATTGGTTTCTTTGAATGAAAATGCTAAGCTTGACACATTGAATAAACAAGAAAAGCTGTGCTCATTGAATAAACACGAGCAGTTTATTTCATGGACAAAATGTGTGCAGTTTGTTTGAATCAATGCGTTAAGCTTGTGGCTTTGAACGTTTGAGAGAACCTCTGCTCATTGTATAATCATATGCAGTCTGTTTCATTGAATGAATGAGTGCAGTAGGATTCACTAAATAAGTGAGTTTGTTTGTTGCGTTGGAACAAGGAACATGGTTTGATTCATTGAATCGATGATTGTAGTTTAATTCAATGCTTCAATGAATGCAGTTTGTTTCCTTAAATGAAAACGGTGAGCTTGACACATTGAATGAATGAGAGAAGCTCTACTCATTGATTTAAGAATAGCGGTTTGGTGCATGTAGTTATCGTGTACAGTTTGATAGAGACAATGCGTGAAACTTGTGCCATTGAATGAATGAGGGTTGAACGTGTGCAGCTTCTTTCATTGAATGAACGTAGGAATAAGGGAGCTCGGTTTGTTGCATTGAAACAATGATTAAGGTTTGATTCATTGAATCAATTATTGTAGTTTGATTCAATAATTGAAAGAATGCAGCTTGTTTCATTGAATGAAAGCGTTCAGCTTGACCCATTGAATGAAGGAGAGTAGCTCTTCTCATTGAATTGACAAGTGCAGCCTCTTTCTTTGAATGAACATATGCAGTTTGGTTCACTAAATAAGGGAGATAGGATTATTCCATTGAAGCAAGGAATAGGATTTGATTCATTGAATCAATGATCATAGTTTGATTAAATGTTTCAAGGAATGCAGTTTGTTTCAATGAATGAAATCGTTAAGCTGGACCCATTGAATGAATGAGAGAATCTCTCCTCATTGAGTTAACATGTGCTGTGTGTTTCATTGAATGAATGAGTACAGTAGGGTTCACTAAGTAAGTTTGTTCCATTGAATCAAGGAATGTGGTTTGATTCATTGATTCCATGAGGAGAGATTCGTAGTTTGATTCAATGAGGAGAGATTCTCTCATTCCAGCTTAACGCTTTCATTCAATAAAACAAACTGCATTCATTGAATCATTTAGTCAAACTATGATCATTGATTCAATGAATCAAATCGTATTCCTGGCTTCAATTGAATAATCCTATCTCCCTTATTTACCAAACTGCATAAGTTCATTCAAAGAAAGAGGCTGCACTTGTCAATTCAATGAGTAGAGTTACTCACATTCATTCATGAAATGGCACATGTTTCACGCATTGTCTCTATCAAACTGCACACGTTCAGGACATGAACCAAACTGCCCGTCTTAATTCAATGAGTAGAGTTTCTCTCATTCATTCAATATGTCAAGCTTACCATTTTCATTTAATGAAACATACTGCATTCCAAAAATCATTGAATCAAACCTTATTCCTTGTTTCAATGGAACAATCCTAACTTACTTATTTAGTGTATCTTTCTACACTCGTCCATTCAATAAAACAGACAGCACATGATAGTTCAAAGAGTAGAGGAACTCTCATTCGTTCAATGCCACAAGCTTAACGCATTGATTCAATCAAACAGATTGTACACATTTAGTTCAAGAAGCAAACTGCACTTGTCAATTCAATGAATATTCAGTTTGTTTCTTTGAATGAAAGCGTTAAGCTTGACGCACGGTTTGAATGAGAGAAGCTCGACTCATTCTATTAAGACGTGCAGTCTAACATTGAGTAAATGATTGCTGTTTGCTCCATCGAATGAATGCATTTTGCTCGTGGCATGGAAAGGATGGCAGGAGCTATACTCTTTTAATTAGGAGATACAGTGTTTTTCATGGAATGAATGGGTGCAGTTTGATTCACGAAGTAAATGGGTTAGGTATGTTTGGTTGAATCCATTAATACCGTTTGTTTCATTGACTCAATGATTGCAGTTTGATTCAATGATTGAATGAATGGAATTGGTTTCTTTGAATGAAAATGCTAAGGTTGACACATTGAATAAACAAGAAAAGCTGTGCTCATTGAATAAACACGAGCAGTTTATTTCATGGACAAAATGTGTGCAGTTTGTTTGAATCAATGCGTTAAGCTTGTGGCTTTGAACGTTTGAGAGAACCTCTACTCATTGTATAATCATATGCAGTCTGTTTCATTGAATGAATGAGTGCAGTAGGATTCACTAAATAAGTGAGTTTGTTTGTTGCGTTGGAACAAGGAACATGGTTTGATTCATTGAATCGATGATTGTAGTTTAATTCAATGCTTCAATGAATGCAGTTTGTTTCCTTAAATGAAAACGGTGAGCTTGACACATTGAATGAATGAGAGAAGCTCTACTCATTGATTTAAGAATAGCGGTTTGGTGCATGTAGTTATCGTGTACAGTTTGATAGAGACAATGCGTGAAACTTGTGCCATTGAATGAATGAGGGTTGAACGTGTGCAGCTTGTTTCATTGAATGAACGTAGGAATAAGGGAGCTCGGTTTGTTGCATTGAAACAATGATTTAGGTTTGATTCATTGAATCAATTATTTTAGTTTGATTCAATAATTGAAAGAATGCAGCTTGTTTCATTGAATGAAAGCATTCAGCTTGACCCATTGAATGAAGGAGAGTAGCTCTTCTCATTGAATTGACAAGTGCAGCCTCTTTCTTTGAATGAACATATGCAGTTTGGTTCACTAAATAAGGGAGATAGGATTATTCCATTGAAGCAAGGAATACGATTTGATTCATTGAATCAATGATCATAGTTTGATTAAATGTTTCAAGGAATGCAGTTTGTTTCAATGAATGAAATCGTTAAGCTGGACCCATTGAATGAATGAGAGAATCTCTCCTCATTGAGTTAACATGTGCTGTGTGTTTCATTGAATGAATGAGTACAGTAGGGTTCACTAAGTAAGTTTGTTCCATTGAATCAAGGAATGTGGTTTGATTCATTGATTCCATAATCGTAGTTTGATTCAATGAGGAGAGATTCTCTCATTCATTCAATGGGTCCAGCTTAACGCTTTCATTCAATAAAACAAACTGCATTCATTGAATCATTTAGTCAAACTATGATCATTGATTCAATGAATCAAATCGTATTCCTGGCTTCAATTGAATAATCCTATCTCCCTTATTTACCAAACTGCATAAGTTCATTCAAAGAAAGAGGCTGCACTTGTCAATTCAATGAGTAGAGTTACTCTCATTCATTCATGAAATGGCACATGTTTCACGCATTGTCTCTATCAAACTGCACACGTTCAGGACATGAACCAAACTGCACGTCTTAATTCAATGAGTAGAGTTTCTCTCATTCATTCAATATGTCAAGCTTACCATTTTCATTTAATGAAACATACTGCATTCCAAGAATCATTGAATCAAACCTTATTCCTTGTTTCAATGGAACAAACCTAACTTACTTATTTAGTGTATCTTTCTACACTCGTCCATTCAATAAAACAGACAGCACATGATAGTTCAAAGAGTAGAGGAACTCTCATTCGTTCAATGCCACAAGCTTAACGCATTGATTCAATCAAACAGATTGCACACATTTAGTTCAAGAAGCAAACTGCACTTGTCAATTCAATGAATATTCAGTTTGTTTCTTTGAATGAAAGCGTTAAGCTTGACGCACGGTTTGAATGAGAGAAGCTCGACTCATTCTATTAAGACGTGCAGTCTAACATTGAGTAAATGATTGCTGTTTGCTCCATCGAATGAATGCATTTTGCTCGTGGCATGGAAAGGATGGCAGGAGCTATACTCTTTTAATTAGGAGATACAGTGTTTTTCATGGAATGAATGGGTGCAGTTTGATTCACGAAGTAAATGGGTTAGGTTTGTTTGGTTGAATCCATTAATACCGTTTGGTTCATTGACTCAATGATTGCAGTTTGATTCAATGATTGAATGAATGGAATTGGTTCCTTTGAATGAAAATGCTAAGCTTGACACATTGAATAAACAAGAAAAGCTGTGCTCATTGAATAAACACGAGCAGTTTATTTCATGGACAAAATGTGTGCAGTTTGTTTGAATCAATGCGTTAAGCTTGTGGCTTTGAACGTTTGAGACCACCTCTACTCATTGTATAATCATATGCAGTCTGTTTCATTGAATGAATGAGTGCAGTAGGATTCACTAAATAAGTGAGTTTGTTTGTTGCGTTGGAACAAGGAACATGGTTTGATTCATTGAATCGATGATTGTAGTTTAATTCAATGCTTCAATGAATGCAGTTTGTTTCCTTAAATGAAAACGGTGAGCTTGACACATTGAATGAATGAGAGAAGCTCTACTCATTGATTTAAGAATAGCGGTTTGGTGCATGTAGTTATCGTGTACAGTTTGATAGAGACAATGCGTGAAACTTGTGCCATTGAATGAATGAGGGTTGAACGTGTGCAGCTTCTTTCATTGAATGAACGTAGGAATAAGGGAGCTCGGTTTGTTACATTGAAACAATTATTAAGATTTGATCCATTGAATCAATTATTGTAGTTTGATTCAATAATTGAAAGAATGCAGCTTGTTTCATTGAATGAAAGCATTCAGCTTGACCCATTGAATGAAGGAGAGTAGCTCTTCTCATTGAATTGACAAGTGCAGCCTCTTTCTTTGAATGAACATATGCAGTTTGGTTCACTAAATAAGGGAGATAGGATTATTCCATTGAAGCAAGGAATACGATTTGATTCATTGAATCAACGATCATAGTTTGATTAAATGTTTCAAGGAATGCAGTTTGTTTCAATGAATGAAATCGTTAAGCTGGACCCATTGAATGAATGAGAGAATCTCTCCTCATTGAGTTAACATGTGCTGTGTGTTTCATTGAATGAATGAGTACAGTAGGGTTCACTAAGTAAGTTTGTTCCATTGAATCAAGGAATGTGGTTTGATTCATTGATTCCATAATCGTAGTTTGATTCAATGAGGAGAGATTCTCTCATTCATTCAATGGGTCCAGCTTAACGCTTTCATTCAATAAAACAAACTGCATTCATTGAATCATTTAGTCAAACTATGATCATTGATTCAATGAATCAAATCGTATTCCTGGCTTCAATTGAATAATCCTATCTCCCTTATTTACCAAACTGCATAAGTTCATTCAAAGAAAGAGGCTGCACTTGTCAATTCAATGAGTAGAGTTACTCTCATTCATTCATGAAATGGCACATGTTTCACGCATTGTCTCTATCAAACTGCACACGTTCAGGACATGAACCAAACTGCACGTCTTAATTCAATGAGTAGAGTTTCTCTCATTCATTCAATATGTCAAGCTTACCATTTTCATTTAATGAAACATACTGCATTCCAAGAATCATTGAATCAAACCTTATTCCTTGTTTCAATGGAACAATCCTAACTTACTTATTTAGTGTATCTTTCTACACTCGTCCATTCAATAAAACAGACAGCACATGATAGTTCAAAGAGTAGAGGAACTCTCATTCGTTCAATGCCACAAGCTTAACGCATTGATTCAATCAAACAAATTGCACACATTTAGTTCAAGAAGCAAACTGCACTTGTCAATTCAATGAATATTCAGTTTGTTTCTTTGAATGAAAGCGTTAAGCTTGACGCATGGATTGAATGAGAGAAGCTCGACTCATTTTATTAAGTCTAACATTGAGTAAATGATTGCTGTTTGCTCCATCGAATGAATGCATTTTGCTCGTGGCATGGAAAGGATGGCAGGAGCTATACTCTTTTAATTAGGAGATACAGTGTTTTTCATGGAATGAATGGGTGCAGTTTGATTCACGAAGTAAATGGGTTAGGTTTGTTTGGTTGAATCCATTAATACCGTTTGGTTCATTGACTCAATGATTGCAGTTTGATTCAATGATTGAATGAATGGAATTGGTTCCTTTGAATGAAAATGCTAAGCTTGACACATTGAATAAACAAGAAAAGCTGTGCTCATTGAATAAACACGAGCAGTTTATTTCATGGACAAAATGTGTGCAGTTTGTTTGAATCAATGCGTTAAGCTTGTGGCTTTGAACGTTTGAGACCACCTCTACTCATTGTATAATCATATGCAGTCTGTTTCATTGAATGAATGAGTGCAGTAGGATTCACTAAATAAGTGAGTTTGTTTGTTGCGTTGGAACAAGGAACATGGTTTGATTCATTGAATCGATGATTGTAGTTTAATTCAATGCTTCAATGAATGCAGTTTGTTTCCTTAAATGAAAACGGTGAGCTTGACACATTGAATGAATGAGAGAAGCTCTACTCATTGATTTAAGAATAGCGGTTTGGTGCATGTAGTTATCGTGTACAGTTTGATAGAGACATTGCGTGAAACTTGTGCCATTGAATGAATGAGGGTTGAACGTGTGCAGCTTCTTTCATTGAATGAACGTAGGAATAAGGGAGCTCGGTTTGTTACATTGAAACAATTATTAAGATTTGATCCATTGAATCAATTATTGTAGTTTGATTCAATAATTGAAAGAATGCAGCTTGTTTCATTGAATGAAAGCATTCAGCTTGACCCATTGAATGAAGGAGAGTAGCTCTTCTCATTGAATTGACAAGTGCAGCCTCTTTCTTTGAATGAACATATGCAGTTTGGTTCACTAAATAAGGGAGATAGGATTATTCCATTGAAGCAAGGAATACGATTTGATTCATTGAATCAATGATCATAGTTTGATTAAATGTTTCAAGGAATGCAGTTTGTTTCAATGAATGAAATCGTTAAGCTGGACCCATTGAATGAATGAGAGAATCTCTCCTCATTGAGTTAACATGTGCTGTGTGTTTCATTGAATGAATGAGTACAGTAGGGTTCACTAAGTAAGTTTGTTCCATTGAATCAAGGAATGTGGTTTGATTCATTGATTCCATGAGGAGAGATTCGTAGTTTGATTCAATGAGGAGAGATTCTCTCATTCCAGCTTAACGCTTTCATTCAATAAAACAAACTGCATTCATTGAATCATTTAGTCAAACTATGATCATTGATTCAATGAATCAAATCGTATTCCTGGCTTCAATTGAATAATCCTATCTCCCTTATTTACCAAACTGCATAAGTTCATTCAAAGAAAGAGGCTGCACTTGTCAATTCAATGAGTAGAGTTACTCACATTCATTCATGAAATGGCACATGTTTCACGCATTGTCTCTATCAAACTGCACACGTTCAGGACATGAACCAAACTGCCCGTCTTAATTCAATGAGTAGAGTTTCTCTCATTCATTCAATATGTCAAGCTTACCATTTTCATTTAATGAAACATACTGCATTCCAAAAATCATTGAATCAAACCTTATTCCTTGTTTCAATGGAACAATCCTAACTTACTTATTTAGTGTATCTTTCTACACTCGTCCATTCAATAAAACAGACAGCACATGATAGTTCAAAGAGTAGAGGAACTCTCATTCGTTCAATGCCACAAGCTTAACGCATTGATTCAATCAAACAGATTGTACACATTTAGTTCAAGAAGCAAACTGCACTTGTCAATTCAATGAATATTCAGTTTGTTTCTTTGAATGAAAGCGTTAAGCTTGACGCACGGTTTGAATGAGAGAAGCTCGACTCATTCTATTAAGACGTGCAGTCTAACATTGAGTAAATGATTGCTGTTTGCTCCATCGAATGAATGCATTTTGCTCGTGGCATGGAAAGGATGGCAGGAGCTATACTCTTTTAATTAGGAGATACAGTGTTTTTCATGGAATGAATGGGTGCAGTTTGATTCACGAAGTAAATGGGTTAGGTATGTTTGGTTGAATCCATTAATACCGTTTGTTTCATTGACTCAATGATTGCAGTTTGATTCAATGATTGAATGAATGGAATTGGTTTCTTTGAATGAAAATGCTAAGGTTGACACATTGAATAAACAAGAAAAGCTGTGCTCATTGAATAAACACGAGCAGTTTATTTCATGGACAAAATGTGTGCAGTTTGTTTGAATCAATGCGTTAAGCTTGTGGCTTTGAACGTTTGAGAGAACCTCTACTCATTGTATAATCATATGCAGTCTGTTTCATTGAATGAATGAGTGCAGTAGGATTCACTAAATAAGTGAGTTTGTTTGTTGCGTTGGAACAAGGAACATGGTTTGATTCATTGAATCGATGATTGTAGTTTAATTCAATGCTTCAATGAATGCAGTTTGTTTCCTTAAATGAAAACGGTGAGCTTGACACATTGAATGAATGAGAGAAGCTCTACTCATTGATTTAAGAATAGCGGTTTGGTGCATGTAGTTATCGTGTACAGTTTGATAGAGACAATGCGTGAAACTTGTGCCATTGAATGAATGAGGGTTGAACGTGTGCAGCTTGTTTCATTGAATGAACGTAGGAATAAGGGAGCTCGGTTTGTTGCATTGAAACAATGATTTAGGTTTGATTCATTGAATCAATTATTTTAGTTTGATTCAATAATTGAAAGAATGCAGCTTGTTTCATTGAATGAAAGCATTCAGCTTGACCCATTGAATGAAGGAGAGTAGCTCTTCTCATTGAATTGACAAGTGCAGCCTCTTTCTTTGAATGAACATATGCAGTTTGGTTCACTAAATAAGGGAGATAGGATTATTCCATTGAAGCAAGGAATACGATTTGATTCATTGAATCAATGATCATAGTTTGATTAAATGTTTCAAGGAATGCAGTTTGTTTCAATGAATGAAATCGTTAAGCTGGACCCATTGAATGAATGAGAGAATCTCTCCTCATTGAGTTAACATGTGCTGTGTGTTTCATTGAATGAATGAGTACAGTAGGGTTCACTAAGTAAGTTTGTTCCATTGAATCAAGGAATGTGGTTTGATTCATTGATTCCATAATCGTAGTTTGATTCAATGAGGAGAGATTCTCTCATTCATTCAATGGGTCCAGCTTAACGCTTTCATTCAATAAAACAAACTGCATTCATTGAATCATTTAGTCAAACTATGATCATTGATTCAATGAATCAAATCGTATTCCTGGCTTCAATTGAATAATTCTATCTCCCTTATTTACCAAACTGCATAAGTTCATTCAAAGAAAGAGGCTGCACTTGTCAATTCAATGAGTAGAGTTACTCTCATTCATTCATGAAATGGCACATGTTTCACGCATTGTCTCTATCAAACTGCACACGTTCAGGACATGAACCAAACTGCACGTCTTAATTCAATGAGAAGAGTTTCTATCATTCATTCAATATGTCAAGCTTACCATTTTCATTTAATGAAACATACTGCATTCCAAGAATCATTGAATCAAACCTTATTCCTTGTTTCAATGGAACAAACCTAACTTACTTATTTAGTGTATCTTTCTACAATCGTCCATTCAATAAAACAGACAGCACATGATAGTTCAAAGAGTAGAGGAACTCTCATTCGTTCAATGCCACAAGCTTAACGCATTGATTCAATCAAACAAATTGCACACATTTAGTTCAAGAAGCAAACTGCACTTGTCAATTCAATGAATATTCAGTTTGTTTCTTTGAATGAAAGCGTTAAGCTTGACGCACGGTTTGAATGAGAGAAGCTCGACTCATTCTATTAAGACGTGCAGTCTAACATTCAGTAAATGATTGCTGTTTGCTCCATCGAATGAATGCATTTTGCTCGTGGCATGGAAAGGATGGCAGGAGATACAGTGTTTTTCATGGAATGAATGGGTGCAGTTTGATTCACGAAGTAAATGGGTTAGGTTTGTTTGGTTGAATCCATTAATACCGTTTGGTTCATTGACTCAATGATTGCAGTTTTATTCAATGATTGAATGAATGGAATTGGTTCCTTTGAATGAAAATGCTAAGCTTGACACATTGAATAAACAAGAAAAGCTGTGCTCATTGAATAAACACGAGCAGTTTATTTCATGGACAAAATGTGTGCAGTTTGTTTGAATCAATGCGTTAAGCTTGTGGCTTTGAACGTTTGAGAGAACCTCTACTCATTGTATAATCATATGCAGTCTGTTTCATTGAATGAATGAGTGCAGTAGGATTCACTAAATAAGTGAGTTTGTTTGTTGCGTTGGAACAAGGAACATGGTTTGATTCATTGAATCGATGATTGTAGTTTAATTCAATGCTTCAATGAATGCAGTTTGTTTCCTTAAATGAAAACGGTGAGCTTGACACATTGAATGAATGAGAGAAGCTCTACTCATTGATTTAAGAATAGCGGTTTGGTGCATGTAGTTATCGTGTACAGTTTGATAGAGACAATGCGTGAAACTTGTGCCATTGAATGAATGAGGGTTGAACGTGTGCAGCTTCTTTCATTGAATGAACGTAGGAATAAGGGAGCTCGGTTTGTTGCATTGAAACAATTATTAAGATTTGATCCATTGAATCAATTATTGTAGTTTGATTCAATAATTGAAAGAATGCAGCTTGTTTCATTGAATGAAAGCGTTCAGCTTGACCCATTGAATGAAGGAGAGTAGCTCTTCTCATTGAATTGACAAGTGCAGCCTCTTTCTTTGAATGAACATATGCAGTTTGGTTCACTAAATAAGGGAGATAGGATTATTCCATTGAAGCAAGGAATACGATTTGATTCATTGAATCAATGATCATAGTTGATTAAATGTTTCAAGGAATGCAGTTAGATTCAATGAATGAAATTGTTAAGCTGGACCCATTGAATGAATGAGAGAATCTCTCCTCATTGAGTTAACATGTGCTGTGTGTTTCATTGAATGAATGAGTACAGTAGGGTTCACTAAGTAAGTTTGTTCCATTGAATCAAGGAATGTGGTTTGATTCATTGATTCCATAATCGTAGTTTGATTCAATGAGGAGAGATTCTCTCATTCATTCAATGGGTCCAGCTTAACGCTTTCATTCAATAAAACAAACTGCATTCATTGAATCATTTAGTCGAACTATGATCATTGATTCAATGAATCAAATCGTATTCCTGGCTTCAATTGAATAATCCTATCTCCCTTATTTACCAAACTGCATAAGTTCATTCAAAGAAAGAGGCTGCACTTGTCAATTCAATGAGTAGAGTTACTCTCATTCATTCATGAAATGGCACATGTTTCACGCATTGTCTCTATCAAACTGCACACGTTCAGGACATGAACCAAACTGCCCGTCTTAATTCAATGAGAAGAGTTTCTCTCATTCATTCAATATGTCAAGCTTACCATTTTCATTTAATGAAACATCCTGCATTCCAAGAATCATTGAATCAAACCTTATTCCTTGTTTCAATGGAACAAACCTAACTTACTTATTTAGTGTATCTTTCTACACTCGTCCATTCAATAAAACAGACAGCACATGATAGTTCAAAGAGTAGAGGAACACTCATTCGTTCAATGCCACAAGCTTAACGCATTGATTCAATCAAACAAATTGCACACATTTAGTTCAAGAAGCAAACTGCACTTGTCAATTCAATGAATATTCAGTTTGTTTCTTTGAATGAAAGCGTTAAGCTTGACGCATGGATTGAATGAGAGAAGCTCGACTCATTCTATTAAGACGTGCAGTCTAACATTGAGTAAATGATTGCTGTTTGCTCCATCGAATGAATGCATTTTGCTCGTGGCATGGAAAGGATGGCAGGAGCTATACTCTTTTAATTAGGAGATACAGTGTTTTTCATGGAATGAATGGGTGCAGTTTGATTCACGAAGTAAATGGGTTAGGTTTGTTTGGTTGAATCCATTAATACCGTTTGGTTCATTGACTCAATGATTGCAGTTTTATTCAATGATTGAATGAATGGAATTGGTTCCTTTGAATGAAAATGCTAAGCTTGACACATTGAATAAACAAGAAAAGCTGTGCTCATTGAATAAACACGAGCAGTTTATTTGAATGAATGCGTTAAGCTTGTGGCTTTGAACGTTTGTGAGAACCTCTACTCATTGTATAATCATATGCAGTCTGTTTCATTGAATGAATGAGTGCAGTAGGATTCACTAAATAAGTGAGTTTGTTTGTTGCGTTGGAACAAGGAACATGGTTTGATTCATTGAATCGATGATTGTAGTTTAATTCAATGCTTCAATGAATGCAGTTTGTTTCCTTAAATGAAAACGGTGAGCTTGACACATTGAATGAATGAGAGAAGCTCTACTCATTGATTTAAGAATAGCGGTTTGGTGCATGTAGTTATCGTGTACAGTTTGATAGAGACAATGCGTGAAACTTGTGCCATTGAATGAATGAGGGTTGAACGTGTGCAGCTTCTTTCATTGAATGAACGTAGGAATAAGGGAGCTCGGTTTGTTGCATTGAAACAATTATTAAGATTTGATCCATTGAATCAATTATTGTAGTTTGATTCAATAATTGAAAGAATGCAGCTTGTTTCATTGAATGAAAGCGTTCAGCTTGACCCATTGAATGAAGGAGAGTAGCTCTTCTCATTGAATTGACAAGTGCAGCCTCTTTCTTTGAATGAACATATGCAGTTTGGTTCACTAAATAAGGGAGATAGGATTATTCCATTGAAGCAAGGAATACGATTTGATTCATTGAATCAATGATCATAGTTTGATTAAATGTTTCAATGAATGCAGTTTGTTTCAATGAATGAAATCGTTAAGCTGGACCCATTGAATGAATGAGAGAATCTCTCCTCATTGAGTTAACATGTGCTGTGTGTTTCATTGAATGAATGAGTACAGTAGGGTTCACTAAGTAAGTTTGTTCCATTGAATCAAGGAATGTGGTTTGATTCATTGATTCCATAATCGTAGTTTGATTCAATGAGGAGAGATTCTCTCATTCATTCAATGGGTCCAGCTTAACGCTTTCATTCAATAAAACAAACTGCATTCATTGAATCATTTAGTCAAACTATGATCATTGATTCAATGAATCAAATCGTATTCCTGGCTTCAATTGAATAATCCTATCTCCCTTATTTACCAAACTGCATAAGTTCATTCAAAGAAAGAGGCTGCACTTGTCAATTCAATGAGTAGAGTTACTCTCATTCATTCATGAAATGGCACATGTTTCACGCATTGTCTCTATCAAACTGCACACGTTCAGGACATGAACCAAACTGCCCGTCTTAATTCAATGAGTAGAGTTTCTCTCATTCATTCAATATGTCAAGCTTACCATTTTCATTTAATGAAACATACTGCATTCCAAGAATCATTGAATCAAACCTTATTCCTTGTTTCAATGGAACAATCCTAACTTACTTATTTAGTGTATCTTTCTACACTCGTCCATTCAATAAAACAGACAGCACATGATAGTTCAAGGAGTAGAGGAACTCTCATTCGTTCAATGTCACAAGCTTAACGCGTTGATTCAATCAAACAGATTGCACACATTTAGTTCAAGAAGCAAACTGCACTTGTCAATTCAATGAATATTCAGTTTGTTTCTTTGAATGAAAGCGTTAAGCTTGACGCACGGTTTGAATAAGAGAAGCTCGACTCATTCTATTAAGACGTGCAGTCTAACATTGAGTAAATGATTGCTGTTTGCTCCATCGAATGAATGCATTTTGCTCGTGAAATGGAAAGGATGGCAGGAGCTATACTCTTTTAATTAGGAGATACAGTGTTTTTCATGGAATGAATGGGTGCAGTTTGATTCACGAAGTAAATGGGTTAGGTTTGTTTGGTTGAATCCATTAATACCGTTTGGTTCATTGACTCAATGATTGCAGTTTGATTCAATGATTGAATGAATGGAATTGGTTTCTTTGAATGAAAATGCTAAGCTTGACACATTGAATAAACAAGAAAAGCTGTGCTCATTGAATAAACACGAGCAGTTTACTTCATGGACAAAATGTGTGCAGTTTGTTTGAATCAATGCGTTAAGCTTGTGGCTTTGAACGTTTGAGAGAACCTCTACTCATTGTATAATCATATGCAGTCTGTTTCATTGAATGAATGAGTGCAGTAGGATTCACTAAATAAGTGAGTTTGTTTGTTGCGTTGGAACAAGGAACATGGTTTGATTCATTGAATCGATGATTGTAGTTTAATTCAATGCTTCAATGAATGCAGTTTGTTTCCTTAAATGAAAACGGTGAGCTTGACACATTGAATGAATGAGAGAAGCTCTACTCATTGATTTAAGAATAGCGGTTTGGTGCATGTAGTTATCGTGTACAGTTTGATAGAGACAATGCGTGAAACTTGTGCCATTGAATGAATGAGGGTTGAACGTGTGCAGCTTCTTTCATTGAATGAACGTAGGAATAAGGGAGCTCGGTTTGTTGCATTGAAACAATTATTAAGATTTGATCCATTGAATCAATTATTGTAGTTTGATTCAATAATTGAAAGAATGCAGCTTGTTTCATTGAATGAAAGCTTGACCCATTGAATGAAGGAGAGTAGCTCTTCTCATTGAATTGACAAGTGCAGCCTCTTTCTTTGAATGAACATATGCAGTTTGGTTCACTAAATAAGGGAGATAGGATTATTCCATTGAAGCAAGGAATACGATTTGATTCATTGAATCAATGATCATAGTTTGATTAAATGTTTCAAGGAATGCAGTTTGTTTCAATGAATGAAATCGTTAAGCTGGACCCATTGAATGAATGAGAGAATCTCTCCTCATTGAGTTAACATGTGCTGTGTGTTTCATTGAATGAATGAGTACAGTAGGGTTCACTAAGTAAGTTTGTTCCATTGAATCAAGGAATGTGGTTTGATTCATTGATTCCATAATCGTAGTTTGATTCAATGAGGAGAGATTCTCTCATTCATTCAATGGGTCCAGCTTAACGCTTTCATTCAATAAAACAAACTGCATTCATTGAATCATTTAGTCAAACTATGATCATTGATTCAATGAATCAAATCGTATTCCTGGCTTCAATTGAATAATCCTATCTCCCTTATTTACCAAACTGCATAAGTTCATTCAAAGAAAGAGGCTGCACTTGTCAATTCAATGAGTAGAGTTACTCTCATTCATTCATGAAATGGCACATGTTTCACGCATTGTCTCTATCAAACTGCACACGTTCAGGACATGAACCAAACTGCCCGTCTTAATTCAATGAGTAGAGTTTCTCTCATTCATTCAATATGTCAAGCTTACCATTTTCATTTAATGAAACATACTGCATTCCAAGAATCATTGAATCAAACCTTATTCCTTGTTTCAATGGAACAATCCTAACTTACTTATTTAGTGTATCTTTCTACACTCGTCCATTCAATAAAACAGACAGCACATGATAGTTCAAAGAGTAGAGGAACTCTCATTCGTTCAATGCCACAAGCTTAACGCATTGATTCAATCAAACAAATTGCACACATTTAGTTCAAGAAGCAAACTGCACTTGTCAATTCAATGAATATTCAGTTTGTTTCTTTGAATGAAAGCGTTAAGCTTGACGCATGGATTGAATGAGAGAAGCTCGACTCATTCTATTAAGACGTGCAGTCTAACATTGAGTAAATGATTGCTGTTTGCTCCATCGAATGAATGCATTTTGCTCGTGGCATGGAAAGGATGGCAGGAGCTAAACTCTTTTAATTAGGAGATACAGTGTTTTTCATGGAATGAATGGGTGCAGTTTGATTCACGAAGTAAATGGGTTAGGTTTGTTTGGTTGAATCCATTAATACCGTTTGGTTCATTGACTCAATGATTGCAGTTTGATTCAATGATTAAATGAATGGAATTGGTTTCTTTGAATGAAAATGCTAAGCTTGACAGATTGAATAAACAAGAAAAGCTGTGCTCATTGAATAAACACGAGCAGTTTATTTCATGGACAAAATGTGTGCAGTTTGTTTGAATCAATGCGTTAAGCTTGTGGCTTTGAACGTTTGAGAGAACCTCTACTCATTGTATAATCATATGCAGTCTGTTTCATTGAATGAATGAGTGCAGTAGGATTCACTAAATAAGTGAGTTTGTTTGTTGCGTTGGAACAAGGAACATGGTTTGATTCATTGAATCGATGATTGTAGTTTTATTCAATGCTTCAATGAATGCAGTTTGTTTCCTTAAATGAAAACGGTGAGCTTGACACATTGAATGAATGAGAGAAGCTCTACTCATCGATTTAAGAATAGCGGTTTGGTGCATGTAGTTATCGTGTACAGTTTGATAGAGACAATGCGTGAAACTTGTGCCATTGAATGAATGAGGGTTGAACGTGTGCAGCTTCTTTCATTGAATGAACGTAGGAATAAGGGAGCTCGGTTTGTTGCATTGAAACAATGATTAAGGTTTGATCCATTGAACCAATTATTGTAGTTTGATTCAATAATTGAAAGAATGCAGCTTGTTTCATTGAATGAAAGCGTTCAGCTTGACCCATTGAATGAAGGAGAGTAGCTCTTCTCATTGAATTGACAAGTGCAGCCTCTTTCTTTGAATGAACATATGCAGTTTGGTTCACTAAATAAGGGAGATAGGATTATTCCATTGAAGCAAGGAATACGATTTGATTCATTGAATCAATGATCATAGTTTGATTAAATGTTTCAAGGAATGCAGTTTGATTCAATGAATGAAATCGTTAAGCTGGACCCATTGAATGAATGAGAGAATCTCTCCTCATTGAGTTAACATGTGCTGTGTGTTTCATTGAATGAATGAGTACAGTAGGGTTCACTAAGTAAGTTTGTTCCATTGAATCAAGGAATGTGGTTTGATTCATTGATTCCATAATCGTAGTTTGATTCAATGAGGAGAGATTCTCTCATTCATTCAATGGGTCCAGCTTAACGCTTTCATTCAATAAAACAAACTGCATTCATTGAATCATTTAGTCAAACTATGATCATTGATTCAATGAATCAAATCGTATTCCTGGCTTCAATTGAATAATCCTATCTCCCTTATTTACCAAACTGCATAAGTTCATTCAAAGAAAGAGGCTGCACTTGTCAATTCAATGAGTAGAGTTACTCTCATTCATTCATGAAATGGCACATGTTTCACGCATTGTCTCTATCAAAGTGCACACGTTCAGGACATGAACCAAACTGCCCGTCTTAATTCAATGAGTAGAGTTTCTCTCATTCATTCAATATGTCAAGCTTACCATTTTCATTTAATGAAACATACTGCATTCCAAGAATCATTGAATCAAACCTTATTCCTTGTTTCAATGGAACAATCCTAACTTACTTATTTAGTGTATCTTTCTACACTCGTCCATTCAATAAAACAGACAGCACATGATAGTTCAAAGAGTAGAGGAACTCTCATTCGTTCAATGACACAAGCTTAACGCATTGATTCAATCAAACAGATTGCACGCATTTAGTTCAAGAAGCAAACTGCACTTGTCAATTCAATGAATATTCAGTTTGTTTCTTTGAATGAAAGCGTTAAGCTTGACGCATGGATTGAATGAGAGAAGCTCGACTCATTCTATTAAGACGTGCAGTCTAACATTGGGTAAATGATTGCTGTTTGCTCCATCGAATGAATGCATTTTGCTCGTGGCATGGAAAGGATGGCAGGAGCTATCCTCTTTTAATTAGGAGATACAGTGTTTTTCATGGAATGAATGGGTGCAGTTTGATTCACGAAGTAAATGGGTTAGGTTTGTTTGGTTGAATCCATTAATACCGTTTGGTTCATTGACTCAATGAATCAGTTTGATTCAATGATTGAATGAATGGAATTGGTTTCTTTGAATGAAAATGCTAAGCTTGACACATTGAATAAACAAGAAAAGCTGTGCTCATTGAATAAACACGAGCAGTTTATTTCATGGACAAAATGTGTGCAGTTTGTTTGAATCAATGCGTTCAGCTTGTGGCTTTGAACGTTTGAGAGAACCTCTACTCATTGTATAATCATATGCAGTCTGTTTCATTGAATGAATGAGTGCAGTAGGATTCACTAAATAAGTGAGTTTGTTTGTTGCGTTGGAACAAGGAACATGGTTTGATTCATTGAATCGATGATTGTAGTTTAATTCAATGCTTCAATGAATGCAGTTTGTTTCCTTAAATGAAAACGGTGAGCTTGACACATTGAATGAATGAGAGAAGCTCTACTCATTGATTTAAGAATAGCGGTTTGGTGCATGTAGTTATCGTGTACAGTTTGATAGAGACAATGCGTGAAACTTGTGCCATTGAATGAATGAGGGTTGAACGTGTGCAGCTTCTTTCATTGAATGAACGTAGGAATAAGGGAGCTCGGTTTGTTGCATTGAAACAATGATTAAGCTTTGATTCATTGAATCAATTATTGTAGTTTGATTCAATAATTGAAAGAATGCAGCTTGTTTCATTGAATGAAAGCGTTCAGCTTGACCCATTGAATGAAGGAGAGTAGCTCTTCTCATTGAATTGACAAGTGCAGCCTCTTTCTTTGAATGAACATATGCAGTTTGGTTCACTAAATAAGGGAGATAGGATTATTCCATTGAAGCAAGGAATACGATTTGATTCATTGAATCAATGATCATAGTTTGATTAAATGTTTCAAGGAATGCAGTTTGTTTCAATGAATGAAATCGTTAAGCTGGACCCATTGAATGAATGAGAGAATCTCTCCTCATTGAGTTAACATGTGCTGTGTGTTTCATTGAATGAATGAGTACAGTAGGGTTCACTAAGTAAGTTTGTTCCTTTGAATCAAGGAATGTGGTTTGATTCATTGATTCCATAATCGTAGTTTGATTCAATGAGGAGAGATTCTCTCATTCATTCAATGGGTCCAGCTTAACGCTTTCATTCAATAAAACAAACTGCATTCATTGAATCATTTAGTCAAACTATGATCATTGATTCAATGAATCAAATCGTATTCCTGGCTTCAATTGAATAATCCTATCTCCCTTATTTACCAAACTGCATAAGTTCATTCAAAGAAAGAGGCTGCACTTGTCAATTCAATGAGTAGAGTTACTCTCATTCATTCATGAAATGGCACATGTTTCACGCATTGTCTCTATCAAACTGCACACGTTCAGGACATGAACCAAACTGCCCGTCTTAATTCAATGAGTAGAGTTTCTCTCATTCATTCAATATGTCAAGCTTACCATTTTCATTTAATGAAACATACTGCATTCCAAGAATCATTGAATCAAACCTTATTCCTTGTTTCAATGGAACAAACCTAACTTACTTATTTAGTGTATCTTTCTACACTCATCCATTCAATAAAACAGACAGCACACGATAGTTCAAAGAGTAGAGGAACTCTCATTCGTTAAATGCCACAAGCTTAACGCATTGATTCAATCAAACAAATTGCACATATTTAGTTCAAGAAGCAAACTGCACTTGTCAATTCAATGAATATTCAGTTTGTTTCTTTGAATGAAAGCGTTAAGCTTGACGCATGGATTGAATGAGAGAAGCTCGACTCATTCTAATAAGACGTGCAGTCTAACATTGAGTAAATGATTGCTGTTTGCTCCATCGTTTGCTCGTGGCATGGAAAGGATGGCAGGAGCTATCCTCTTTTAATTAGGAGATACAGTGTTTTTCATGGAATGAATGGGTGCAGTTTGATTCACGAAGTAAATGGGTCAGGTTTGTTTGGTTGAATCCATTAATACCGTTTGGTTCATTGACTCAATGATTGCAGTTTGATTCAATGATTGAATGAATGGAATTGGTTTCTTTGAATGAAAATGCTAAGCTTGACACATTGAATAATCAAGAAAGGCTGTGCTCATTGAATAAACACGAGCAGTTTATTTCATGGACAAAATGTGTGCAGTTTGTTTGAATCAATGCGTTAAGCTTGTGGCTTTGAACGTTTGAGAGAACCTCTACTCATTGTATGTTTCATTGAATGAATGAGTGCAGTAGGATTCACTAAATAAGTGAGTTTGTTTGTTGCGTTGGAACAAGGAACATGGTTTGATTCATTGAATCGATGATTGTAGTTTAATTCAATGCTTCAATGAATGCAGTTTGTTTCCTTAAATGAAAACGGTGAGCTTGACACATTGAATGAATGAGAGAAGCTCTACATTGATTTAAGAATAGCGGTTTGGTGCATGTAGTTATCGTGTACAGTTTGATAGAGACAATGCGTGAAACTTGTGCCATTGAATGAATGAGGGTTGAACGTGTGCAGCTTCTTTCATTGAATGAACGTAGGAATAAGGGAGCTCGGTTTTTTGCATTGAAACAATTATTAAGATTTGATCCATTGAATCAATTATTGTAGTTTGATTCAATAATTGAAAGAATGCAGCTTGTTTCATTGAATGAAAGCGTTCAGCTTGACCCATTGAATGAAGGAGAGTAGCTCTTGTCATTGAATTGACAAGTGCAGCCTCTTTCTTTGAATGAACATATGCAGTTTGGTTCACTAAATAAGGGAGATAGGATTATTCCATT
The DNA here is from genome assembly GCF_037043375.1 of Chiloscyllium plagiosum. Classification (NCBI taxonomy): domain Eukaryota; kingdom Metazoa; phylum Chordata; class Chondrichthyes; order Orectolobiformes; family Hemiscylliidae; genus Chiloscyllium; species Chiloscyllium plagiosum. The sequence continues at coordinate 104,382,362 of NW_028270150.1, read as the reverse complement.
GAAGCAAGGAATACGATTTGATTCATTGAATCAATGATCAATGTTTGATTAAATGTTTCAAGGAATGCAGTTTGTTTCAATGAATGAAATCGTTAAGCTGGACCCATTGAATGAATGAGAGAATCTCTCCTCATTGAGTTAACATGTGCTGTGTGTTTCATTGAATGAATGAGTACAGTAGGGTTCACTAAGTAAGTTTGTTCCATTGAATCAAGGAATCTGGTTTGATTCATTGATTCCATAATCGTAGTTTGATTCAATGAGGAGAGATTCTCTCATTCATTCAATGGGTCCAGCTTAACGCTTTCATTCAATAAAACAAACTGCATTCATTGAATCATTTAGTCAAACTATGATCATTGATTCAATGAATCAAATCGCATTCCTGGCTTCAACTGAATAATCCTATCTCCCTTATTTACCAAACTGCATAAGTTCATTCAAAGAAAGAGGCTGCACTTGTCAATTCAATGAGTAGAGTTACTCTCATTCATTCATGAAATGGCACATGTTTCACGCATTGTCTCTATCAAACTGCACACGTTCAGGACATGAACCAAACTGCCCGTCTTAATTCAATGAGTAGAGTTTCTCTCATTCATTCAATATGTCAAGCTTACCATTTTCATTTAATGAAACATACTGCATTCCAAGAATCATTGAATCAAACCTTATTCCTTGTTTCAATGGAACAATCCTAACTTACTTATTTAGTGTATCTTTCTACACTCGTCCATTCAATAAAACAGACAGCACATGATAGTTCAAAGAGTAGAGGAACTCTCATTCGTTCAATGCCACAAGCTTAACGCATTGATTCAATCAAACAAATTGCACACATTTAGTTCAAGAAGCAAACTGCACTTGTCAATTCAATGAATATTCAGTTTGTTTCTTTGAATGAAAGCGTTAAGCTTGACGCATGGATTGAATGAGAGAAGCTCGACTCATTCTATTAAGACGTGCAGTCTAACATTGAGTAAATGATTGCTGTTTGCTCCATCGAATGAATGCATTTTGCTCGTGGCATGGAAAGGATGGCAGGAGCTATACTCTTTTAATTAGGAGATACAGTGTTTTTCATGGAATGAATGGGTGCAGTTTGATTCACGAAATAATGGGTTAGGTTTGTTTGGTTGAATCCATTAATACCGTTTGTTTCATTGACTCAATGATTGCAGTTTGATTCAATGATTGAATGAATGGAATTGGTTTCTTTGAATGAAAATGCTAAGCTTGACACATTGAATAAACAAGTAAAGCTGTGCTCATTGAATAAACACGAGCAGTTTATTTCATGGACAAAATGTGTGCAGTTTGTTTGATTCAATGCGTTAAGCTTGTGGCTTTGAACGTTTGAGAGAACCTCTACTCATTGTATAATCATATGCAGTCTGTTTCATTGAATGAATGAGTGCAGTAGGATTCACTAAATAAGTGAGTTTGTTTGTTGCGTTGGAACAAGGAACATGGTTTGATTCATTGAATCGATGATTGTAGTTTAATTCAATGCTTCAATGAATGCAGTTTGTTTCCTTAAATGAAAACGGTGAGCTTGACACATTGAATGAATGAGAGAAGCTCTACTCATTGATTTAAGAATAGCGGTTTGGTGCATGTAGTTATCGTGTACAGTTTGATAGAGACAATGCGTGAAACTTGTGCCATTGAATGAATGAGGGTTGAACGTGTGCAGCTTCTTTCATTGAATGAACGTAGGAATAAGGGAGCTCGGTTTGTTGCATTGAAACAATGATTAAGGTTTGATTCATTGAATCAATTATTGTAGTTTGATTCAATAGTTGAAAGAATGCAGCTTGTTTCATTGAATGAAAGCGTTCAGCTTGACCCATTGAATGAAGGAGAGTAGCTCTTCTCATTGAATTGACAAGTGCAGCCTCTTTCTTTGAATGAACATATGCAGTTTGGTTCACTAAATAAGGGAGATAGGATTAGAACATAGAACATAGAACATAGAAGAATACAGCGCAGTACAGGCCCTTGGGCCCTCGATGTTGCGCCGATCCAAGCCCACCTAAACTACACTAACCCACTATCCTCCATATACCTATCCAATGCCCTCTTAAATGCCCATAAAGAGGGAGAGTCCACCACTGTTACTGGCAGGGCATTCCATGAACTAACGACTCGCTGAGTGAAGAACCTACCCCTAACATCAGTCCTATATCTACCCCGCCTTAATTTAAAGCTATGCCCCCTTGTAATACCCGACTCAATACGCGGGAAAAGGTTCATACTGTCGACCCTATCTAACCCCCTAATCATCTTGTACACCTCAATCAAGTCACCCCTAAACCTTCTTTTCTCTAGTGAAAACAGCCCCAAGTGCCTCAGTCTTTCCTCATACGATTTTCCTTCCATACCAGGCAACATCCTGGTAAACCTCCTCTGCACCCGTTCCAATGCCTCCACATCCTTCCTATAGTATGGCGACCAAAACTGCACACAATATTCCAGATGCGGCCGTACCAGAGTCTTATACAACTGCATCATGACCTCAGGACTCCGGAACTCAATTCCTCTACCAATAAAAGCCAGTACGCCATATGCCTTCCTCACCGCACTATTTACCTGGGTGGCAACTTTCAGAGATCTGTGTACATGGACACCAAGATCCCTCTGCTCATCCACACTACCAAGTATCCGACCATTAGCCCAGTACCCCATCTTTTTGTTATTCTTCCCAAAGTGAATCACCTCGCACTTAGCTACATTGAATTCCATCTGCCACCTTTCTGCCCAGCTCTGCAGCTTCTCTATATCCTGCTGTAACCTGCCACATGCTTCCTCACTGTCAACAACTCCTCCGACTTTCGTGTCATCCGCAAACTTGCTCACCCAACCTTCTAACCCCTCTTCCAGGTCATTTATAAAAATGACAAACAGCAATGGTCCCAAAACAGATCCTTGCGGAACACCGCTAGTGACGGCACTCCATGAAGAAACTTTGCCATCAACTACTACCCTCTGTCTTCTTCCATCCAGCCAATTCCTAATCCAAACCTCCAACTCACCCTCAATGCCATATCTCCGTATTTTCTGCAGTAGCCTACCATGGGGAACCTTATCAAACGCCTTACTAAAATCCATATATACCACATCTACCGCTTTCCCCTCATCAACCTCCTTCGTCACCTTTTCAAAGAATTCAATAAGGTTTGTGAGGCACGACTTGCCCTTCACAAAACCATGCTGACTATCCTTGATCACATTATTCCTATCTAGATGTGCATAAATCCATTGAACCAAGGAATACGATTTGATTCATTGAATCAATGATCAAAGTTTGATTAAATGTTTCAAGGAATGCAGTTTGTTTCAATGAATGAAATCGTTAAGCTGGACCCATTGAATGAATGAGAGAATCTCTCCTCATTGAGTTAACATGTGCTGTGTGTTTAATTGAATGAATGAGTACAGTAGGGTTCACTAAGTAAGTTTGTTCCTTTGAATCAAGGAATGTGGTTTGATTCATTGATTCCATAATCGTAGTTTGATTCAATGAGGAGAGATTCTCTCATTCATTCAATGGGTCCAGCTTAACGCTTTCATTCAATAAAACAAACTGCATTCATTGAATCATTTAGTCAAACTATGATCATTGATTCAATGAATCAAATCGTATTCCTGGCTTCAATTGAATAATCCTATCTCCCTTATTTACCAAAATGCATAAGTTCATTCAAAGAAAGAGGCTGCACTTGTCAATTCAATGAGTAGAGTTACTCTCATTCATTCATGAAATGGCACATGTTTCACGCATTGTCTCTATCAAACTGCACACGTTCAGTACATGAACCAAACTGCCCGTCTTAATTCAATGAGTAGAGTTTCTCTCATTCATTCAATATGTCAAGATTACCATTTTCATTTAATGAAACATACTGCATTCCAAGAATCATTGAATCAAACCTTATTCCTTGTTTCAATGGAACAAACCTAACTTACTTATTTAGTGTATCTTTCTACACTCTTCCATTCAATAAAACAGACAGCACACGATAGTTCAAAGAGTAGAGGAACTCTCATTCGTTCAATTCCACAAGCTTAACGCATTGATTCAATCAAACAAATTGCACATATTTAGTTCAAGAAGCAAACTGCACTTGTCAATTCAATGAATATTCAGTTTGTTTCTTTGAATGAAAGCGTTAAGCTTGACGCATGGATTGAATGAGAGAAGCTCGACTCATTCTAATAAGACGTGCAGTCTAACATTGAGTAAATGATTGCTGTTTGCTCCATCGAATGAATGCAGTTTGCTCGTGGCATGGAAAGGATGGCAGGAGCTATCCTCTTTTAATTAGGAGATACAGTGTTTTTCATGGAATGAATGGGTGCAGTTTGATTCACGAGGTAAATGGGTCAGGTTTGTTTGGTTGAATCCATTAATACCGTTTGGTTCATTGACTCAATGATTGCAGTTTGATTCAATGATTGAATGAATGGAATTGGTTTCTTTGAATGAAAATGCTAAGCTTGACACATTGAATAATCAAGAAAAGCTGTGCTCATTGAATAAACACGAGCAGTTTATTTCATGGACAAAATGTGTGCAGTTTGTTTGAATCAATGCGTTAAGCTTGTGGCTTTGAACGTTTGAGAGAACCTCTACTCATTGTATGTTTCATTGAATGAATGAGTGCAGTAGGATTCACTAAATAAGTGAGTTTGTTTGTTGCGTTGGAACAAGGAACATGGTTTGATTCATTGAATCGATGATTGTAGTTTAATTCAATGCTTCAATGAATGCAGTTTGTTTCCTTAAATGAAAACGGCGAGCTTGACACATTGAATGAATGAGAGAAGCTCTACTCATTGATTTAAGAATAGCGGTTTGGTGCATGTAGTTATCGTGTACAGTTTGATAGAGACAATGCGTGAAACTTGTGCCATTGAATGAATGAGGGTTGAACGTGTGCAGCTTCTTTCATTGAATGAACGTAGGAATAAGGGAGCTCGGTTTGTTGCATTGAAACAATGATTAAGGTTTGATTCATTGAATCAATTATTGTAGTTTGATTCAATAATTGAAAGAATGCAGCTTGTTTCATTGAATGAAAGCGTTCAGCTTGACCCATTGAATGAAGGAGAGTAGCTCTTCTCATTGAATTGACAAGTGCAGCCTCTTTCTTTGAATGAACATATGCTGTTTGGTACACTAAATAAGGGAGATAGGATTATTCCATTGAAGCAAGGAATACGATTTGATTCATTGAATCAATGATCATAGTTTGATTAAATGTTTCAAGGAATGCCGTTTGTTTCAATGAATGAAATCGTTAAGCTGGACCCATTGAATGAATGAGAGAATCTCTCCTCATTGAGTTAACATGTGCTGTGTGTTTCATTGAATGAATGAGTACAGTAGGGTTCACTAAGTAAGTTTGTTCCATTGAATCAAGGAATGTGGTTTGATTCATTGATTCCATTATCGTAGTTTGATTCAATGAGGAGAGATTCTCTCATTCATTCAATGGGTCCAGCTTAACGCTTTCATTCAATAAAACAAACTGCATTCATTGAATCATTTAGTCAAACTATGATCATTGATTCAATGAATCAAATCGTATTCCTGGCTTCAATTGAATAATCCTATCTCCCTTATTTACCAAACTGCATAAGTTCATTCAAAGAAAGAGGCTGCACTTGTCAATTCAATGAGTAGAGTTACTCTCATTCATTCATGAAATGGCACATGTTTCACGCATTGTCTCTATCAAACTGCACACGTTCAGGACATGAACCAAACTGCCCGTCTTAATTCAATGAGTAGAGTTTCTCTCATTCATTCAATATGTCAAGCTTACCATTTTCATTTAATGAAACATACTGCATTCCAAGAATCATTGAATCAAACCTTATTCCTTGTTTCAATGGAACAATCATAACTTACTTATTTAGTGTATCTTTCTACATTCGTCCATTCAATAAAACAGACAGCACATGATAGTTCAAAGAGTAGAGGAACTCTCATTCGTTCAATGCCACAAGCTTAACGCATTGATTCAATCAAACAAATTGCACACATTTAGTTCAAGAAGCAAACTGCACTTGTCAATTCAATGAATATTCAGTTTGTTTCTTTGAATGAAAGCGTTAAGCTTGACGCATGGATTGAATGAGAGAAGCTCGACTCATTCTATTAAGACGTGCAGTCTAACATTGAGTAAATGATTGCTGTTTGCTCCATCGAATGAATGCATTTTGCTCGTGGCATGGAAAGGATGGCAGGAGCTATACTCTTTTAATTAGGAGATACAGTGTTTTTCATGGAATGAATGGGTGCAGTTTGATTCACGAAGTAAATGGGTTAGGTTTGTTTGGTTGAATCCATTAATACCGTTTGGTTCATTGACTCAATGATTGCAGTTTGATTCAATGATTAAATGAATGGAATTGGTTTCTTTGAATGAAAATGCTAAGCTTGACACATTGAATAAACAAGAAAAGCTGTGCTCATTGAATAAACACGAGCAGTTTATTTCATGGACAAAATGTGTGCAGTTTGTTTGAATCAATGCGTTAAGCTTGTGGCTTTGAACGTTTGAGAGAACCTCTACTCATTGTATAATCATATGCAGTCTGTTTCATTGAATGAATGAGTGCAGTAGGATTCACTAAATAAGTGAGTTTGTTTGTTGCGTTGGAACAAGGAACATGGTTTGATTCATTGAATCGATGATTGTAGTTTAATTCAATGCTTCAATGAATGCAGTTTGTTTCCTTAAATGAAAACGGTGAGCTTGACACATTGAATGAATGAGAGAAGCTCTACTCATTGATTTAAGAATAGCGGTTTGGTGCATGTAGTTATCGTGTACAGTTTGATAGAGACAATGCGTGAAACTTGTGCCATTGAATGAATGAGGGTTGAACGTGTGCAGCTTCTTTCATTGAATGAACGTAGGAATAAGGGAGCTCGGTTTGTTGCATTGAAACAATTATTAAGATTTGATCCATTGAATCAATTATTGTAGTTTGATTCAATAATTGAAAGAATGCAGCTTGTTTCATTGAATGAAAGCGTTCAGCTTGACCCATTGAATGAAGGAGAGTAGCTCTTCTCATTGAATTGACAAGTGCAGCCTCTTTCTTTGAATGAACATATGCAGTTTGGTTCACTAAATAAGGGAGATAGGATTATTCCATTGAAGCAAGGAATACGATTTGATTCATTGAATCAATGATCAATGTTTGATTAAATGTTTCAAGGAATGCAGTTTGTTTCAATGAATGAAATCGTTAAGCTGGACCCATTGAATGAATGAGAGAATCTCTCCTCATTGAGTTAACATGTGCTGTGTGTTTCATTGAATGAATGAGTACAGTAGGGTTCACGAAGTAAGTTTGTTCCATTGAATCAAGGAATGTGGTTTGATTCATTGATTCCATAATCGTAGTTTGATTCAATGAGGAGAGATTCTCTCATTCATTCAATGGGTCCAGCTTAACGCTTTCATTTAATAAAACAAACTGCATTCATTGAATCATTTAGTCAAACTATGATCATTGATTCAATGAATCAAATCGTATTCCTGGCTTCAATTGAATAATCCTATCTCCCTTATTTACCAAACTGCATAAGTTCATTCAAAGAAAGAGGCTGCACTTGTCAATTCAATGAGTAGAGTTAGTCTCATTCATTCATGAAATGGCACATGTTTCACGCATTGTCTCTATCAAACTGCACACGTTCAGGACATGAACCAAACTGCCCGTCTTAATTCAATGAGTAGAGTTTCTCTCATTCATTCAATATGTCAAGCTTACCATTTTCATTTAATGAAACATACTGCATTCCAAGAATCATTGAATCAAACCTTATTCCTTGTTTCAATGGAACAATCCTAACTTACTTATTTAGTGTATCTTTCTACACTCGTCCATTCAATAAAACAGACAGCACATGATAGTTCAAAGAGTAGAGGAACTCTCATTCGTTCAATGCCACAAGCTTAACGCATTGATTCAATCAAACAGATTGCACACATTTAGTTCAAGAAGCAAACTGCACTTGTCAATTCAATGAATATTCAGTTTGTTTCTTTGAATGAAAGCGTTAAGCTTGACGCACGGTTTGAATGAGAGAAGCTCGACTCATTCTAATAAGACGTGCAGTCTAACATTGAGTAAATGATTGCTGTTTGCTCCATCGAATGAATGCATTTTGCTCGTGACATGGAAAGGATGGCAGGAGCTATACTCTTTTAATTAGGAGATACAGTGTTTTTCATGGAATGAATGGGTGCAGTTTGATTCACGAAGTAAATGGGTTAGGTTTGTTTGGTTGAATCCATTAATACCGTTTGGTTCATTGACTCAATGATTGCAGTTTGATTCAATGATTGAATGAATGGAATTGGTTTCTTTGAATGAAAATGCTAAGCTTGACACATTGAATAAACAAGAAAAGCTGTGCTCATTGAATAAACACGAGCAGTTTATTTCATGGACAAAATGTGTGCAGTTTGTTTGAATCAATGCGTTAAGCTTGTGGCTTTGAACGTTTGAGAGAACCTCTACTCATTGTATAATCATATGCAGTCTGTTTCATTGAATGAATGAGTGCAGTAGGATTCACTAAATAAGTGAGTTTGTTTGTTGCGTTGGAACAAGGAACATGGTTTGATTCATTGAATCGATGATTGTAGTTTAATTCAATGCTTCAATGAATGCAGTTTGTTTCCTTAAATGAAAACGGTGAGCTTGACACATTGAATGAATGAGAGAAGCTCTACTCATTGATTTAAGAATAGCGGTTTGGTGCATGTAGTTATCGTGTACAGTTTGATAGAGACAATGCGTGAAACTTGTGCCATTGAATGAATGAGGGTTGAACGTGTGCAGCTTCTTTCATTGAATGAACGTAGGAATAAGGGAGCTCGGTTTGTTGCATTGAAACAATGATTAATGTTTGATTCATTGAATTAATTATTGTAGTTTGATTCAATAATTGAAAGAATGCAGCTTGTTTCATTGAATGAAAGCGTTCAGCTTGACCCATTGAATGAAGGAGAGTAGCTCTTCTCATTGAATTGACAAGTGCAGCCTCTTTCTTTGAATGAACATATGCAGTTTGGTTCACTAAATAAGGGAGATAGGATTATTCCATTGAAGCAAGGAATACGATTTGATTCATTGAATCAATGATCATAGTTTGATTAAATGTTTCAAGTAATGCAGTTTGTTTCAATGAATGAAATCGTTAAGCTGGACCCATTGAATGAATGAGAGAATCTCTCCTCATTGAGTTAACATGTGCTGTGTGTTTCATTGAATGAATGAGTACAGTAGGGTTCACTAAGTAAGTTTGTTCCATTGAATCAAGGAATGTGGTTTGATTCATTGATTCCATAATCGTAGTTTGATTCAATGAGGAGAGATTCTCTCATTCATTCAATGGGTCCAGCTTCTCGCTTTCATTCAATAAAACAACTGCATTCATTGAATCATTTAGTCAAACTATGATCAATGATTCAATGAATCAAATCGCATTCCTGGCTTGAATTGAATAATCCTATCTCCCTTATTTACCAAACTGCATAAGTTCATTCAAAGAAAGAGGCTGCACTTGTCAATTCAATGAGTAGAGTTACTCTCATTCATTCATGAAATGGCACATGTTTCACGCATTGTCTCTATCAAACTGCACACGTTCAGGACATGAACCAAACTGCCCGTCTTAATTCAATGAGTAGAGTTTCTCTCATTCATTCAATATGTCAAGCTTACCATTTTCATTTAATGAAACATACTGCATTCCAAGAATCATTGAATCAAACCTTATTCCTTGTTTCAATGGAACAATCATAACTTACTTATTTAGTGTATCTTTCTACACTCGTCCATTCAATAAAACAGACAGCACATGATAGTTCAAAGAGTAGAGGAACTCTCATTCGTTCAATGCCACAAGCTTAACGCATTGATTCAATCAAACAAATTGCACACATTTAGTTCAAGAAGCAAACTGCACTTGTCAATTCAATGAATATTCAGTTTGTTTCTTTGAATGAAAGCGTTAAGCTTGACGCATGGATTGAATGAGAGAAGCTCGACTCATTCTATTAAGACGTGCAGTCTAACATTGAGTAAATGATTGCTGTTTGCTCCATCGAATGAATGCATTTTGCTCGTGGCATGGAAAGGATGGCAGGAGCTATACTCTTTTAATTAGGAGATACAGTGTTTTTCATGGAATGAATGGGTGCAGTTTGATTCACGAAGTAAATGGGTTAGGTTTGTTTGGTTGAATCCATTAATACCGTTTGGTTCATTGACTCAATGATTGCAGTTTGATTCAATGATTAAATGAATGGAATTGGTTTCTTTGAATGAAAATGCTAAGCTTGACACATTGAATAAACAAGAAAAGCTGTACTCATTGAATAAACACGAGCAGTTTATTTCATGGACAAAATGTGTACAGTTTGTTTGAATCAATGCGTTAAGCTTGTGGCTTTGAACGTTTGAGAGAACCTCTACTCATTGTATAATCATATGCAGTCTGTTTCATTGAATGAATGAGTGCAGTAGGATTCACTAAATAAGTGAGTTTGTTTGTTGCGTTGGAACAAGGAACATGGTTTGATTCATTGAATCGATGATTGTAGTTTAATTCAATGCTTCAATGAATGCAGTTTGTTTCCTTAAATGAAAACGGTGAGCTTGACACATTGAATGAATGAGAGAAGCTCTACATTGATTTAAGAATAGCGGTTTGGTGCATGTAGTTATCGTGTACAGTTTGATAGAGACAATGCGTGAAACTTGTGCCATTGAATGAATGAGGGTTGAACGTGTGCAGCTTCTTTCATTGAATGAACGTAGGAATAAGGGAGCTCGGTTTGTTGCATTGAAACAATTATTAAGATTTGATCCATTGAATCAATTATTGTAGTTTGATTCAATAATTGAAAGAATGCAGCTTGTTTCATTGAATGAAAGCGTTCAGCTTGACCCATTGAATGAAGGAGAGTAGCTCTTCTCATTGAATTGACAAGTGCAGCCTCTTTCTTTGAATGAACATATGCAGTTTGGTTCACTAAATAAGGGAGATAGGATTATTCCATTGAAGCAAGGAATACGTTTTGATTCATTAAATCAATGATCATAGTTTGATTAAATGTTTCAAGGAATGCAGTTTGTTTCAATGAATGAAATCGTTAAGCTGGACCCATTGAATGAATGAGAGAATCTCTCCTCATTGAGTTAACATGTGCTGTGTGTTTCATTGAATGAATGAGTACAGTAGGGTTCACTAAGTAAGTTTGTTCCATTGAATCAAGGAATGTGGTTTGATTCATTGATTCCATAATCGTAGTTTGATTCAATGAGGAGAGATTCTCTCATTCATTCAATGGGTCCAGCTTAACGCTTTCATTCAATAAAACAAACTGCATTCATTGAATCATTTAGTCAAACTATGATCATTGATTCAATGAATCAAATCGCATTCCTGGCTTCAATTGAATAATTCTATCTCCCTTATTTACCAAACTGCATAAGTTCATTCAAAGAAAGAGGCTGCACTTGTCAATTCAATGAGAAGAGTTACTCTCATTCATTCATGAAATGGCACATGTTTCACGCATTGTCTCTATCAAACTGCAGGACATGAACCAAACTGCACGTCTTAATTCAATGAGTAGAGCTTCTCTCATTCATTCAATATGTCAAGATTACCATTTTTATTTAATGAAACATACTGCATTCCAAGAATCATTGAATCAAACCTTATTCCTTGTTTCAATGGAACAGACCTAACTTACTTATTTAGTGTATCTTTCTACACTCGTCCATTCAATAAAACAGACAGCACATGATAGTTCAAAGAGTAGAGGAACTCTCATTCGTTCAATGCCACAAGCTTAACGCATTGATTCAATCAAACAAATTGCACACATTTAGTTCAAGAAGCAAACTGCACTTGTCAATTCAATGAATATTCAGTTTGTTTCTTTGAATGAAAGCGTTAAGCTTGACGCATGGATTGAATGAGAGAAGCTCGACTCATTCTATTAAGACGTGCAGTCTAACATTGAGTAAATGATTGCTGTTTGCTCCATCGAATGAATGCATTTTGCTCGTGGCATGGAAAGGATGGCAGGAGCTATACTCTTTTAATTAGGAGATACAGTGTTTTTCATGGAATGAATGGGTGCAGTTTGATTCACGAAGTAAATAGGTTAGGTTTGTTTGGTTGAATCCAATAATACCGTTTGGTTCATTGACTCAATGATTGCAGTTTGATTCAATCATTGAATGAATGGAATTGGTTTCTTTGAATGAAAATGCTAAGCTTGACACATTGAATAAACAAGAAAAGCTGTGCTCATTGAATAAACACGAGCAGTTTATTTCATGGACAAAATGTGTGCAGCTTGTTTGAATCAATGCGTTACGCTTGTGGCTTTGAACGTTTGAGAGAACCTCTACTCATTGAATAATCATATGCAGTCTGTTTCATTGAATGAATGAGTGCAGTCGGATTCACTAAATAAGTGAGTATGTTTGTTGCGTTGGAACAAGGAACATGGTTTGATTCATTGAATCGATGATTCGAGTTTAATTCAATGCTTCAATGAATGCAGTTTGTTTCCTTAAATGAAAACGGTGAGCTTGACACATTGAATGAATGAGAGAAACTCTACTCATTGATTTAAGAATAGCGGTTTGGTGCATGTAGTTATCGTGTACAGTTTGATAGAGACAATGCGTGAAACTTGTGCCATTGAATGAATGAGGGTTGAACGTGTGCAGCTTCTTTCATTGAATGAACGTAGGAATAAGGGAGCTCGGTTTGTTGCATTGAAACAATGATTAAGGTTTGATTCATTGAATCAATTATTGTAGTTTGATTCAATAATTGAAAGAATGCAGCTTGTTTCATTGAATGAAAGCGTTCAGCTTGAACCATTGAATGAAGGAGAGTAGCTCTTCTCATTGAATTGACAAGTGCAGCCTCTTTCTTTGAATGAACATATGCAGTTTGGTTCACTAAATAAGGGAGATAGGATTATTCCATTGAAGCAAGGAATACGATTTGATTCATTGAATCAATGATCATAGTTTGATTAAATGTTTCAAGGAATGCAGTTTGTTTCAATGAATGAAATCGTTAAGCTGGACCCATTGAATGAATGAGAGAATCTCTCCTCATTGAGTTAACATGTGCTGTGTGTTTCATTGAATGAATGAGTACAGTAGGGTTCACGAAGTAAGTTTGTTCCATTGAATCAAGGAATGTGGTTTGATTCATTGATTCCATAATCGTAGTTTGATTCAATGAGGAGAGATTCTCTCATTCATTCAATGGGTCCAGCTTAACGCTTTCATTCAATAAAACAAACTGCATTCATTGAATCATTTAGTCAAACTATGATCATTGATTCAATGAATCAAATCGTATTCCTGGCTTCAATTGAATAATCCTATCTCCCTTATTTACCAAACTGCATAAGTTCATTCAAAGAAAGAGGCTGCACTTGTCAATTCAATGAGTAGAGTTACTCTCATTCATTCATGAAATGGCACATGTTTAACGCATTGTCTCTATCAAACTGCACACGTTCAGGACATGAACCAAACTGCCCGTCTTAATTCAATGAGTAGAGTTTCTCTCATTCATTCAATATGTCAAGATTACCATTTTCATTTAATGAAACATACTGCATTCCAAGAATCATTGAATCAAACCTTATTCCTTGTTTCAATGGAACAAACCTAACTTACTTATTTAGTGTATCTTTCTACACTCGTCCATTCAATAAAACAGACAGCACATGATAGTTCAAAGAGTAGAGGAACTCTCATTCGTTCAATGCCACAAGCTTAACGCATTGATTCAATCAAACAAATTGCACACATTTAGTTCAAGAAGCAAACTGCACTTGTCAATTCAACGAATATTCAGTTTGTTTCTTTGAATTAAAGCGTTAAGCTTGACGCATGGATTGAATGAGAGAAGCTCGACTCATTCTATTAAGACGTGCAGTCTAACATTGAGTAAATGATTGCTGTTTGCTCCATCGAATGAATGCATTTTGCTCGTGGCATGGAAAGGATGGCAGGAGCTATACTCTTTTAATTAGGAGATACAGTGTTTTTCATGGAATGAATGGGTGCAGTTTGATTCACGAAATAATGGGTTAGGTTTGTTTGGTTGAATCCATTAATACCGTTTGTTTCATTGACTCAATGATTGCAGTTTGATTCAATGATTGAATGAATGGAATTGGTTTCTTTGAATGAAAATGCTAAGCTTGACACATTGAATAAACAAGTAAAGCTGTGCTCATTGAATAAACACGAGCAGTTTATTTCATGGACAAAATGTGTGCAGTTTGTTTGATTCAATGCGTTAAGCTTGTGGCTTTGAACGTTTGAGAGAACCTCTACTCATTGTATAATCATATGCAGTCTGTTTCATTGAATGAATGAGTGCAGTAGGATTCACTAAATAAGTGAGTTTGTTTGTTGCGTTGGAACAAGGAACATGGTTTGATTCATTGAATCGATGATTGTAGTTTAATTCAATGCTTCAATGAATGCAGTTTGTTTCCTTAAATGAAAACGGTGAGCTTGACACATTGAATGAATGAGAGAAGCTCTACTCATTGATTTAAGAATAGCGGTTTGGTGCATGTAGTTATCGTGTACAGTTTGATAGAGACAATGCGTGAAACTTGTGCCATTGAATGAATGAGGGTTGAACGTGTGCAGCTTCTTTCATTGAATGAACGTAGGAATAAGGGAGCTCGGTTTGTTGCATTGAAACAATGATTAAGGTTTGATTCATTGAATCAATTATTGTAGTTTGATTCAATAGTTGAAAGAATGCAGCTTGTTTCATTGAATGAAAGCGTTCAGCTTGACCCATTGAATGAAGGAGAGTAGCTCTTCTCATTGAATTGACAAGTGCAGCCTCTTTCTTTGAATGAACATATGCAGTTTGGTTCACTAAATAAGGGAGATAGGATTAGAACATAGAACATAGAACATAGAAGAATACAGCGCAGTACAGGCCCTTGGGCCCTCGATGTTGCGCCGATCCAAGCCCACCTAAACTACACTAACCCACTATCCTCCATATACCTATCCAATGCCCTCTTAAATGCCCATAAAGAGGGAGAGTCCACCACTGTTACTGGCAGGGCATTCCATGAACTAACGACTCGCTGAGTGAAGAACCTACCCCTAACATCAGTCCTATATCTACCCCGCCTTAATTTAAAGCTATGCCCCCTTGTAATACCCGACTCAATACGCGGGAAAAGGTTCATACTGTCGACCCTATCTAACCCCCTAATCATCTTGTACACCTCAATCAAGTCACCCCTAAACCTTCTTTTCTCTAGTGAAAACAGCCCCAAGTGCCTCAGTCTTTCCTCATACGATTTTCCTTCCATACCAGGCAACATCCTGGTAAACCTCCTCTGCACCCGTTCCAATGCCTCCACATCCTTCCTATAGTATGGCGACCAAAACTGCACACAATATTCCAGATGCGGCCGTACCAGAGTCTTATACAACTGCATCATGACCTCAGGACTCCGGAACTCAATTCCTCTACCAATAAAAGCCAGTACGCCATATGCCTTCCTCACCGCACTATTTACCTGGGTGGCAACTTTCAGAGATCTGTGTACATGGACACCAAGATCCCTCTGCTCATCCACACTACCAAGTATCCGACCATTAGCCCAGTACCCCATCTTTTTGTTATTCTTCCCAAAGTGAATCACCTCGCACTTAGCTACATTGAATTCCATCTGCCACCTTTCTGCCCAGCTCTGCAGCTTCTCTATATCCTGCTGTAACCTGCCACATGCTTCCTCACTGTCAACAACTCCTCCGACTTTCGTGTCATCCGCAAACTTGCTCACCCAACCTTCTAACCCCTCTTCCAGGTCATTTATAAAAATGACAAACAGCAATGGTCCCAAAACAGATCCTTGCGGAACACCGCTAGTGACGGCACTCCATGAAGAAACTTTGCCATCAACTACTACCCTCTGTCTTCTTCCATCCAGCCAATTCCTAATCCAAACCTCCAACTCACCCTCAATGCCATATCTCCGTATTTTCTGCAGTAGCCTACCATGGGGAACCTTATCAAACGCCTTACTAAAATCCATATATACCACATCTACCGCTTTCCCCTCATCAACCTCCTTCGTCACCTTTTCAAAGAATTCAATAAGGTTTGTGAGGCACGACTTGCCCTTCACAAAACCATGCTGACTATCCTTGATCACATTATTCCTATCTAGATGTGCATAAATCCATTGAACCAAGGAATACGATTTGATTCATTGAATCAATGATCAAAGTTTGATTAAATGTTTCAAGGAATGCAGTTTGTTTCAATGAATGAAATCGTTAAGCTGGACCCATTGAATGAATGAGAGAATCTCTCCTCATTGAGTTAACATGTGCTGTGTGTTTAATTGAATGAATGAGTACAGTAGGGTTCACTAAGTAAGTTTGTTCCTTTGAATCAAGGAATGTGGTTTGATTCATTGATTCCATAATCGTAGTTTGATTCAATGAGGAGAGATTCTCTCATTCATTCAATGGGTCCAGCTTAACGCTTTCATTCAATAAAACAAACTGCATTCATTGAATCATTTAGTCAAACTATGATCATTGATTCAATGAATCAAATCGTATTCCTGGCTTCAATTGAATAATCCTATCTCCCTTATTTACCAAAATGCATAAGTTCATTCAAAGAAAGAGGCTGCACTTGTCAATTCAATGAGTAGAGTTACTCTCATTCATTCATGAAATGGCACATGTTTCACGCATTGTCTCTATCAAACTGCACACGTTCAGTACATGAACCAAACTGCCCGTCTTAATTCAATGAGTAGAGTTTCTCTCATTCATTCAATATGTCAAGCTTACCATTTTCATTTAATGAAACATACTGCATTCCAAGAATCATTGAATCAAACCTTATTCCTTGTTTCAATGGAACAAACCTAACTTACTTATTTAGTGTATCTTTCTACACTCTTCCATTCAATAAAACAGACAGCACACGATAGTTCAAAGAGTAGAGGAACTCTCATTCGTTCAATTCCACAAGCTTAACGCATTGATTCAATCAAACAAATTGCACATATTTAGTTCAAGAAGCAAACTGCACTTGTCAATTCAATGAATATTCAGTTTGTTTCTTTGAATGAAAGCGTTAAGCTTGACGCATGGATTGAATGAGAGAAGCTCGACTCATTCTAATAAGACGTGCAGTCTAACATTGAGTAAATGATTGCTGTTTGCTCCATCGAATGAATGCAGTTTGCTCGTGGCATGGAAAGGATGGCAGGAGCTATCCTCTTTTAATTAGGAGATACAGTGTTTTTCATGGAATGAATGGGTGCAGTTTGATTCACGAGGTAAATGGGTCAGGTTTGTTTGGTTGAATCCATTAATACCGTTTGGTTCATTGACTCAATGATTGCAGTTTGATTCAATGATTGAATGAATGGAATTGGTTTCTTTGAATGAAAATGCTAAGCTTGACACATTGAATAATCAAGAAAAGCTGTGCTCATTGAATAAACACGAGCAGTTTATTTCATGGACAAAATGTGTGCAGTTTGTTTGAATCAATGCGTTAAGCTTGTGGCTTTGAACGTTTGAGAGAACCTCTACTCATTGTATGTTTCATTGAATGAATGAGTGCAGTAGGATTCACTAAATAAGTGAGTTTGTTTGTTGCGTTGGAACAAGGAACATGGTTTGATTCATTGAATCGATGATTGTAGTTTAATTCAATGCTTCAATGAATGCAGTTTGTTTCCTTAAATGAAAACGGCGAGCTTGACACATTGAATGAATGAGAGAAGCTCTACTCATTGATTTAAGAATAGCGGTTTGGTGCATGTAGTTATCGTGTACAGTTTGATAGAGACAATGCGTGAAACTTGTGCCATTGAATGAATGAGGGTTGAACGTGTGCAGCTTCTTTCATTGAATGAACGTAGGAATAAGGGAGCTCGGTTTGTTGCATTGAAACAATGATTAAGGTTTGATTCATTGAATCAATTATTGTAGTTTGATTCAATAATTGAAAGAATGCAGCTTGTTTCATTGAATGAAAGCGTTCAGCTTGACCCATTGAATGAAGGAGAGTAGCTCTTCTCATTGAATTGACAAGTGCAGCCTCTTTCTTTGAATGAACATATGCTGTTTGGTACACTAAATAAGGGAGATAGGATTATTCCATTGAAGCAAGGAATACGATTTGATTCATTGAATCAATGATCATAGTTTGATTAAATGTTTCAAGGAATGCCGTTTGTTTCAATGAATGAAATCGTTAAGCTGGACCCATTGAATGAATGAGAGAATCTCTCCTCATTGAGTTAACATGTGCTGTGTGTTTCATTGAATGAATGAGTACAGTAGGGTTCACTAAGTAAGTTTGTTCCATTGAATCAAGGAATGTGGTTTGATTCATTGATTCCATTATCGTAGTTTGATTCAATGAGGAGAGATTCTCTCATTCATTCAATGGGTCCAGCTTAACGCTTTCATTCAATAAAACAAACTGCATTCATTGAATCATTTAGTCAAACTATGATCATTGATTCAATGAATCAAATCGTATTCCTGGCTTCAATTGAATAATCCTATCTCCCTTATTTACCAAACTGCATAAGTTCATTCAAAGAAAGAGGCTGCACTTGTCAATTCAATGAGTAGAGTTACTCTCATTCATTCATGAAATGGCACATGTTTCACGCATTGTCTCTATCAAACTGCACACGTTCAGGACATGAACCAAACTGCCCGTCTTAATTCAATGAGTAGAGTTTCTCTCATTCATTCAATATGTCAAGCTTACCATTTTCATTTAATGAAACATACTGCATTCCAAGAATCATTGAATCAAACCTTATTCCTTGTTTCAATGGAACAATCATAACTTACTTATTTAGTGTATCTTTCTACATTCGTCCATTCAATAAAACAGACAGCACATGATAGTTCAAAGAGTAGAGGAACTCTCATTCGTTCAATGCCACAAGCTTAACGCATTGATTCAATCAAACAAATTGCACACATTTAGTTCAAGAAGCAAACTGCACTTGTCAATTCAATGAATATTCAGTTTGTTTCTTTGAATGAAAGCGTTAAGCTTGACGCATGGATTGAATGAGAGAAGCTCGACTCATTCTATTAAGACGTGCAGTCTAACATTGAGTAAATGATTGCTGTTTGCTCCATCGAATGAATGCATTTTGCTCGTGGCATGGAAAGGATGGCAGGAGCTATACTCTTTTAATTAGGAGATACAGTGTTTTTCATGGAATGAATGGGTGCAGTTTGATTCACGAAGTAAATGGGTTAGGTTTGTTTGGTTGAATCCATTAATACCGTTTGGTTCATTGACTCAATGATTGCAGTTTGATTCAATGATTAAATGAATGGAATTGGTTTCTTTGAATGAAAATGCTAAGCTTGACACATTGAATAAACAAGAAAAGCTGTGCTCATTGAATAAACACGAGCAGTTTATTTCATGGACAAAATGTGTGCAGTTTGTTTGAATCAATGCGTTAAGCTTGTGGCTTTGAACGTTTGAGAGAACCTCTACTCATTGTATAATCATATGCAGTCTGTTTCATTGAATGAATGAGTGCAGTAGGATTCACTAAATAAGTGAGTTTGTTTGTTGCGTTGGAACAAGGAACATGGTTTGATTCATTGAATCGATGATTGTAGTTTAATTCAATGCTTCAATGAATGCAGTTTGTTTCCTTAAATGAAAACGGTGAGCTTGACACATTGAATGAATGAGAGAAGCTCTACTCATTGATTTAAGAATAGCGGTTTGGTGCATGTAGTTATCGTGTACAGTTTGATAGAGACAATGCGTGAAACTTGTGCCATTGAATGAATGAGGGTTGAACGTGTGCAGCTTCTTTCATTGAATGAACGTAGGAATAAGGGAGCTCGGTTTGTTGCATTGAAACAATTATTAAGATTTGATCCATTGAATCAATTATTGTAGTTTGATTCAATAATTGAAAGAATGCAGCTTGTTTCATTGAATGAAAGCGTTCAGCTTGACCCATTGAATGAAGGAGAGTAGCTCTTCTCATTGAATTGACAAGTGCAGCCTCTTTCTTTGAATGAACATATGCAGTTTGGTTCACTAAATAAGGGAGATAGGATTATTCCATTGAAGCAAGGAATACGATTTGATTCATTGAATCAATGATCAATGTTTGATTAAATGTTTCAAGGAATGCAGTTTGTTTCAATGAATGAAATCGTTAAGCTGGACCCATTGAATGAATGAGAGAATCTCTCCTCATTGAGTTAACATGTGCTGTGTGTTTCATTGAATGAATGAGTACAGTAGGGTTCACGAAGTAAGTTTGTTCCATTGAATCAAGGAATGTGGTTTGATTCATTGATTCCATAATCGTAGTTTGATTCAATGAGGAGAGATTCTCTCATTCATTCAATGGGTCCAGCTTAACGCTTTCATTTAATAAAACAAACTGCATTCATTGAATCATTTAGTCAAACTATGATCATTGATTCAATGAATCAAATCGTATTCCTGGCTTCAATTGAATAATCCTATCTCCCTTATTTACCAAACTGCATAAGTTCATTCAAAGAAAGAGGCTGCACTTGTCAATTCAATGAGTAGAGTTAGTCTCATTCATTCATGAAATGGCACATGTTTCACGCATTGTCTCTATCAAACTGCACACGTTCAGGACATGAACCAAACTGCCCGTCTTAATTCAATGAGTAGAGTTTCTCTCATTCATTCAATATGTCAAGCTTACCATTTTCATTTAATGAAACATACTGCATTCCAAGAATCATTGAATCAAACCTTATTCCTTGTTTCAATGGAACAATCCTAACTTACTTATTTAGTGTATCTTTCTACACTCGTCCATTCAATAAAACAGACAGCACATGATAGTTCAAAGAGTAGAGGAACTCTCATTCGTTCAATGCCACAAGCTTAACGCATTGATTCAATCAAACAGATTGCACACATTTAGTTCAAGAAGCAAACTGCACTTGACAATTCAATGAATATTCAGTTTGTTTCTTTGAATGAAAGCGTTAAGCTTGACGCACGGTTTGAATGAGAGAAGCTCGACTCATTCTAATAAGACGTGCAGTCTAACATTGAGTAAATGATTGCTGTTTGCTCCATCGAATGAATGCATTTTGCTCGTGACATGGAAAGGATGGCAGGAGCTATACTCTTTTAATTAGGAGATACAGTGTTTTTCATGGAATGAATGGGTGCAGTTTGATTCACGAAGTAAATGGGTTAGGTTTGTTTGGTTGAATCCATTAATACCGTTTGGTTCATTGACTCAATGATTGCAGTTTGATTCAATGATTGAATGAATGGAATTGGTTTCTTTGAATGAAAATGCTAAGCTTGACACATTGAATAAACAAGAAAAGCTGTGCTCATTGAATAAACACGAGCAGTTTATTTCATGGACAAAATGTGTGCAGTTTGTTTGAATCAATGCGTTAAGCTTGTGGCTTTGAACGTTTGAGAGAACCTCTACTCATTGTATAATCATATGCAGTCTGTTTCATTGAATGAATGAGTGCAGTAGGATTCACTAAATAAGTGAGTTTGTTTGTTGCGTTGGAACAAGGAACATGGTTTGATTCATTGAATCGATGATTGTAGTTTAATTCAATGCTTCAATGAATGCAGTTTGTTTCCTTAAATGAAAACGGTGAGCTTGACACATTGAATGAATGAGAGAAGCTCTACTCATTGATTTAAGAATAGCGGTTTGGTGCATGTAGTTATCGTGTACAGTTTGATAGAGACAATGCGTGAAACTTGTGCCATTGAATGAATGAGGGTTGAACGTGTGCAGCTTCTTTCATTGAATGAACGTAGGAATAAGGGAGCTCGGTTTGTTGCATTGAAACAATGATTAATGTTTGATTCATTGAATTAATTATTGTAGTTTGATTCAATAATTGAAAGAATGCAGCTTGTTTCATTGAATGAAAGCGTTCAGCTTGACCCATTGAATGAAGGAGAGTAGCTCTTCTCATTGAATTGACAAGTGCAGCCTCTTTCTTTGAATGAACATATGCAGTTTGGTTCACTAAATAAGGGAGATAGGATTATTCCATTGAAGCAAGGAATACGATTTGATTCATTGAATCAATGATCATAGTTTGATTAAATGTTTCAAGGAATGCAGTTTGTTTCAATGAATGAAATCGTTAAGCTGGACCCATTGAATGAATGAGAGAATCTCTCCTCATTGAGTTAACATGTGCTGTGTGTTTCATTGAATGAATGAGTACAGTAGGGTTCACTAAGTAAGTTTGTTCCATTGAATCAAGGAATGTGGTTTGATTCATTGATTCCATAATCGTAGTTTGATTCAATGAGGAGAGATTCTCTCATTCATTCAATGGGTCCAGCTTCTCGCTTTCATTCAATAAAACAACTGCATTCATTGAATCATTTAGTCAAACTATGATCAATGATTCAATGAATCAAATCGCATTCCTGGCTTCAATTGAATAATCCTATCTCCCTTATTTACCAAACTGCATAAGTTCATTCAAAGAAAGAGGCTGCACTTGTCAATTCAATGAGTAGAGTTACTCTCATTCATTCATGAAATGGCACATGTTTCACGCATTGTCTCTATCAAACTGCACACGTTCAGGACATGAACCAAACTGCCCGTCTTAATTCAATGAGTAGAGTTTCTCTCATTCATTCAATATGTCAAGCTTACCATTTTCATTTAATGAAACATACTGCATTCCAAGAATCATTGAATCAAACCTTATTCCTTGTTTCAATGGAACAATCATAACTTACTTATTTAGTGTATCTTTCTACACTCGTCCATTCAATAAAACAGACAGCACATGATAGTTCAAAGAGTAGAGGAACTCTCATTCGTTCAATGCCACAAGCTTAACGCATTGATTCAATCAAACAAATTGCACACATTTAGTTCAAGAAGCAAACTGCACTTGTCAATTCAATGAATATTCAGTTTGTTTCTTTGAATGAAAGCGTTAAGCTTGACGCATGGATTGAATGAGAGAAGCTCGACTCATTCTATTAAGACGTGCAGTCTAACATTGAGTAAATGATTGCTGTTTGCTCCATCGAATGAATGCATTTTGCTCGTGGCATGGAAAGGATGGCAGGAGCTATACTCTTTTAATTAGGAGATACAGTGTTTTTCATGGAATGAATGGGTGCAGTTTGATTCACGAAGTAAATGGGTTAGGTTTGTTTGGTTGAATCCATTAATACCGTTTGGTTCATTGACTCAATGATTGCAGTTTGATTCAATGATTAAATGAATGGAATTGGTTTCTTTGAATGAAAATGCGAAGCTTGACACATTGAATAAACAAGAAAAGCTGTACTCATTGAATAAACACGAGCAGTTTATTTCATGGACAAAATGTGTACAGTTTGTTTGAATCAATGCGTTAAGCTTGTGGCTTTGAACGTTTGAGAGAACCTCTACTCATTGTATAATCATATGCAGTCTGTTTCATTGAATGAATGAGTGCAGTAGGATTCACTAAATAAGTGAGTTTGTTTGTTGCGTTGGAACAAGGAACATGGTTTGATTCATTGAATCGATGATTGTAGTTTAATTCAATGCTTCAATGAATGCAGTTTGTTTCCTTAAATGAAAACGGTGAGCTTGACACATTGAATGAATGAGAGAAGCTCTACATTGATTTAAGAATAGCGGTTTGGTGCATGTAGTTATCGTGTACAGTTTGATAGAGACAATGCGTGAAACTTGTGCCATTGAATGAATGAGGGTTGAACGTGTGCAGCTTCTTTCATTGAATGAACGTAGGAATAAGGGAGCTCGGTTTGTTGCATTGAAACAATTATTAAGATTTGATCCATTGAATCAATTATTGTAGTTTGATTCAATAATTGAAAGAATGCAGCTTGTTTCATTGAATGAAAGCGTTCAGCTTGACCCATTGAATGAAGGAGAGTAGCTCTTCTCATTGAATTGACAAGTGCAGCCTCTTTCTTTGAATGAACATATGCAGTTTGGTTCACTAAATAAGGGAGATAGGATTATTCCATTGAAGCAAGGAATACGTTTTGATTCATTAAATCAATGATCATAGTTTGATTAAATGTTTCAAGGAATGCAGTTTGTTTCAATGAATGAAATCGTTAAGCTGGACCCATTGAATGAATGAGAGAATCTCTCCTCATTGAGTTAACATGTGCTGTGTGTTTCATTGAATGAATGAGTACAGTAGGGTTCACTAAGTAAGTTTGTTCCATTGAATCAAGGAATGTGGTTTGATTCATTGATTCCATAATCGTAGTTTGATTCAATGAGGAGAGATTCTCTCATTCATTCAATGGGTCCAGCTTAACGCTTTCATTCAATAAAACAAACTGCATTCATTGAATCATTTAGTCAAACTATGATCATTGATTCAATGAATCAAATCGCATTCCTGGCTTCAATTGAATAATTCTATCTCCCTTATTTACCAAACTGCATAAGTTCATTCAAAGAAAGAGGCTGCACTTGTCAATTCAATGAGAAGAGTTACTCTCATTCATTCATGAAATGGCACATGTTTCACGCATTGTCTCTATCAAACTGCAGGACATGAACCAAACTGCACGTCTTAATTCAATGAGTAGAGCTTCTCTCATTCATTCAATATGTCAAGATTACCATTTTTATTTAATGAAACATACTGCATTCCAAGAATCATTGAATCAAACCTTATTCCTTGTTTCAATGGAACAGACCTAACTTACTTATTTAGTGTATCTTTCTACACTCGTCCATTCAATAAAACAGACAGCACATGATAGTTCAAAGAGTAGAGGAACTCTCATTCGTTCAATGCCACAAGCTTAACGCATTGATTCAATCAAACAAATTGCACACATTTAGTTCAAGAAGCAAACTGCACTTGTCAATTCAATGAATATTCAGTTTGTTTCTTTGAATGAAAGCGTTAAGCTTGACGCATGGATTGAATGAGAGAAGCTCGACTCATTCTATTAAGACGTGCAGTCTAACATTGAGTAAATGATTGCTGTTTGCTCCATCGAATGAATGCATTTTGCTCGTGGCATGGAAAGGATGGCAGGAGCTATACTCTTTTAATTAGGAGATACAGTGTTTTGCATGGAATGAATGGGTGCAGTTTGATTCACGAAGTAAATAGGTTAGGTTTGTTTGGTTGAATCCAATAATACCGTTTGGTTCATTGACTCAATGATTGCAGTTTGATTCAATCATTGAATGAATGGAATTGGTTTCTTTGAATGAAAATGCTAAGCTTGACACATTGAATAAACAAGAAAAGCTGTGCTCATTGAATAAACACGAGCAGTTTATTTCATGGACAAAATGTGTGCAGCTTGTTTGAATCAATGCGTTACGCTTGTGGCTTTGAACGTTTGAGAGAACCTCTACTCATTGAATAATCATATGCAGTCTGTTTCATTGAATGAATGAGTGCAGTCGGATTCACTAAATAAGTGAGTATGTTTGTTGCGTTGGAACAAGGAACATGGTTTGATTCATTGAATCGATGATTCGAGTTTAATTCAATGCTTCAATGAATGCAGTTTGTTTCCTTAAATGAAAACGGTGAGCTTGACACATTGAATGAATGAGAGAAACTCTACTCATTGATTTAAGAATAGCGGTTTGGTGCATGTAGTTATCGTGTACAGTTTGATAGAGACAATGCGTGAAACTTGTGCCATTGAATGAATGAGGGTTGAACGTGTGCAGCTTCTTTCATTGAATGAACGTAGGAATAAGGGAGCTCGGTTTGTTGCATTGAAACAATGATTAAGGTTTGATTCATTGAATCAATTATTGTAGTTTGATTCAATAATTGAAAGAATGCAGCTTGTTTCATTGAATGAAAGCGTTCAGCTTGAACCATTGAATGAAGGAGAGTAGCTCTTCTCATTGAATTGACAAGTGCAGCCTCTTTCTTTGAATGAACATATGCAGTTTGGTTCACTAAATAAGGGAGATAGGATTATTCCATTGAAGCAAGGAATACGATTTGATTCATTGAATCAATGATCATAGTTTGATTAAATGTTTCAAGGAATGCAGTTTGTTTCAATGAATGAAATCGTTAAGCTGGACCCATTGAATGAATGAGAGAATCTCTCCTCATTGAGTTAACATGTGCTGTGTGTTTCATTGAATGAATGAGTACAGTAGGGTTCACGAAGTAAGTTTGTTCCATTGAATCAAGGAATGTGGTTTGATTCATTGATTCCATAATCGTAGTTTGATTCAATGAGGAGAGATTCTCTCATTCATTCAATGGGTCCAGCTTAACGCTTTCATTCAATAAAACAAACTGCATTCATTGAATCATTTAGTCAAACTATGATCATTGATTCAATGAATCAAATCGTATTCCTGGCTTCAATTGAATAATCCTATCTCCCTTATTTACCAAACTGCATAAGTTCATTCAAAGAAAGAGGCTGCACTTGTCAATTCAATGAGTAGAGTTACTCTCATTCATTCATGAAATGGCACATGTTTAACGCATTGTCTCTATCAAACTGCACACGTTCAGGACATGAACCAAACTGCCCGTCTTAATTCAATGAGTAGAGTTTCTCTCATTCATTCAATATGTCAAGATTACCATTTTCATTTAATGAAACATACTGCATTCCAAGAATCATTGAATCAAACCTTATTCCTTGTTTCAATGGAACAAACCTAACTTACTTATTTAGTGTATCTTTCTACACTCGTCCATTCAATAAAACAGACAGCACATGATAGTTCAAAGAGTAGAGGAACTCTCATTCGTTCAATGCCACAAGCTTAACGCATTGATTCAATCAAACAAATTGCACACATTTAGTTCAAGAAGCAAACTGCACTTGTCAATTCAACGAATATTCAGTTTGTTTCTTTGAATTAAAGCGTTAAGCTTGACGCATGGATTGAATGAGAGAAGCTCGACTCATTCTATTAAGACGTGCAGTCTAACATTGAGTAAATGATTGCTGTTTGCTCCATCGAATGAATGCATTTTGCTCGTGGCATGGAAAGGATGGCAGGAGCTATACTCTTTTAATTAGGAGATACAGTGTTTTTCATGGAATGAATGGGTGCAGTTTGATTCACGAAATAATGGGTTAGGTTTGTTTGGTTGAATCCATTAATACCGTTTGTTTCATTGACTCAATGATTGCAGTTTGATTCAATGATTGAATGAATGGAATTGGTTTCTTTGAATGAAAATGCTAAGCTTGACACATTGAATAAACAAGTAAAGCTGTGCTCATTGAATAAACACGAGCAGTTTATTTCATGGACAAAATGTGTGCAGTTTGTTTGATTCAATGCGTTAAGCTTGTGGCTTTGAACGTTTGAGAGAACCTCTACTCATTGTATAATCATATGCAGTCTGTTTCATTGAATGAATGAGTGCAGTAGGATTCACTAAATAAGTGAGTTTGTTTGTTGCGTTGGAACAAGGAACATGGTTTGATTCATTGAATCGATGATTGTAGTTTAATTCAATGCTACAATGAATGCAGTTTGTTTCCTTAAATGAAAACGGTGAGCTTGACACATTGAATGAATGAGAGAAGCTCTACTCATTGATTTAAGAATAGCGGTTTGGTGCATGTAGTTATCGTGTACAGTTTGATAGAGACAATGCGTGAAACTTGTGCCATTGAATGAATGAGGGTTGAACGTGTGCAGCTTCTTTCATTGAATGAACGTAGGAATAAGGGAGCTCGGTTTGTTGCATTGAAACAATGATTAAGGTTTGATTCATTGAATCAATTATTGTAGTTTGATTCAATAATTGAAAGAATGCAGCTTGTTTCATTGAATGAAAGCGTTCAGCTTGACCCATTGAATGAAGGAGAGTAGCTCTTCTCATTGAATTGACAAGTGCAGCCTCTTTCTTTGAATGAACATATGCAGTTTGGTTCACTAAATAAGGGAGATAGGATTATTCCATTGAAGCAAGGAATACGATTTGATTCATTGAATCAATGATCATAGTTTGATTAAATGTTTCAAGGAATGCAGTTTGTTTCAATGAATGAAATCGTTAAGCTAGACCCATTGAATGAATGAGAGAATCTCTCCTCATTGAGTTAACACGTGCTGTGTGTTTCATTGAATGAATGAGTGCAGTAGGGTTCACTAAGTAAGTTTGTTCCATTGAATCAAGGAATGTGGTTTGATTCATTGATTCCATAATCGTAGTTTGATTCAATGAGGAGAGATTCTCTCATTCATTCAATGGGTCCAGCTTAACGCTTTCATTCAATAAAACAAACTGCATTCATTGAATCATTTAGTCAAACTATGATCATTCATTCAATGAATCAAATCGTATTCCTGGCTTCAATTGAATAATCCTATCTCCCTTATTTACCAAACTGCATAAGTTCATTCAAAGAAAGAGGCTGCACTTGTCAATTCAATGAGTAGAGTTACTCTCATTCATTCATGAAATGGCACATGTTTCACGCATTGTCTCTATCAAACTGCACACGTTCAGGACATGAACCAAACTGCCCGTCTTAATTCAATGAGTAGAGTTTCTCTCATTCATTCAATATGTCAAGCTTACCATTTTCATTTAATGAAACATACTGCATTCCAAGAATCATTGAATCAAACCTTATTCCTTGTTTCAATGGAACAAACCTAACTTACTTATTTAGTGTATCTTTCTACACTCGTCCATTCAATAAAACAGACAGCACATGATAGTTCAAAGAGTAGAGGAACTCTCATTCGTTCAATGCCACAAGCTTAACGCATTGATTCAATCAAACAAATTGCACACATTTAGTTCAAGAAGCAAACTGCACTTGTCAATTCAACGAATATTCAGTTTGTTTCTTTGAATTAAAGCGTTAAGCTTGACGCATGGATTGAATGAGAGAAGCTCGACTCATTCTATTAAGACGTGCAGTCTAACATTGAGTAAATGATTGCTGTTTGCTCAATCGAATGAATGCATTTTGCTCGTGGCATGGAAAGGATGGCAGGAGCTATACTCTTTTAATTAGGAGATACAGTGTTTTTCATGGAATGAATGGGTGCAGTTTGATTCACGAAATAATGGGTTAGGTTTGTTTGGTTGAATCCATTAATACCGTTTGTTTCATTGACTCAATGATTGCAGTTTGATTCAATGATTGAATGAATGGAATTGGTTTCTTTGAATGAAAATGCTAAGCTTGACACATTGAATAAACAAGTAAAGCTGTGCTCATTGAATAAACACGAGCAGTTTATTTCATGGACAAAATGTGTGCAGTTTGTTTGATTCAATGCGTTAAGCTTGTGGCTTTGAACGTTTGAGAGAACCTCTACTCATTGTATAATCATATGCAGTCTGTTTCATTGAATGAATGAGTGCAGTAGGATTCACTAAATAAGTGAGTTTGTTTGTTGCGTTGGAACAAGGAACATGGTTTGATTCATTGAATCGATGATTGTAGTTTAATTCAATGCTACAATGAATGCAGTTTGTTTCCTTAAATGAAAACGGTGAGCTTGACACATTGAATGAATGAGAGAAGCTCTACTCATTGATTTAAGAATAGCGGTTTGGTGCATGTAGTTATCGTGTACAGTTTGATAGAGACAATGCGTGAAACTTGTGCCATTGAATGAATGAGGGTTGAACGTGTGCAGCTTCTTTCATTGAATGAAGGTAGGAATAAGGGAGCTCGGTTTGTTGCATTGAAACAATGATTAAGGTTTGATTCATTGAATCAATTATTGTAGTTTGATTCAATAATTGAAAGAATGCAGCTTGTTTCATTGAATGAAAGCGTTCAGCTTGACCCATTGAATGAAGGAGAGTAGCTCTTCTCATTGAATTGACAAGTGCAGCCTCTTTCTTTGAATGAACATATGCAGTTTGGTTCACTAAATAAGGGAGATAGGATTATTCCATTGAAGCAAGGAATACGATTTGATTCATTGAATCAATGATCATAGTTTGATTAAATGTTTCAAGGAATGCAGTTTGTTTCAATGAATGAAATCGTTAAGCTAGACCCATTGAATGAATGAGAGAATCTCTCCTCATTGAGTTAACACGTGCTGTGTGTTTCATTGAATGAATGAGTGCAGTAGGGTTCACTAAGTAAGTTTGTTCCATTGAATCAAGGAATGTGGTTTGATTCATTGATTCCATAATCGTAGTTTGGTTCAATGAGGAGAGATTCTCTCATTCATTCAATGGGTCCAGCTTAACGCTTTCATTCAATAAAACAAACTGCATTCATTGAATCATTTAGTCAAACTATCATCATTGATTCAATGAATCAAATCGTATTCCTGGCTTCAATTGAATAATCCTATCTCCCTTATTTACCAAACTGCATAAGTTCATTCAAAGAAAGAGGCTGCACTTGTCAATTTAATGAGTAGAGTTACCCTCATTCATTCATGAAATGGCACATGTTTCACGCATTGTCTCTATCAAACTGCACACGTTCAGGACATGAACCAAACTGCCCGTCTTAATTCAATGAGTAGAGTTTCTCTCATTCATTCAATATGTCAAGATTACCATTTTCATTTAATGAAACATACTGCATTCCAAGAATCATTGAATCAAACCTTATTCCTTGTTTCAATGGAACAAACCTAACTTACTTATTTAGTGTATCTTTCTACACTCGTCCATTCAATAAAACAGACAGCACATGATAGTTCAAAGAGTAGAGGAACTCTCATTCGTTCAATGCCACAAGCTTAACGCATTGATTCAATCAAACAAATTGCACACATTTAGTTCAAGAAGCAAACTGCACTCGTCAATTCAACGAATATTCAGTTTGTTTCTTTGAATTAAAGCGTTAAGCTTGACGCATGGATTGAATGAGAGAAGCTCGACTCATTCTATTAAGACGTGCAGTCTAACATTGAGTAAATGATTGCTGTTTGCTCCATCGAATGAATGCATTTTGCTCGTGGCATGGAAAGGATGGCAGGAGCTATACTCTTTTAATTAGGAGATACAGTGTTTTTCATGGAATGAATGGGTGCAGTTTGATTCACGAAGTAAATGGGTTAGGTTTGTTTGGTTGAATCCATTAATACCGTTTGCTTCATTGACTCAATGATTGCAGTTTGATTCAATGATTGAATGAATGGAATTGGTTTCTTTGAATGAAAATGCTAAGCTTGAAACATTGAATAAACAAGTAAAGCTGTGCTCATTGAATAAACACGAGCAGTTTATTTCATGGACAAAATGTGTGCAGTTTGTTTGATTCAATGCGTTAAGCTTGTGGCTTTGAACGTTTGAGAGAACCTCTACTCATTGTATAATCATATGCAGTCTGTTTCATTGAATGAATGAGTGCAGTAGGATTCACTAAATAAGTGAGTTTGTTTGTTGCGTTGGAACAAGGAACATGGTTTGATTCATTGAATCGATGATTGTAGTTTAATTCAATGCTACAATGAATGCAGTTTGTTTCCTTAAATGAAAACGGTGAGCTTGACACATTGAATGAATGAGAGAAGCTCTACTCATTGATTTAAGAATAGCGGTTTGGTGCATGTAGTTATCGTGTACAGTTTGATAGAGACAATGCGTGAAACTTGTGCCATTGAATGAATGAGGGTTGAACGTGTGCAGCTTCTTTCATTGAATGAACGTAGGAATAAGGGAGCTCGGTTTGTTGCATTGAAACAATGATTAAGGTTTGATTCATTGAATCAATTATTGTAGTTTGATTCAATAATTGAAAGAATGCAGCTTGTTTCATTGAATGAAAGCGTTCAGCTTGACCCATTGAATGAAGGAGAGTAGCTCTTCTCATTGAATTGACAAGTGCAGCCTCTTTCTTTGAATGAACATATGCAGTTTGGTTCACTAAATAAGGGAGATAGGATTATTCCATTGAAGCAAGGAATACGATTTGATTCATTGAATCAATGATCATAGTTTGATTAAATGTTTCAAGGAATGCAGTTTGTTTCAATGAATGAAATCGTTAAGCTAGACCCATTGAATGAATGAGAGAATCTCTCCTCATTGAGTTAACACGTGCTGTGTGTTTCATTGAATGAATGAGTGCAGTAGGGTTCACTAAGTAAGTTTGTTCCATTGAATCAAGGAATGTGGTTTGATTCATTGATTCCATAATCGTAGTTTGATTCAATGAGGAGAGATTCTCTCATTCATTCAATGGGTCCAGCTTAACGCTTTCATTCAATAAAACAAACTGCATTCATTGAATCATTTAGTCAAACTATGATCATTGATTCAATGAATCAAATCGTATTCCTGGCTTCAATTGAATAATCCTATCTCCCTTATTTACCAAACTGCATACGTTCATTCAAAGAAAGAGGCTGCACTTGTCAATTCAATGAGTAGAGTTACTCACATTCATTCATGAAATGGCACATGTTTCACGCATTGTCTCTATCAAACTGCACACGTTCAGGACATGAACCAAACTGCCCGTCTTAATTCAATGAGTAGAGTTTCTCTCATTCATTCAATATGTCAAGCTTACCATTTTCATTTAATGAAACATACTGCATTCCAAGAATCATTGAATCAAACCTTATTCCTTGTTTCAATGGAACAAACCTAACTTACTTATTTAGTGTATCTTTCTACACTCGTCCATTCAATAAAACAGACAGCACATGATAGTTCAAAGAGTAGAGGAACTCTCATTCGTTCAATGCCACAAGCTTAACGCATTGATTCAATCAAACAAATTGCACACATTTAGTTCAAGAAGCAAACTGCACTTGTCAATTCAACGAATATTCAGTTTGTTTCTTTGAATTAAAGCGTTAAGCTTGACGCATGGATTGAATGAGAGAAGCTCGACTCATTCTATTAAGACGTGCAGTCTAACATTGAGTAAATGATTGCTGTTTGCTCCATCGAATGAATGCATTTTGCTCGTGGCATGGAAAGGATGGCAGGAGCTATACTCTTTTAATTAGGAGATACAGTGTTTTTCATGGAATGAATGGGTGCAGTTTGATTCACGAAATAATGGGTTAGGTTTGTTTGGTTGAATCCATTAATACCGTTTGTTTCATTGACTCAATGATTGCAGTTTGATTCAATGATTGAATGAATGGAATTGGTTTCTTTGAATGAAAATGCTAAGCTTGACACATTGAATAAACAAGTAAAGCTGTGCTCATTGAATAAACACGAGCAGTTTATTTCATGGACAAAATGTGTGCAGTTTGTTTGATTCAATGCGTTAAGCTTGTGGCTTTGAACGTTTGAGAGAACCTCTACTCATTGTATAATCATATGCAGTCTGTTTCATTGAATGAATGAGTGCAGTAGGATTCACTAAATAAGTGAGTTTGTTTGTTGCGTTGGAACAAGGAACATGGTTTGATTCATTGAATCGATGATTGTAGTTTAATTCAATGCTACAATGAATGCAGTTTGTTTCCTTAAATGAAAACGGTGAGCTTGACACATTGAATGAATGAGAGAAGCTCTACTCATGGATTTAAGAATAGCGGTTTGGTGCATGTAGTTATCGTGTACAGTTTGATAGAGACAATGCGTGAAACTTGTGCCATTGAATGAATGAGGGTTGAACGTGTGCAGCTTCTTTCATTGAATGAACGTAGGAATAAGGGAGCTCGGTTTGTTGCATTGAAACAATGATTAAGGTTTGATTCATTGAATCAATTATTGTAGTTTGATTCAATAATTGAAAGAATGCAGCTTGTTTCATTGAATGAAAGCGTTCAGCTTGACCCATTGAATGAAGGAGAGTAGCTCTTCTCATTGAATTGACAAGTGCAGCCTCTTTCTTTGAATGAACATATGCAGTTTGGTTCACTAAATAAGGGAGATAGGATTATTCCATTGAAGCAAGGAATACGATTTGATTCATTGAATCAATGATCATAGTTTGATTAAATGTTTCAAGGAATGCAGTTTGTTTCAATGAATGAAATCGTTAAGCTAGACCCATTGAATGAATGAGAGAATCTCTCCTCATTGAGTTAACACGTGCTGTGTGTTTCATTGAATGAATGAGTGCAGTAGGGTTCACTAAGTAAGTTTGTTCCATTGAATCAAGGAATGTGGTTTGATTCATTGATTCCATAATCGTAGTTTGGTTCAATGAGGAGAGATTCTCTCATTCATTCAATGGGTCCAGCTTAACGCTTTCATTCAATAAAACAAACTGCATTCATTGAATCATTTAGTCAAACTATGATCATTGATTCAATGAATCAAATCGTATTCCTGGCTTCAATTGAATAATCCTATCTCCCTTATTTACCAAACTGCATAAGTTCATTCAAAGAAAGAGGCTGCACTTGTCAATTCAATGAGTAGAGTTACTCTCATTCATTCATGAAATGGCACATGTTTCACGCATTGTCTCTATCAAACTGCACACGTTCAGGACATGAACCAAACTGCCCGTCTTAATTCAATGAGTAGAGTTTCTCTCATTCATTCAATATGTCAAGATTACCATTTTCATTTAATGAAACATACTGCATTCCAAGAATCATTGAATCAAACCTTATTCCTTGTTTCAATGGAACAAACCTAACTTACTTATTTAGTGTATCTTTCTACACTCGTCCATTCAATAAAACAGACAGCACATGATAGTTCAAAGAGTAGAGGAACTCTCATTCGTTCAATGCCACAAGCTTAACGCATTGATTCAATCAAACAAATTGCACACATTTAGTTCAAGAAGCAAACTGCACTTGTCAATTCAACGAATATTCAGTTTGTTTCTTTGAATTAAAGCGTTAAGCTTGACGCATGGATTGAATGAGAGAAGCTCGACTCATTCTATTAAGACGTGCAGTCTAACATTGAGTAAATGATTGCTGTTTGCTCCATTGAATGAATGCATTTTGCTCGTGGCATGGAAAGGATGGCAGGAGCTATACTCTTTTAATTAGGAGATACAGTGTTTTTCATGGAATGAATGGGTGCAGTTTGATTCACGAAATAATGGGTTACGTTTGTTTGGTTGAATCCATTAATACCGTTTGTTTCATTGACTCAAGGATTGCAGTTTGATTCAATGATTGAATGAATGGAATTGGTTTCTTTGAATGAAAATGCTAAGCTTGACACATTGAATAAACAAGTAAAGCTGTGCTCATTGAATAAACACGAGCAGTTTATTTCATGGACAAAATGTGTGCAGTTTGTTTGATTCAATGCGTTAAGCTTGTGGCTTTGAACGTTTGAGAGAACCTCTACTCATTGTATAATCATATGCAGTCTGTTTCATTGAATGAATGAGTGCAGTAGGATTCACTAAATAAGTGAGTTTGTTTGTTGCGTTGGAACAAGGAACATGGTTTGATTCATTGAATCGATGATTGTAGTTTAATTCAATGCTTCAATGAATGCAGTTTGTTTCCTGAAATGAAAACGGTGAGCTTGACACATTGAATGAATGAGAGAAGCTCTACATTGATTTAAGAATAGCGGTTTGGTGCATGTAGTTATCGTGTACAGTTTGATAGAGACAATGCGTGAAACTTGTGCCATTGAATGAATGAGGGTTGAACGTGTGCAGCTTCTTTCATTGAATGAACGTAGGAATAAGGGAGCTCGGTTTGTTGCATTGAAACAATTATTAAGATTTGATCCATTGAATCAATTATTGTAGTTTGATTCAATAATTGAAAGAATGCAGCTTGTTTCATTGAATGAAAGCGTTCAGCTTGACCCATTGAATGAAGGAGAGTAGCTCTTCTCATTGAATTGACAAGTGCAGCCTCTTTCTTTGAATGAACATATGCAGTTTGGTTCACTAAATAAGGGAGATAGGATTATTCCATTGAAGCAAGGAATACGTTTTGATTCATTAAATCAATGATCATAGTTTGATTAAATGTTTCAAGGAATGCCGTTTGTTTCAATGAATGAAATCGTTAAGCTGGACCCATTGAATGAATGAGAGAATCTCTCCTCATTGAGTTAACATGTGCTGTGTGTTTCATTGAATGAATGAGTACAGTAGGGTTCACGAAGTAAGTTTGTTCCATTGAATCAAGGAATGTGGTTTGATTCATTGATTCCATAATCGTAGTTTGATTCAATGAGGAGAGATTCTCTCATTCATTCAATGGGTCCAGCTTAACGCTTTCATTCAATAAAACAAACTGCATTCATTGAATCATTTAGTCAAACTATGATCATTGATTCAATGAATCAAATCGTATTCCTGGCTTCAATTGAATAATCCTATCTCCCTTATTTACCAAACTGCATAAGTTCATTCAAAGAAAGAGGCTGCACTTGTCAATTCAATGAGTAGAGTTACTCTCATTCATTCATGAAATGGCACATGTTTAACGCATTGTCTCTATCAAACTGCACACGTTCAGGACATGAACCAAACTGCCCGTCTTAATTCAATGAGTAGAGTTTCTCTCATTCATTCAATATGTCAAGATTACCATTTTCATTTAATGAAACATACTGCATTCCAAGAATCATTGAATCAAACCTTATTCCTTGTTTCAATGGAACAAACCTAACTTACTTATTTAGTGTATCTTTCTACACTCGTCCATTCAATAAAACAGACAGCACATGATAGTTCAAAGAGTAGAGGAACTCTCATTCGTTCAATGCCACAAGCTTAACGCATTGATTCAATCAAACAAATTGCACACATTTAGTTCAAGAAGCAAACTGCACTTGTCAATTCAACGAATATTCAGTTTGTTTCTTTGAATTAAAGCGTTAAGCTTGACGCATGGATTGAATGAGAGAAGCTCGACTCATTCTATTAAGACGTGCAGTCTAACATTGAGTAAATGATTGCTGTTTGCTCCATCGAATGAATGCATTTTGCTCGTGGCATGGAAAGGATGGCAGGAGCTATACTCTTTTAATTAGGAGATACAGTGTTTTTCATGGAATGAATGGGTGCAGTTTGATTCACGAAATAATGGGTTAGGTTTGTTTGGTTGAATCCATTAATACCGTTTGTTTCATTGACTCAATGATTGCAGTTTGATTCAATGATTGAATGAATGGAATTGGTTTCTTTGAATGAAAATGCTAAGCTTGACACATTGAATAAACAAGTAAAGCTGTGCTCATTGAATAAACACGAGCAGTTTATTTCATGGACAAAATGTGTGCAGTTTGTTTGATTCAATGCGTTAAGCTTGTGGCTTTGAACGTTTGAGAGAACCTCTACTCATTGTATAATCATATGCAGTCTGTTTCATTGAATGAATGAGTGCAGTAGGATTCACTAAATAAGTGAGTTTGTTTGTTGCGTTGGAACAAGGAACATGGTTTGATTCATTGAATCGATGATTGTAGTTTAATTCAATGCTACAATGAATGCAGTTTGTTTCCTTAAATGAAAACGGTGAGCTTGACACATTGAATGAATGAGAGAAGCTCTACTCATTGATTTAAGAATAGCGGTTTGGTGCATGTAGTTATCGTGTACAGTTTGATAGAGACAATGCGTGAAACTTGTGCCATTGAATGAATGAGGGTTGAACGTGTGCAGCTTCTTTCATTGAATGAAGGTAGGAATAAGGGAGCTCGGTTTGTTGCATTGAAACAATGATTAAGGTTTGATTCATTGAATCAATTATTGTAGTTTGATTCAATAATTGAAAGAATGCAGCTTGTTTCATTGAATGAAAGCGTTCAGCTTGACCCATTGAATGAAGGAGAGTAGCTCTTCTCATTGAATTGACAAGTGCAGCCTCTTTCTTTGAATGAACATATGCAGTTTGGTTCACTAAATAAGGGAGATAGGATTATTCCATTGAAGCAAGGAATACGATTTGATTCATTGAATCAATGATCATAGTTTGATTAAATGTTTCAAGGAATGCAGTTTGTTTCAACGAATGAAATCGTTAAGCTAGACCCATTGAATGAATGAGAGAATCTCTCCTCATTGAGTTAACACGTGCTGTGTGTTTCATTGAATGAATGAGTGCAGTAGGGTTCACTAAGTAAGTTTGTTCCATTGAATCAAGGAATGTGGTTTGATTCATTGATTCCATAATCGTAGTTTGATTCAATGAGGAGAGATTCTCTCATTCATTCAATGGGTCCAGCTTAACGCTTTCATTCAATAAAACAAACTGCATTCATTGAATCATTTAGTCAAACTATGATCATTGATTCAATGAATCAAATCGTATTCCTGGCTTCAATTGAATAATCCTATCTCCCTTATTTACCAAACTGCATAAGTTCATTCAAAGAAAGAGGCTGCACTTGTCAATTCAATGAGTAGAGTTACTCTCATTCATTCATGAAATGGCACATGTTTCACGCATTGTCTCTATCAAACTGCACACGTTCAGGACATGAACCAAACTGCCCGTCTTAATTCAATGAGTAGAGTTTCTCTCATTCATTCAATATGTCAAGCTTACCATTTTCATTTAATGAAACATACTGCATTCCAAGAATCATTGAATCAAACCTTATTCCTTGTTTCAATGGAACAAACCTAACTTACTTATTTAGTGTATCTTTCTACACTCGTCCATTCAATAAAACAGACAGCACATGATAGTTCAAAGAGTAGAGGAACTCTCATTCGTTCAATGCCACAAGCTTAACGCATTGATTCAATCAAACAAATTGCACACATTTAGTTCAAGAAGCAAACTGCACTTGTCAATTCAACGAATATTCAGTTTGTTTCTTTGAATGAAAGCGTTAAGCTTGACGCATGGATTGAATGAGAGAAGCTCGACTCATTCTATTAAGACGTGCAGTCTAACATTGAGTAAATGATTGCTGTTTGCTCCATCGAATGAATGCATTTTGCTCGTGGCATGGAAAGGATGGCAGGAGCTATACTCTTTTAATTAGGAGATACAGTGTTTTTCATGGAATGAATGGGTGCAGTTTGATTCACGAAATAATGGGTTAGGTTTGTTTGGTTGAATCCATTAATACCGTTTGTTTCATTGACTCAATGATTGCAGTTTGATTCAATGATTGAATGAATGGAATTGGTTTCTTTGAATGAAAATGCTAAGCTTGAAACATTGAATAAACAAGTAAAGCTGTGCTCATTGAATAAACACGAGCAGTTTATTTCATGGACAAAATGTGTGCAGTTTGTTTGATTCAATGCGTTAAGCTTGTGGCTTTGAACGTTTGAGAGAACCTCTACTCATTGTATAATCATATGCAGTCTGTTTCATTGAATGAATGAGTGCAGTAGGATTCACTAAATAAGTGAGTTTGTTTGTTGCGTTGGAACAAGGAACATGGTTTGATTCATTGAATCGATGATTGTAGTTTAATTCAATGCTACAATGAATGCAGTTTGTTTCCTTAAATGAAAACGGTGAGCTTGACACATTGAATGAATGAGAGAAGCTCTACTCATTGATTTAAGAATAGCGGTTTGGTGCATGTAGTTATCGTGTACAGTTTGATAGAGACAATGCGTGAAACTTGTGCCATTGAATGAATGAGGGTTGAACGTGTGCAGCTTCTTTCATTGAATGAACGTAGGAATAAGGGAGCTCGGTTTGTTGCATTGAAACAATGATTAAGGTTTGATTCATTGAATCAATTATTGTAGTTTGATTCAATAATTGAAAGAATGCAGCTTGTTTCATTGAATGAAAGCGTTCAGCTTGACCCATTGAATGAAGGAGAGTAGCTCTTCTCATTGAATTGACAAGTGCAGCCTCTTTCTTTGAATGAACATATGCAGTTTGGTTCACTAAATAAGGGAGATAGGATTATTCCATTGAAGCAAGGAATACGATTTGATTCATTGAATCAATGATCATAGTTTGATTAAATGTTTCAAGGAATGCAGTTTGTTTCAATGAATGAAATCGTTAAGCTA
This sequence comes from Chiloscyllium plagiosum, assembly GCF_037043375.1. NCBI lineage: Eukaryota > Metazoa > Chordata > Chondrichthyes > Orectolobiformes > Hemiscylliidae > Chiloscyllium > Chiloscyllium plagiosum. The sequence continues at coordinate 104,342,425 of NW_028270150.1, read as the reverse complement.
GACCCATTGAATGAATGAGAGAATCTCTCCTCATTGAGTTAACACGTGCTGTGTGTTTCATTGAATGAATGAGTGCAGTAGGGTTCACTAAGTAAGTTTGTTCCATTGAATCAAGGAATGTGGTTTGATTCATTGATTCCATAATCGTAGTTTGGTTCAATGAGGAGAGATTCTCTCATTCATTCAATGGGTCCAGCTTAACGCTTTCATTCAATAAAACAAACTGCATTCATTGAATCATTTAGTCAAACTATGATCATTGATTCAATGAATCAAATCGTATTCCTGGCTTCAATTGAATAATCCTATCTCCCTTATTTACCAAACTGCATAAGTTCATTCAAAGAAAGAGGCTGCACTTGTCAATTCAATGAGTAGAGTTACTCTCATTCATTCATGAAATGGCACATGTTTCACGCATTGTCTCTATCAAACTGCACACGTTCAGGACATGAACCAAACTGCCCGTCTTAATTCAATGAGTAGAGTTTCTCTCATTCATTCAATATGTCAAGATTACCATTTTCATTTAATGAAACATACTGCATTCCAAGAATCATTGAATCAAACCTTATTCCTTGTTTCAATGGAACAAACCTAACTTACTTATTTAGTGTATCTTTCTACACTCGTCCATTCAATAAAACAGACAGCACATGATAGTTCAAAGAGTAGAGGAACTCTCATTCGTTCAATGCCACAAGCTTAACGCATTGATTCAATCAAACAAATTGCACACATTTAGTTCAAGAAGCAAACTGCACTTGTCAATTCAACGAATATTCAGTTTGTTTCTTTGAATGAAAGCGTTAAGCTTGACGCATGGATTGAATGAGAGAAGCTCGACTCATTCTATTAAGACGTGCAGTCTAACATTGAGTAAATGATTGCTGTTTGCTCCATTGAATGAATGCATTTTGCTCGTGGCATGGAAAGGATGGCAGGAGCTATACTCTTTTAATTAGGAGATACAGTGTTTTTCATGGAATGAATGGGTGCAGTTTGATTCACGAAATAATGGGTTACGTTTGTTTGGTTGAATCCATTAATACCGTTTGTTTCATTGACTCAAGGATTGCAGTTTGATTCAATGATTGAATGAATGGAATTGGTTTCTTTGAATGAAAATGCTAAGCTTGACACATTGAATAAACAAGTAAAGCTGTGCTCATTGAATAAACACGAGCAGTTTATTTCATGGACAAAATGTGTGCAGTTTGTTTGATTCAATGCGTTAAGCTTGTGGCTTTGAACGTTTGAGAGAACCTCTACTCATTGTATAATCATATGCAGTCTGTTTCATTGAATGAATGAGTGCAGTAGGATTCACTAAATAAGTGAGTTTGTTTGTTGCGTTGGAACAAGGAACATGGTTTGATTCATTGAATCGATGATTGTAGTTTAATTCAATGCTTCAATGAATGCAGTTTGTTTCCTTAAATGAAAACGGTGAGCTTGACACATTGAATGAATGAGAGAAGCTCTACATTGATTTAAGAATAGCGGTTTGGTGCATGTAGTTATCGTGTACAGTTTGATAGAGACAATGCGTGAAACTTGTGCCATTGAATGAATGAGGGTTGAACGTGTGCAGCTTCTTTCATTGAATGAACGTAGGAATAAGGGAGCTCGGTTTGTTGCATTGAAACAATTATTAAGATTTGATCCATTGAATCAATTATTGTAGTTTGATTCAATAATTGAAAGAATGCAGCTTGTTTCATTGAATGAAAGCGTTCAGCTTGACCCATTGAATGAAGGAGAGTAGCTCTTCTCATTGAATTGACAAGTGCAGCCTCTTTCTTTGAATGAACATATGCAGTTTGGTTCACTAAATAAGGGAGATAGGATTATTCCATTGAAGCAAGGAATACGTTTTGATTCATTAAATCAATGATCATAGTTTGATTAAATGTTTCAAGGAATGCCGTTTGTTTCAATGAATGAAATCGTTAAGCTGGACCCATTGAATGAATGAGAGAATCTCTCCTCATTGAGTTAACATGTGCTGTGTGTTTCATTGAATGAATGAGTACAGTAGGGTTCACGAAGTAAGTTTGTTCCATTGAATCAAGGAATGTGGTTTGATTCATTGATTCCATAATCGTAGTTTGATTCAATGAGGAGAGATTCTCTCATTCATTCAATGGGTCCAGCTTAACGCTTTCATTCAATAAAACAAACTGCATTCATTGAATCATTTAGTCAAACTATGATCATTGATTCAATGAATCAAATCGTATTCCTGGCTTCAATTGAATAATCCTATCTCCCTTATTTACCAAACTGCATAAGTTCATTCAAAGAAAGAGGCTGCACTTGTCAATTCAATGAGTAGAGTTACTCTCATTCATTCATGAAATGGCACATGTTTAACGCATTGTCTCTATCAAACTGCACACGTTCAGGACATGAACCAAACTGCCCGTCTTAATTCAATGAGTAGAGTTTCTCTCATTCATTCAATATGTCAAGATTACCATTTTCATTTAATGAAACATACTGCATTCCAAGAATCATTGAATCAAACCTTATTCCTTGTTTCAATGGAACAAACCTAACTTACTTATTTAGTGTATCTTTCTACACTCGTCCATTCAATAAAACAGACAGCACATGATAGTTCAAAGAGTAGAGGAACGCTCATTCGTTCAATGCCACAAGCTTAACGCATTGATTCAATCAAACAAATTGCACACATTTAGTTCAAGAAGCAAACTGCACTTGTCAATTCAACGAATATTCAGTTTGTTTCTTTGAATTAAAGCGTTAAGCTTGACGCATGGATTGAATGAGAGAAGCTCGACTCATTCTATTAAGACGTGCAGTCTAACATTGAGTAAATGATTGCTGTTTGCTCCATCGAATGAATGCATTTTGCTCGTGGCATGGAAAGGATGGCAGGAGCTATACTCTTTTAATTAGGAGATACAGTGTTTTTCATGGAATGAATGGGTGCAGTTTGATTCACGAAATAATGGGTTAGGTTTGTTTGGTTGAATCCATTAATACCGTTTGTTTCATTGACTCAATGATTGCAGTTTGATTCAATGATTGAATGAATGGAATTGGTTTCTTTGAATGAAAATGCTAAGCTTGAAACATTGAATAAACAAGTAAAGCTGTGCTCATTGAATAAACACGAGCAGTTTATTTCATGGACAAAATGTGTGCAGTTTGTTTGATTCAATGCGTTAAGCTTGTGGCTTTGAACGTTTGAGAGAACCTCTACTCATTGTATAATCATATGCAGTCTGTTTCATTGAATGAATGAGTGCAGTAGGATTCACTAAATAAGTGAGTTTGTTTGTTGCGTTGGAACAAGGAACATGGTTTGATTCATTGAATCGATGATTGTAGTTTAATTCAATGCTACAATGAATGCAGTTTGTTTCCTTAAATGAAAACGGTGAGCTTGACACATTGAATGAATGAGAGAAGCTCTACTCATTGATTTAAGAATAGCGGTTTGGTGCATGTAGTTATCGTGTACAGTTTGATAGAGACAATGCGTGAAACTTGTGCCATTGAATGAATGAGGGTTGAACGTGTGCAGCTTCTTTCATTGAATGAACGTAGGAATAAGGGAGCTCGGTTTGTTGCATTGAAACAATGATTAAGGTTTGATTCATTGAATCAATTATTGTAGTTTGATTCAATAATTGAAAGAATGCAGCTTGTTTCATTGAATGAAAGCGTTCAGCTTGACCCATTGAATGAAGGAGAGTAGCTCTTCTCATTGAATTGACAAGTGCAGCCTCTTTCTTTGAATGAACATATGCAGTTTGGTTCACTAAATAAGGGAGATAGGATTATTCCATTGAAGCAAGGAATACGATTTGATTCATTGAATCAATGATCATAGTTTGATTAAATGTTTCAAGGAATGCAGTTTGTTTCAATGAATGAAATCGTTAAGCTAGACCCATTGAATGAATGAGAGAATCTCTCCTCATTGAGTTAACACGTGCTGTGTGTTTCATTGAATGAATGAGTGCAGTAGGGTTCACTAAGTAAGTTTGTTCCATTGAATCAAGGAATGTGGTTTGATTCATTGATTCCATAATCGTAGTTTGGTTCAATGAGGAGAGATTCTCTCATTCATTCAATGGGTCCAGCTTAACGCTTTCATTCAATAAAACAAACTGCATTCATTGAATCATTTAGTCAAACTATGATCATTGATTCAATGAATCAAATCGTATTCCTGGCTTCAATTGAATAATCCTATCTCCCTTATTTACCAAACTGCATAAGTTCATTCAAAGAAAGAGGCTGCACTTGTCAATTCAATGAGTAGAGTTACTCTCATTCATTCATGAAATGGCACATGTTTCACGCATTGTCTCTATCAAACTGCACACGTTCAGGACATGAACCAAACTGCCCGTCTTAATTCAATGAGTAGAGTTTCTCTCATTCATTCAATATGTCAAGATTACCATTTTCATTTAATGAAACATACTGCATTCCAAGAATCATTGAATCAAACCTTATTCCTTGTTTCAATGGAACAAACCTAACTTACTTATTTAGTGTATCTTTCTACACTCGTCCATTCAATAAAACAGACAGCACATGATAGTTCAAAGAGTAGAGGAACTCTCATTCGTTCAATGCCACAAGCTTAACGCATTGATTCAATCAAACAAATTGCACACATTTAGTTCAAGAAGCAAACTGCACTTGTCAATTCAACGAATATTCAGTTTGTTTCTTTGAATGAAAGCGTTAAGCTTGACGCATGGATTGAATGAGAGAAGCTCGACTCATTCTATTAAGACGTGCAGTCTAACATTGAGTAAATGATTGCTGTTTGCTCCATTGAATGAATGCATTTTGCTCGTGGCATGGAAAGGATGGCAGGAGCTATACTCTTTTAATTAGGAGATACAGTGTTTTTCATGGAATGAATGGGTGCAGTTTGATTCACGAAATAATGGGTTACGTTTGTTTGGTTGAATCCATTAATACCGTTTGTTTCATTGACTCAAGGATTGCAGTTTGATTCAATGATTGAATGAATGGAATTGGTTTCTTTGAATGAAAATGCTAAGCTTGACACATTGAATAAACAAGTAAAGCTGTGCTCATTGAATAAACACGAGCAGTTTATTTCATGGACAAAATGTGTGCAGTTTGTTTGATTCAATGCGTTAAGCTTGTGGCTTTGAACGTTTGAGAGAACCTCTACTCATTGTATAATCATATGCAGTCTGTTTCATTGAATGAATGAGTGCAGTAGGATTCACTAAATAAGTGAGTTTGTTTGTTGCGTTGGAACAAGGAACATGGTTTGATTCATTGAATCGATGATTGTAGTTTAATTCAATGCTTCAATGAATGCAGTTTGTTTCCTTAAATGAAAACGGTGAGCTTGACACATTGAATGAATGAGAGAAGCTCTACATTGATTTAAGAATAGCGGTTTGGTGCATGTAGTTATCGTGTACAGTTTGATAGAGACAATGCGTGAAACTTGTGCCATTGAATGAATGAGGGTTGAACGTGTGCAGCTTCTTTCATTGAATGAACGTAGGAATAAGGGAGCTCGGTTTGTTGCATTGAAACAATTATTAAGATTTGATCCATTGAATCAATTATTGTAGTTTGATTCAATAATTGAAAGAATGCAGCTTGTTTCATTGAATGAAAGCGTTCAGCTTGACCCATTGAATGAAGGAGAGTAGCTCTTCTCATTGAATTGACAAGTGCAGCCTCTTTCTTTGAATGAACATATGCAGTTTGGTTCACTAAATAAGGGAGATAGGATTATTCCATTGAAGCAAGGAATACGTTTTGATTCATTAAATCAATGATCATAGTTTGATTAAATGTTTCAAGGAATGCCGTTTGTTTCAATGAATGAAATCGTTAAGCTGGACCCATTGAATGAATGAGAGAATCTCTCCTCATTGAGTTAACATGTGCTGTGTGTTTCATTGAATGAATGAGTACAGTAGGGTTCACGAAGTAAGTTTGTTCCATTGAATCAAGGAATGTGGTTTGATTCATTGATTCCATAATCGTAGTTTGATTCAATGAGGAGAGATTCTCTCATTCATTCAATGGGTCCAGCTTAACGCTTTCATTCAATAAAACAAACTGCATTCATTGAATCATTTAGTCAAACTATGATCATTGATTCAATGAATCAAATCGCATTCCTGGCTTCAATTGAATAATCCTATCTCCCTTATTTACCAAACTGCATAAGTTCATTCAAAGAAAGAGGCTGCACTTGTCAATTCAATGAGTAGAGTTACTCTCATTCATTCATGAAATGGCACATGTTTCACGCATTGTCTCTATCAAACTGCAAACGTTCAGGACATGAACCAAACTGCACGTCTTAATTCAATGAGTAGAGTTTCTCTCATTCATTCAATATGTCAAGCTTACCATTTTCATTTAATGAAACATACTGCATTCCAAGAATCATTGAATCAAACCTTATTCCTTGTTTCAATGGAACAATCCTAACTTACTTATTTAGTGTATCTTTCTACACTCGTCCATTCAATAAAACAGACAGCACATGATAGTTCAAAGAGTAGAGGAACTCTCATTCGTTCAATGCCACAAGCTTAACGCATTGATTCAATCAAACAAATTGCACACATTTAGTTCAAGAAGCAAACTGCACTTGTCAATTCAATGAATATTCAGTTTGTTTCTTTGAATGAAAGCGTTAAGCTTGACGCATGGATTGAATGAGAGAAGCTCGACTCATTCTATTAAGACGTGCAGTCTAACATTGAGTAAATGATTGCTGTTTGCTCCATCGAATGAATGCATTTTGCTCGTGGCATGGAAAGGATGGCAGGAGCTATACTCTTTTAATTAGGAGATACAGTGTTTTTCATGTAATGAATGGGTGCAGTTTGATTCACGAAGTAAATGGGTTAGGTTTGTTTGGTTGAATCCATTAATACCGTTTGGTTCATTGAATCAAACTGCAATCATTGAGTCAATGATTAAATGAATGGAATTGGTTTCTTTGAATGAAAATGCTAAGCTTGACACATTGAATAAACAAGAAAAGCTGTACTCATTGAATAAACACGAGCAGTTTATTTCATGGACAAAATGTGTGCAGTTTGTTTGAATCAATGCGTTAAGCTTTGAACGTTTGAGAGAACCTCTACTCATTGTATAATCATATGCAGTCTGTTTCATTGAATGAATGAGTGCAGTAGGATTAACTAAATAAGTGAGTTTGTTTGTTGCGTTGGAACAAGGAACATGGTTTGATTCATTGAATCGATGATTGTAGTTTAATTCAATGCTTCAATGAATGCAGTTTGTTTCCTTAAATGAAAACGGTGAGCTTGACACATTGAATGAATGAGAGAAGCTCTACTCATTGATTTAAGAATAGCGGTTTGGTGCATGTAGTTATCGTGTACAGTTTGATAGAGACAATGCGTGAAACTTGTGCCATTGAATGAATGAGGGTTGAACGTGTGCAGCTTCTTTCATTGAATGAACGAAGGAATAAGGGAGCTCGGTTTGTTGCATTGAAACAATGATTAAGGTTTGATTCATTGAATCAATTATTGTAGTTTGATTCAATAATTGAAAGAATGCAGCTTGTTTCATTGAATGAAAGCGTTCAGCTTGACCCATTGAATGAAGGAGAGTAGCTCTTCTCATTGAATTGACAAGTGCAGCCTCTTTCTTTGAATGAACATATGCAGTTTGGTTCACTAAATAAGGGAGATAGGATTATTCCATTGAAGCAAGGAATACGATTTGATTCATTGAATCAATGATCAAAGTTTGATTAAATGTTTCAAGGAATGCAGTTTGTTTCAATGAATGAAATCGTTAAGCTGGACCCATTGAATGAATGAGAGAATCTCTCCTCATTGAGTTAACATGTGCTGTGTGTTTCATTGAATGAATGAGTACAGTAGGGTTCACTAAGTAAGCTTGTTCCTTTGAATCAAGGAATGTGGTTTGATTCATTGATTCCATAATCGTAGTTTGATTCAATGAGGAGAGATTCTCTCATTCATTCAATGGGTCCAGCTTAACGCTTTCATTCAATAAAACAAACTGCATTCATTGAATCATTTAGTCAAACTATGATCATTGATTCAATGAATCAAATCGTATTCCTGGCTTCAATTGAATAATCCTATCTCCCTTATTTACCAAAATGCATAAGTTCATTCAAAGAAAGAGGCTGCACTTGTCAATTCAATGAGTAGAGTTACTCTCATTCATTCATGAAATGGCACATGTTTCACGCATTGTCTCTATCAAACTGCACACGTTCAGGACATGAACCAAACTGCCCGTCTTAATTCAATGAGTAGAGTTTCTCTCATTCATCTAATATGTCAAGCTTACCATTTTCATTTAATGAAACATACTGCATTCCAAGAATCATTGAATCAAACCTTATTCCTTGTTTCAATGGAACAAACCTAACTTACTTATTTAGTGTATCTTTCTACACTCTTCCATTCAATAAAACAGACAGCACACGATAGTTCAAAGAGTAGAGGAACTCTCATTCGTTCAATGCCACAAGCTTAACGCATTGATTCAATCAAACAAATTGCACATATTTAGTTCAAGAAGCAAACTGCACTTGTCAATTCAATGAATATTCAGTTTGTTTCTTTGAATGAAAGGGTTAAGCTTGACGCATGGATTGAATGAGAGAAGCTCGACTCATTCTAATAAGACGTGCAGTCTAACATTGAGTAAATGATTGCTGTTTGCTCCATCGAATGAATGCAGTTTGCTCGTGGCATGGAAAGGATGGCAGGAGCTATCCTCTTTTAATTAGGAGATACAGTGTTTTTCATGGAATGAATGGGTGCAGTTTGATTCACGAAGTAAATGGGTCAGGTTTGTTTGGTTGAATCCATTAATACCGTTTGGTTCATTGACTCAATGATTGCAGTTTGATTCAATGATTGAATGAATGGAATTGGTTTCTTTGAATGAAAATGCTAAGCTTGACACATTGAATAAACAAGAAAAGCTGTGCTCATTGAATAAACACCAGCAGTTTATTTCATGGACAAAATGTGTGCAGTTTGTTTGAATCAATGCGTTAAGCTTGTGGCTTTGAACGTTTGAGAGAACCTCTACTCATTGTATGTTTCATTGAATGAATGAGTGCAGTAGGATTCACTAAATAAGTGAGTTTGTTTGTTGCGTTGGAACAAGGAACATGGTTTGATTCATTGAATCGATGATTGTAGTTTAATTCAATGCTTCAATGAATGCAGTTTGTTTCCTTAAATGAAAACGGTGAGCTTGACACATTGAATGAATGAGAGAAGCTCTACTCATTGATTTAAGAATAGCGGTTTGGTGCATGTAGTTATCGTGTACAGTTTGATAGAGACAATGCGTGAAACTTGTGCCATTGAATGAATGAGGGTTGAACGTGTGCAGCTTCTTTCATTGAATGAACGTAGGAATAAGGGAGCTCGGTTTGTTGCATTGAAACAATTATTAAGATTTGATCCATTGAATCAATTATTGTAGTTTGATTCAATAATTGAAAGAATGCAGCTTGTTTCATTGAATGAAAGCGTTCAGCTTGACCCATTGAATGAAGGAGAGTAGCTCTTCTCATTGAATTGACAAGTGCAGCCTCTTTCTTTGAATGAACATATGCAGTTTGGTTCACTAAATAAGGGAGATAGGATTATTCCATTGAAGCAAGGAATACGTTTTGATTCATTAAATCAATGATCATAGTTTGATTAAATGTTTCAAGGAATGCAGTTTGTTTCAATGAATGAAATCGTTAAGCTGGACCCATTGAATGAATGAGAGAATCTCTCCTCATTGAGTTAACATGTGCTGTGTGTTTCATTGAATGAATGAGTACAGTAGGGTTCACTAAGTAAGTTTGTTCCATTGAATCAAGGAATGTGGTTTGATTCATTGATTCCATAATCGTAGTTTGATTCAATGAGGAGAGATTCTCTCATTCATTCAATGGGTCCAGCTTAACGCTTTCATTCAATAAAACAAACTGCATTCATTGAATCATTTAGTCAAACTATGATCATTGATTCAATGAATCAAATCGCATTCCTGGCTTCAATTGAATAATCCTATCTCCCTTATTTACCAAACTGCATAAGTTCATTCAAAGAAAGAGGCTGCACTTGTCAATTCAATGAGTAGAGTTACTCTCATTCATTCATGAAATGGCACATGTTTCACGCATTGTCTCTATCAAACTGCACACGTTCAGGACATGAACCAAACTGCACGTCTTAATTCAATGAGTAGAGTTTCTCTCATTCATTCAATATGTCAAGCTTACCATTTTCATTTAATGAAACATACTGCATTCCAAGAATCATTGAATCAAACCTTATTCCTTGTTTCAATGGAACAGACCTAACTTACTTATTTAGTGTATCTTTCTACACTCGTCCATTCAATAAAACAGACAGCACATGATAGTTCAAAGAGTAGAGGAACTCTCATTCGTTCAATGCCACAAGCTTAACGCATTGATTCAATCAAACAAATTGCACACATTTAGTTCAAGAAGCAAACTGCACTTGTCAATTCAATGAATATTCAGTTTGTTTCTTTGAATGAAAGCGTTAAGCTTGACGCATGGATTGAATGAGAGAAGCTCGACTCATTCTATTAAGACGTGCAGTCTAACATTGAGTAAATGATTGCTGTTTGCTCCATCGAATGAATGCATTTTGCTCGTGGCATGGAAAGGATGGCAGGAGCTATACTCTTTTAATTAGGAGATACAGTGTTTTTCATGGAATGAATGGGTGCAGTTTGATTCACGAAGTAAATGGGTTAGGTTTGTTTGGTTGAATCCAATAATACCGTTTGGTTCATTGACTCAATGATTGCAGTTTGATTCAATCATTGAATGAATGGAATTGGTTTCTTTGAATGAAAATGCTAAGCTTGACACATTGAATAAACAAGAAAAGCTGTGCTCATTGAATAAACACGAGCAGTTTATTTCATGGACAAAATGTGTGCAGCTTGTTTGAATCAATGCGTTAAGCTTGTGGCTTTGAACGTTTGAGAGAACCTCTACTCATTGAATAATCATATGCAGTCTGTTTCATTGAATGAATGAGTGCAGTCGGATTCACTAAATAAGTGAGTATGTTTGTTGCGTTGGAACAAAGAACATGGTGTGATTCATTGAATCGATGATTGTAGTTTAATTCAATGCTTTAATGAATGCAGTTTGTTTCCTTACATGAAAACGGTGAGCTTGACACATTGAATGAATGAGAGAAACTCTACTCATTGATTTAAGAATAGCGGTTTGGTGCATGTAGTTATCGTGTACAGTTTGATAGAGACAATACGTGAAACTTGTGCCATTGAATGAATGAGGGTTGAACGTGTGCAGCTTCTTTCATTGAATGAACGTAGGAATAAGGGAGCTCGGTTTGTTGCATTGAAACAATGATTAAGGTTTGATTCATTGAATCAATTATTGTAGTTTGATTCAATAATTGAAAGAATGCAGCTTGTTTCATTGAATGAAAGCGTTCAGCTTGACCCATTGAATGAAGGAGAGTAGCTCTTCTCATTGAATTGACAAGTGCAGCCTCTTTCTTTGAATGAACATATGCAGTTTGGTTCACTAAATAAGGGAGATAGGATTATTCCATTGAAGCAAGGAATACGATTTGATTCATTGAATCAATGATCATAGTTTGATTAAATGTTTCAAGGAATGCCGTTTGTTTCAATGAATGAAATCGTTAAGCTGGACCCATTGAATGAATGAGAGAATCTCTCCTCATTGAGTTAACATGTGCTGTGTGTTTCATTGAATGAATGAGTACAGTAGGGTTCACGAAGTAAGTTTGTTCCATTGAATCAAGGAATGTGGTTTGATTCATTGATTCCATAATCGTAGTTTGATTCAATGAGGAGAGATTCTCTCATTCATTCAATGGGTCCAGCTTAACGCTTTCATTCAATAAAACAAACTGCATTCATTGAATCATTTAGTCAAACTATGATTCAATGAATCAAATCGTATTCCTGGCTTCAATTGAATAATCCTATCTCCCTTATTTACCAAACTGCATAAGTTCATTCAAAGAAAGAGGCTGCACTTGTCAATTCGATGAGTAGAGTTACTCTCATTCATTCATGAAATGGCACATGTTTCACGCATTGTCTCTATCAAACTGCACACGTTCAGGACATGAACCAAACTGCCCGTCTTAATTCAATGAGTAGAGTTTCTCTCATTCATTCAATATGTCAAGCTTACCATTTTTTTAATGAAACATACTGCATTCCAAGAATCATTGAATCAAACCTTATTCCTTGTTTCAATGGAACGAACCTAACTTACTTATTTAGTGTATCTTTCTACACTCGTCCATTCAATAAAACAGACAGCACATGATAATTCAAAGAGTAGAGGAACTCTCATTCGTTCAATGCCACAAGCTAACGCATTGATTCAATAAAACAAATTGCATACATTTAGTTCAAGAAGCAAACTGCACTTGTCAAATGAATGAATATTCAGTTTGTTTCTTTGAATGAAAGCGTTAAGCTTGACGCATGGTTTGAATGAGAGAAGCTCGACTCATTCGATTAAGACGTGCAGTCTAACATTGAGTAAATGATTGCTGTTTGCTCCATCGAATTTGCTCGTGGCATGGAAAGGATGGCAGGAGCTATACTGTTTTAATTAGGAGATACAGGGTTTTTCATGGAATGAATGGGTGCAGTTTGATTCACGAAGTAAATGGGTTAGGTTTGTTTGGTTGAATCCATTAATACCGTTTGGTTCATTGACTCAATGATTGCAGTTTGATTCAATGATTGAATGAATGGAATTGGTTTCTTTGAATGAAAATGCTAAGCTTGACACATTGAATAAACAAGAAAAGCTGTGCTCATTGAAAAAAACACGAGCAGTTTATTTCATGGACAAGCTTGTGGGCGGCACGGTGGCACAGTGGTAAGCACTGCTGCCTCACAGCGCCAGAGACCCGGGTTCAATTCCCGCCTCAGGCGACTGACTGTGTGGAGTTTGCACATTCTCCCCGTGTCTGCGTGGGTTTCCTCCGGGTGCTCCGGTTTCCTCCCACAATCACAAAGATGTGCAGGTCAGGTGAATTTGCCATGCTAAATTGCCCGTAGTGTTAGGTAAGGGGTAAGTGTAGGGGTATGGGTGGGTTGCGCTTCGGCGGGGCGGTGTGGACTTGTTGGGCCGAAGGGTCTGTTTCCACACTGTAAGTAATCTAATCTAATCTAAAAAAAATTGTGTGCAGTTTGTTTGAATCAATGCGTTAAGCTTGTGGCTTTGAACGTTTGAGAGAACCTCTACTCATTGTATAATCATATGCAGTCTGTTTCATTGAATGAATGAGTGCAGTAGGATTCACTAAATAAGTGAGTTTGTTTGTTGCGTTGGAACAAGGAACATGGTTTGATTCATTGAATCGATGATTGTAGTTTAATTCAATGCTTCAATGAATGCAGTTTGTTTCCTTAAATGAAAACGGTGAGCTTGACACATTGAATGAATGAGAGAAGCTCTACTCATTGATTTAAGAATAGCGGTTTGGTGCATGTAGTTATCGTGTACAGTTTGATAGAGACAATGCGTGAAACTTGTGCCATTGAATGAATGAGGGTTGAACGTGTGCAGCTTCTTTCATTGAATGAACGTAGGAATAAGGGAGCTCGGTTTGTTGCATTGAAACAATGATTAAGGTTTGATTCATTGAATCAATTATTGTAGTTTGATTCAATAATTGAAAGAATGCAGCTTGTTTCATTTTTGAATTAGATTACCTACAGTGTGGAAACAGGCCCTTCGGCCCAACAAGTCCACACCGACCCGCCGAAGCGTAACCCACCCAGACCCATTCTCCTACATTTACCCCTTACCTAACACTACGGTCAATTTAGCGTGGCCAATTCACCTAACCTGCGTTCAGCTTGACCCATTGAATGAAGGAGAATAGCTCTTGTCATTGAATTGACAAGTGCAGCCTCTTTCTTTGAATGAACATATGCAGTTTGGTTCACTAAATAAGGGAGATAGGATTATTCCATTGAAGCAAGGAATACGATTTGATTCATTGAATCAATGATCATAGTTTGATTAAATGTTTCAAGGAATGCAGTTTGTTTCAATGAATGAAATCGTTTCGCTGGACCCATTGAATGAGTGAGAGAATCTCTCCTCATTGAGTTAACATGTGCTGTGTGTTTCATTGAATGAATGAGTACAGTAGGGTTCACTAAGTAAGTTTGTTCCATTGAATCAAGGAATGTGGTTTGATTCATTGATTCCATAATCGTAGTTTGATTCAATGAGGAGAGATTGTCTCATTCATTCAATGGGTCCAGCTTAACGCTTTCATTCAATAAAACAAACTGCATTCATTGAATCATTTAGTCAAACTATGATCATTGATTCAATGAATCAAATCGTATTCCTGGCTTCAATTGAATAATCCTATCTCCCTTATTTACCAAACTGCATAAGTTCATTCAAAGAAAGAGGCTGCACTTGTCAATTCAATGAGTAGAGTTACTCTCATTCATTCATGAAATGGCACATGTTTCACACATTGTCTCTATCAAACTGCACACGTTCAGGACATGAACCAAACTGCCCGTCTTAATTCAATGAGTAGAGTTTCTCTCATTCATTCAATACGTCAAGCTAACCATTTTCATTTAATGAAACATACGGGATTCCAAGAATCATTGAATCAAACCTTATTCCTTATTTCAATGGAACAAACCTAACTAACTTATTTAGTGTATCTTTCTCCACTCGTCCATTCAATAAAACAGACAGCACATGATAGTTCAAAGAGTAGAGGAACTCTCATTCGTTCAATGCCACAAGCTTAACGCATTGATTCAATCAAACAAATTGCACACATTTAGTTCAAGAAGCAAACCATTTTCATTTAATGAAACATACTGCATTCCAAGAATCATTGAATCAAACCTTAGGATTATTCACTTAGGATTATTCACTTGTCAATTCAATGAATATTCATTTTGTTTGTTTGAATGAAAGCGTTAAGCTTGACGCATGGATTGATTGAGAGAAGCTCGACTCATTCTATTAAGACATGCAGTCTAACATTGAGTAAATGATTGCTGTTTGCTCCATCGAATGAATGCATTTTGCTCGTGGCATGGAAAGGATGGCAGGAGCTATACTCTTTTAATTAGGAGATACAGTGTTTTTCATGGAATGAATGGGTGCAGTTTGATTCACGAAGTAAATGGGTTAGGTTTGTTTGGTTGAATCCATTAATACCGTTTGGTTCATTGACTCAATGATTGCAGTTTGATTCAATGATTGAATGAATGGAATTGGTTTCTTTGAATGAAAATGCTAAGCTTGACACATTGAATAAACAAGAAAAGCTGTGCTCATTGAATAAACACGAGCAGTTTATTTCATGGACAAAATATGTGCAGTTTGTTTGAATCAATGCGTTAAGCTTGTGGCTTTGAACGTTTGAGAGAACCTCTACTCATTGTATAATCATATGCAGTCTGTTTCATTGAATGAATGAGTGCAGTAGGATTCACTAAATAAGTGAGTTTGTTTGTTGCTTTGGAACAAGGAACATGGTTTGATTCATTGAATCGATGATTGTAGTTTAATTCAATGCTTCAATGAATGCAGTTTGTTTCCTTAAATGAAAACGGTGAGCTTGACACATTGAATGAATGAGAGAAGCTCTACTCATTGATTTAAGAATAGCGGTTTGGTGCATGTAGTTATCGTGTACAGTTTGATAGAGACAATGCGTGAAACTTGTGCCATTGAATGAATGAGGGTTGAACGTGTGCAGCTTCTTTCATTGAATGAACGTAGGAATAAGGGAGCTCGGTTTGTTGCATTGAAACAATGATTAAGGTTTGATTCATTGAATCAATTATTGTAGTTTGATTCAATAATTGAAAGAATGCAGCTTGTTTCATTGAATGAAAGCGTTCAGCTTGACCCATTGAATGAAGGAGAGTAGCTCTTCTCATTGAATTGACAAGTGCAGCCTCTTTCTTTGAATGAACATATGCAGTTTGGTTCACTAAATAAGGGAGATAGGATTATTCCATTGAAGCAAGGAATACGATTTGATTCATTGAATCAATGATCATAGTTTGATTAAATGTTTCAAGGAATGCAGTTTGTTTCAATGAATGAAATCGTTAAGCTGGACCCATTGAATGAATGAGAGAATCTCTCCTCATTGAGTTAACATGTGCTGTGTGTTTCATTGAATGAATGAGTACAGTAGGGTTCACTAAGTAAGTTTGTTCCATTGAATCAAGGAATGTGGTTTGATTCATTGATTCCATAATCGTAGTTTGATTCAATGAGGAGAGATTCTCTCATTCATTCAATGGGTCCAGCTTAACGCTTTCATTCAATAAAACAAACTGCATTCATTGAATCATTTATTCAAACTATGATTCAATGAATCAAATCGTACTCCTGGCTTCAATTGAATAATCCTATCTCCCTTATTTACCAAACTGCATAAGTTCATTCAAAGAAAGAGGCTGCACTTGTCAATTCAATGAGTAGAGTTACTCTCATTCATTCATGAAATGGCACATGTTTCACGCATTGTCTCTATCAAACTGCACACGTTTAGGACATGAACCAAACTGCTCGTCTTAATTGAATGAGTAGAGTTTCTCTCATTCATTCAATATGTCAAGCTTACCATTTTTTTTAATGAAACATACTGCATTCCAAGAATCATTGAATCAAACCTTATTCCTTGTTTCAATGGAACAAACCTAACTTACTTATTTAGTGTATCTTTCTACACTCGTCCATTCAATAAAACAGACAGCACATGATAATTCAAAGAGTAGAGGAACTCTCATTCAATCAATGCCACAAGCTTAACGCATTGATTCAATCAAACAAATTGCATACATTTAGTTCAAGAAGCAAACTGCACTTGTCAAATCAATGAATATTCAGTTTGTTTCTTTGAATGAAAGCGTTAAGCTTGACGCATGGATTGAATGAGAGAAGCTCGACTCATTCTATTAAGACGTGCAGTCTAACATTGAGTAAATGATTGCTGTTTGCTCCATCGAATGAATGCATTTTGCTCGTGGCATGGAAAGGATGGCAGGAGCTATACTCTTTTAATTAGGAGATACAGTGTTTTTCATGGAATGAATGAGTGCAGTTTGATTCACGAAGTAAATGGGTTAGGTTTGTTTGGTTGAATCCATTAATACCGTTTGGTTCATTGACTCAATGATTGCAGTTTGATTCAATGATTGAATGAATGGAATTGGTTTCTTTGAATGAAAATGCTAAGCTTGACACATTGAATAAACAAGAAAAGCTGTGCTCATTGAAAAAACACGAGCAGTTTATTTCATGGACAAAATGTGTGCAGTTTGTTTGAATCAATGCGTTAAGCTTGTGGCTTTGAACGTTTGAGAGAACCTCTACTCATTGTATAATCATATGCAGTCTGTTTCATTGAATGAATGAGTGCAGTAGGATTCACTAAATAAGTGAGTTTGTTTGTTGCGTTGGAACAAGGAACATGGTTTGATTCATTGAATCGATGATTGTAGTTTAATTCAATGCTTCAATGAATGCAGTTTGTTTCCTTAAATGAAAACGGTGAGCTTGACACATTGAATGAATGAGAGAAGCTCTACTCATTGATTTAAGAATAGCGGTTTGGTGCATGTAGTTATCGTGTACAGTTTGATAGAGACAATGCGTGAAACTTGTGCCATTGAATGAATGAGGGTTGAACGTGTGCAGCTTCTTTCATTGAATGAACGTAGGAATAAGGGAGCTCGGTTTGTTGCATTGAAACAATGATTAAGGTTTGATTCATTGAATCAATTATTGTAGTTTGATTCAATAATTGAAAGAATGCAGCTTGTTTCATTTTTGAATTAGATTACCTACAGTGTGGAAACAGGCCCTTCGGCCCAACAAGTCCACACCGACCCGCCGAAGCGTAACCCACCCAGACCCATTCTCCCACATTTACCCCTTACCTAACACTACGGTCAATTTAGCGTGGCCAATTCACCTAACCTGCGTTCAGCTTGACCCATTGAATGAAGGAGAGTAGCTCTTGTCATTGAATTGACAAGTGCAGCCTCTTTCTTTGAATGAACATATGCAGTTTGGTTCACTAAATAAGGGAGATAGGATTATTCCATTGAAGCAAGGAATACGATTTGATTCATTGAATCAATGATCATAGTTTGATTAAATGTTTCAAGGAATGCAGTTTGTTTCAATGAATGAAATCGTTAAGCTGGACCCATTGAATGAATGAGAGAATCTCTCCTCATTGAGTTAACATGTGCTGTGTGTTTCATTGAATGAATGAGTACAGTAGGGTTCACTAAGTAAGTTTGTTCCATTGAATCAAGGAATGTGGTTTGATTCATTGATTCCATAATCGTAGTTTGATTCAATGAGGAGAGATTCTCTCATTCATTCAATGGGTCCAGCTTAACGCTTTCATTCAATAAAACAAACTGCATTCATTGAATCATTTATTCAAACTATGATTCAATGAATCAAATCGTACTCCTGGCTTCAATTGAATAATCCTATCTCCCTTATTTACCAAACTGCATAAGTTCATTCAAAGAAAGAGGCTGCACTTGTCAATTCAATGAGTAGAGTTACTCTCATTCATTCATGAAATGGCACATGTTTCACGCATTGTCTCTATCAAACTGCACACGTTTAGGACATGAACCAAACTGCCCGTCTTAATTGAATGAGTAGAGTTTCTCTCATTCATTCAATATGTCAAGCTTACCATTTTTTTTAATGAAACATACTGCATTCCAAGAATCATTGAATCAAACCTTATTCCTTGTTTCAATGGAACAAACCTAACTTACTTATTTAGTGTATCTTTCTACACTCGTCCATTCAATAAAACAGACAGCACATGATAATTCAAAGAGTAGAGGAACTCTCATTCAATCAATGCCACAAGCTTAACGCATTGATTCAATCAAACAAATTGCACACATTTAGTTCAAGAAGCAAACCATTTTCATTTAATGAAACATACTGCATTCCAAGAATCATTGAATCAAACCTTAGGATTATTCACTTAGGATTATTCACTTGTCAATTCAATGAATATTCATTTTGTTTCTTTGAATGAAAGCGTTAAGCTTGACGCATGGATTGAATGAGAGAAGCTCGACTCATTCTATTCAGACGTGCAGTCTAACATTGAGTAAATGATTGCTGTTTGCTCCATCGAATGAATGGATTTTGCTCGTGGCATGGAAAGGATGGCAGGAGCTATACTGTTTTAATTAGGAGAGACAGTGTTTTTCATGGAATGAATGGGTGCAGTTTGATTCACGAAGTAAATGGGTTAGGTTTGTTTGGTTGAATCCATTAATACCGTTTGGTTCATTGACTCAATGATTGCAGTTTGATTCAATAATTGAATGAATGGAATTGGTTTCTTTGAATGAAAATGCTAAGCTTGACACATTGAATAAACAAGAAAAGCTGTGCTCATTGAATAAACACGAGCAGTTTATTTCATGGACAAAATATGTGCAGTTTGTTTGAATCAATGCGTTAAGCTTGTGGCTTTGAACGTTTGAGAGAACCTCTACTCATTGTATAATCATATGCAGTCTGTTTCATTGAATGAATGAGTGCAGTAGGATTCACTAAATAAGTGAGTTTGTTTGTTGCTTTGGAACAAGGAACATGGTTTGATTCATTGAATCGATGATTGTAGTTGAATTCAATGCTTCAATGAATGCAGTTTGTTTCCTTAAATGAAAACGGTGAGCTTGACACATTGAATGAATGAGAGAAGCTCTACTCATTGATTTAAGAATAGCGGTTTGGTGCATGTAGTTATCGTGTACAGTTTGATAGAGACAATGCGTGAAACTTGTGCCATTTAATGAATGAGGGTTGAACGTGTGCAGCTTCTTTCATTGAATGAACGTAGGAATAAGGGAGCTCGGTTTGTTGCATTGAAACAATGATTAAGGTTTGATTCATTGAATCAATTATTGTAGTTTGATTCAATAATTGAAAGAATGCAGCTTGTTTCATTGAATGAAAGCGTTCAGCTTGACCCATTGAATGAAGGAGAGTAGCTCTTGTCATTGAATTGACAAGTGCAGCCTCTTTCTTTGAATGAACATATGCAGTTTGGTTCACTAAATAAGGGAGATAGGATTATTCCATTGAAGCAAGGAATACGATTTGATTCATTGAATCAATGATCATAGTTTGATTAAATGTTTCAAGGAATGCAGTTTGTTTCAATGAATGAAATCGTTAAGCTGGACCCATTGAATGAATGAGAGAATCTCTCCTCATTGAGTTAACATGTGCTGTGTGTTTCATTGAATGAATGAGTACAGTAGGGTTCACTAAGTAAGTTTGTTCCATTGAATCAAGGAATGTGGTTTGATTCATTGATTCCATAATCGTAGTTTGATTCAATGAGGAGAGATTCTCTCATTCATTCAATGGGTCCAGCTTAACGCTTTCATTCAATAAAACAAACTGCATTCATTGAATCATTTATTCAAACTATGATTCAATGAATCAAATCGTACTCCTGGCTTCAATTGAATAATCCTATCTCCCTTATTTACCAAACTGCATAAGTTCATTCAAAGAAAGAGGCTGCACTTGTCAATTCAATGAGTAGAGTTACTCTCATTCATTCATGAAATGGCACATGTTTCACGCATTGTCTCTATCAAACTGCACACGTTTAGGACATGAACCAAACTGCCCGTCTTAATTGAATGAGTAGAGTTTCTCTCATTCATTCAATATGTCAAGCTTACCATTTTTTTTAATGAAACATACTGCATTCCAAGAATCATTGAATCAAACCTTATTCCTTGTTTCAATGGAACAAACCTAACTTACTTATTTAGTGTATCTTTCTACACTCGTCCATTCAATAAAACAGACAGCACATGATAATTCAAAGAGTAGAGGAACTCTCATTCAATCAATGCCACAAGCTTAACGCATTGATTCAATCAAACAAATTGCACACATTTAGTTCAAGAAGCAAACCATTTTCATTTAATGAAACATACTGCATTCCAAGAATCATTGAATCAAACCTTAGGATTATTCACTTAGGATTATTCACTTGTCAATTCAATGAATATTCATTTTGTTTCTTTGAATGAAAGCGTTAAGCTTGACGCATGGATTGAATGAGAGAAGCTCGACTCATTCTATTCAGACGTGCAGTCTAACATTGAGTAAATGATTGCTGTTTGCTCCATCGAATGAATGGATTTTGCTCGTGGCATGGAAAGGATGGCAGGAGCTATACTGTTTTAATTAGGAGAGACAGTGTTTTTCATGGAATGAATGGGTGCAGTTTGATTCACGAAGTAAATGGGTTAGGTTTGTTTGGTTGAATCCATTAATACCGTTTGGTTCATTGACTCAATGATTGCAGTTTGATTCAATAATTGAATGAATGGAATTGGTTTCTTTGAATGAAAATGCTAAGCTTGACACATTGAATAAACAAGAAAAGCTGTGCTCATTGAATAAACACGAGCAGTTTATTTCATGGACAAAATATGTGCAGTTTGTTTGAATCAATGCGTTAAGCTTGTGGCTTTGAACGTTTGAGAGAACCTCTACTCATTGTATAATCATATGCAGTCTGTTTCATTGAATGAATGAGTGCAGTAGGATTCACTAAATAAGTGAGTTTGTTTGTTGCTTTGGAACAAGGAACATGGTTTGATTCATTGAATCGATGATTGTAGTTGAATTCAATGCTTCAATGAATGCAGTTTGTTTCCTTAAATGAAAACGGTGAGCTTGACACATTGAATGAATGAGAGAAGCTCTACTCATTGATTTAAGAATAGCGGTTTGGTGCATGTAGTTATCGTGTACAGTTTGATAGAGACAATGCGTGAAACTTGTGCCATTTAATGAATGAGGGTTGAACGTGTGCAGCTTCTTTCATTGAATGAACGTAGGAATAAGGGAGCTCGGTTTGTTGCATTGAAACAATGATTAAGGTTTGATTCATTGAATCAATTATTGTAGTTTGATTCAATAATTGAAAGAATGCAGCTTGTTTCATTGAATGAAAGCGTTCAGCTTGACCCATTGAATGAAGGAGAGTAGCTCTTCTCATTGAATTGACAAGTGCAGCCTCTTTCTTTGAATGAACATATGCAGTTTGGTTCACTAAATAAGGGAGATAGGATTATTCCATTGAAGCAAGGAATACGATTTGATTCATTGAATCAATGATCATAGTTTGATTAAATGTTTCAAGGAATGCAGTTTGTTTCAATGAATGAAATCGTTAAGCTGGACCCATTGAATGAATGAGAGAATCTCTCCTCATTGAGTTAACATGTGCTGTGTGTTTCATTGAATGAATGAGTACAGTAGGGTTCACTAAGTAAGTTTGTTCCATTGAATCAAGGAATGTGGTTTGATTCATTGATTCCATAATCGTAGTTTGATTCAATGAGGAGAGATTCTCTCATTCATTCAATGGGTCCAGCTTAACGCTTTCATTCAATAAAACAAACTGCATTCATTGAATCATTTAGTCAAACTATGATCATTGATTCAATGAATGAAATCGTATTCCTGGCTTCAATTGAATAATCCTATCTCCCTTATTTACCAAACTGCATAAGTTCATTCAAAGAAAGAGGCTGCACTTGTCAATTCAATGAGTAGAGTTACTCTCATTCATTCATGAAATGGCACATGTTTCACACATTGTCTCTATCAAACTGCACACGTTCAGGACATGAACCAAACTGCCCGTCTTAATTCAATGAGTAGTTTCTCTCATTCATTCAACACGTCAAGCTAACCATTTTCATTTAATGAAACATACGGGATTCCAAGAATCATTGAATCAAACCTTATTTCTTGTTTCAATGGAACAAACCTAACTTACTTATTTAGTGTATCTTTCTACACTCGTCCATTCAATAAAACAGACAGCACATGATAGTTCAAAGAGTAGAGGAACTCTCATTCGTTCAATGCCACAAGCTTAACGCATTGATTCAATCAAACAAATTGCACACATTTAGTTCAAGAAGCAAACCATTTTCATTTAATGAAACATACTGCATTCCAAGAATCATTGAATCAAACCTTAGGATTATTCACTTAGGATTATTCACTTGTCAATTCAATGAATATTCATTTTGTTTCTTTGAATGAAAGCGTTAAGCTTGACGCATGGATTGAATGAGAGAAGCTCGACTCATTCTATTAAGACGTGCAGTCTAACATTGAGTAAATGATTGCTGTTTGCTCCGTCGAATGAATGCATTTTGCTCGTGGCATGGAAAGGATGGCAGGAGCTATACTCTTTTAATTAGGAGATACAGTGTTTTTCATGGAATGAATGGGTGCAGTTTGATTCACGAAGTAAATGGGTTAGGTTTGTTTGGTTGAATCCATTAATACCGTTTGGTTCATTGACTCAATGATTGCAGTTTGATTCAATAATTGAATGAATGGAATTGGTTTCTTTGAATGAAAATGCTAAGCTTGACACATTGAATAAACAAGAAAAGCTGTGCTCATTGAATAAACACGAGCAGTTTATTTCATGGACAAAATATGTGCAGTTTGTTTGAATCAATGCGTTAAGCTTGTGGCTTTGAACGTTTGAGAGAACCTCTACTCATTGTATAATCATATGCAGTCTGTTTCATTGAATGAATGAGTGCAGTAGGATTCACTAAATAAGTGAGTTTGTTTGTTGCTTTGGAACAAGGAACATGGTTTGATTCATTGAATCGATGATTGTAGTTGAATTCAATGCTTCAATGAATGCAGTTTGTTTCCTTAAATGAAAACGGTGAGCTTGACACATTGAATGAATGAGAGAAGCTCTACTCATTGATTTAAGAATAGCGGGTTGGTGCATGTAGTTATCGTGTACAGTTTGATAGAGACAATGCGTGAAACTTGTGCCATTGAATGAATGAGGGTTGAACGTGTGCAGCTTCTTTCATTGAATGAACGTAGGAATAAGGGAGCTCGGTTTGTTGCATTGAAACAATGATTAAGGTTTGATTCATTGAATCAATTATTGTAGTTTGATTCAATAATTGAAAGAATGCAGCTTGTTTCATTGAATGAAAGCGTTCAGCTTGACCCATTGAATGAAGGAGAGTAGCTCTTCTCATTGAATTGACAAGTGCAGCCTCTTTCTTTGAATGAACATATGCAGTTTGGTTCACTAAATAAGGGAGATAGGATTATTCCATTGAAGCAAGGAATAGGATTTGACTCATTGAATCAATGATCATAGTTTGATTAAATGTTTCAAGGAATGCAGTTTGTTTCAATGAATGAAATCGTTAAGCTGGACCCATTGAATGAATGAGAGAATCTCTCCTCATTGAGTTAACATGTGCTGTGTGTTTCATTGAATGAATGAGTACAGTAGGGTTCACTAAGTAAGTTTGTTCCATTGAATCAAGGAATGTGGTTTGATTCATTGATTCCATAATCGTAGTTTGATTCAATGAGGAGAGATTCTCTCATTCATTCAATGGGTCCAGCTTAACGCTTTCATTCAATAAAACAAACTGCATTCATTGAATCATTTATTCAAACTATGATTCAATGAATCAAATCGTATTCCTGGCTTCTATTGAATAATCCTATCTCCCTTATTTACCAAACTGCATAAGTTCATTCAAAGAAAGAGGCTGC
The DNA here is from genome assembly GCF_037043375.1 of Chiloscyllium plagiosum. Classification (NCBI taxonomy): domain Eukaryota; kingdom Metazoa; phylum Chordata; class Chondrichthyes; order Orectolobiformes; family Hemiscylliidae; genus Chiloscyllium; species Chiloscyllium plagiosum. Next base: position 104,317,677 of record NW_028270150.1, on the reverse strand, counting down.
ACTTGTCAATTCAATGAGTAGAGTTACTCTCATTCATTCATGAAATGGCACATGTTTCACGCATTGTCTCTATCAATCTGCACACGTTTAGGACATGAACCAAACTGCCCGTCTTAATTGAATGAGTAGAGTTTCTCTCATTCATTCAATATGTCAAGCTTACCATTTTTTTTTTAATGAAACAAACTGCATTCCAAGAATCATTGAATCAAACCTTATTCCTTGTTTCAATGGAACAAACCTAACTTACTTATTTAGTGTATCTTTCTACACTCGTCCATTCAATAAAACAGACAGCACATGATAATTCAAAGAGTAGAGGAACTCTCATTCAATCAATGCCACAAGCTTAACGCATTGATTCAATCAAACAAATTGCATACATTTAGTTCAAGAAGCAAACTGCACTTGTCAAATCAATGAATATTCAGTTTGTTTCTTTGAATGAAAGCGTTAAGCTTGACGCATGGATTGAATGAGAGAAGCTCGACTCATTCTATTAAGACGTGCAGTCTAACATTGAGTAAATGATTGCTGTTTGCTCCATCGAATGAATGCATTATGCTCGTGGCATGGAAAGGATGGCAGGAGCTATACTCTTTAAATTAGGAGATACAGTGTTTTTCATGGAATGAATGGGTGCAGTTTGATTCACGAAGTAAATGGGTTAGGTTTGTTTGGTTGAATCCATTAATACCGTTTGGTTCATTGACTCAATGATTGCAGTTTGATTCAATGATTGAATGAATGGAATTGGTTTCTTTGAATGAAAATGCTAAGCTTGACACATTGAATAAACAAGAAAAGCTGTGCTCATTGAAAAAACACGAGCTGTTTATTTCATGGACAAAATATGTGCAGTTTGTTTGAATCAATGCGTTAAGCTTGTGGCTTTGAACGTTTGAGAGAACCTCTACTCATTGTATAATCATATGCAGTCTGTTTCATTGAATGAATGAGTGCAGTAGGATTCACTAAATAAGTGAGTTTGTTTGTTGCGTTGGAACAAGGAACATGGTTTGATTCATTGAATCGATGATTGTAGTTTAATTCAATGCTTCAATGAATGCAGTTTGTTTCCTAAAATGAAAACGGTGAGCTTGACACATTGAATGAATGAGAGAAGCTCTACTCATTGATTTAAGAATAGCGGTTTGGTGCATGTAGTTATCGTGTACAGTTTGATAGAGACAATGCGTGAAACTTGTGCCATTGAATGAATGAGGGTTGAACGTGTGCAGCTTCTTTCATTGAATGAACGTAGGAATAAGGGAGCTCGGTTTGTTGCATTGAAACAATGATTAAGGTTTGATTCATTGAATCAATTATTGTAGTTTGATTCAATAATTGAAAGAATGCAGCTTGTTGCATTGAATGAAAGCGTTCAGCTTGACCCATTGAATGAAGGAGAGTAGCTCTTCTCATTGAATTGACAAGTGCAGCCTCTTTCTTTGAATGAACATATGCAGTTTGGTTCACTAAATAAGGGAGATAGGATTATTCCATTGAAGCAAGGAATACGATTTGATTCATTGAATCAATGATCATAGTTTGATTAAATGTTTCAAGGAATGCAGTTTGTTTCAATGAATGAAATCGTTAAGCTGGACCCATTGAATGAATGAGAGAATCTCTCCTCATTGAGTTAACATGTGCTGTGTGTTTTATTGAATGAATGAGTACAGTAGGGTTCACTAAGTAAGTTTGTTCCATTGAATCAAGGAATGTGGTTTGATTCATTGATTCCATAATCGTAGTTTGATTCAATGAGGAGAGATTCTCTCATTCATTCAATGGGTCCAGCTTAACGCTTTCATTCAATAAAACAAACTGCATTCATTGAATCATTTAGTCAAACTATGATCATTGATTCAATGAATCAAATCGTATTCCTGGCTTCAATTGAATAATCCTATCTCCCTTATTTACCAAACTGCATAAGTTCATTCAAAGAAAGAGGCTGCACTTGTCAATTCAATGAGTAGAGTTACTCTCATTCATTCATGAAATGGCACATGTTTCACACATTGTCTCTATCAAACTTCACACGTTCAGGACATGAACCAAACTGCCCGTCTTAATTCAATGAGTAGAGTTTCTCTCATTCATTCAACACGTGAAGCTAACCATTTCCATTTAATGAAACATACGGGATTCCAAGAATCATTGAATCAAACCTTATTCCTTGTTTCAATGGAACAAACCTAACTTACTTATTTAGTGTATCTTTCTACACTCGTCCATTCAATAAAACAGACAGCACATGATAGTTCAAAGAGTAGAGGAACTCTCATTCGTTCAATGCCACAAGCTTAACGCATTGATTCAATCAAACAAATTGCACACATTTAGTTCAAGAAGCAAACCATTTTCATTTAATGAAACATACTGCATTCCAAGAATCATTGAATCAAACCTTAGGATTATTCACTTAGGATTATTCACTTGTCAATTCAATGAATATTCATTTTGTTTCTTTGAATGAAAGCATTAAGCTTGACGCATGGATTGAATGAGAGAAGCTCGACTCATTCTATTAAGACGTGCAGTCTAACATTGAGTAAATGATTGCTGTTTACTCCATCGAATGAATGCATTTTGCTCGTGGCATGGAAAGGATGGCAGGAGCTATACTCTTTTAATTAGGAGATACAGTGTTTTTCATGGAATGAATGGGTGCAGTTTGATTCACGAAGTAAATGGGTTAGGTTTGTTTGGTTGAATCCATTAATACCGTTTGGTTCATTGACTCAATGATTGCAGTTTGATTCAATAGTTGAATGAATGGAATTGGTTTCTTTGAATGAAAATGCTAAGCTTGACACATTGAATAAACAAGAAAAGCTGTGCTCATTGAATAAACACGAGCAGTTTATTTCATGGACAAAATATGTGCAGTTTGTTTGAATCAATGCGTTAAGCTTGTGGCTTTGAACGTTTGAGAGAACCTCTACTCATTGTATAATCATATGCAGTCTGTTTCATTGAATGAATGAGTGCAGTAGGATTCACTAAATAAGTGAGTTTGTTTGTTGCTTTGGAACAAGGAACATGGTTTGATTCATTGAATCGATGATTGTAGTTTAATTCAATGCTTCAATGAATGCAGTTTGTTTCCTTAAATGAAAACGGTGAGCTTGACACATTGAATAAATGAGAGAAGCTCTACTCATTGATTTAAGAATAGCGGTTTGGTGCATGTAGTTATCGTGTACAGTTTGATAGAGACAATGCGTGAAACTTGTGCCATTGAATGAATGAGGGTTGAACGTGTGCAGCTTCTTTCATTGAATGAACGTAGGAATAAGGGAGCTCGGTTTGTTGCATTGAAACAATGATTAAGGTTTGATTCATTGAATCAATTATTGTAGTTTGATTCAATAATTGAAAGAATGCAGCTTGTTTCATTGAATGAAAGCGTTCAGCTTGACCCATTGAATGAAGGAGAGTAGCTCTTCTCATTGAATTGACAAGTGCAGCCTCTTTCTATGAATGAACATATGCAGTTTGGTTCACTAAATAAGGGAGATAGGATTATTCCATTGAAGCAAGGAATACGATTTGATTCATTGAATCAATGATCATAGTTTGATTAAATGTTTCAAGGAATGCAGTTTGTTTCAATGAATGAAATCGTTAAGCTGGACCCATTGAATGAATGAGAGAATCTCTCCTCATTGAGTTAACATGTGCTGTGTGTTTCATTGAATGAATGAGTACAGTAGGGTTCACTAAGTAAGTTTGTTCCATTGAATCAAGGAATGTGGTTTGATTCATTGATTCCATAATCGTAGTTTGATTCAATGAGGAGAGATTCTCTCATTCATTCAATGGGTCCAGCTTAACGATTTCATTCAATAAAACAAACTGCATTCATTGAATCATTTAGTCAAACTATGATCATTGATTCAATGAATCAAATCGTATTCCTGGCTTCAATTGAATAATCCTATCTCCCTTATTTACCAAACTTCATACGTTCATTCAAAGAAAGAGGCTGCACTTGTCATTCAATGAGTAGAGTTACTCTCATTCATTCATGAAATGGTACATGTTTCACGCATTGTCTCTATCAAACTGCACACGTTCAGGACATGAACCAAACTGCCCGTCTTAATTCAATGAGTAGAGTTTCTCTCATTCATTCAATATGTCAAGCTTACCATTTTCATTTAATGAAACATACTGCATTCCAATAATCATTGAATCAAACCTTATTCCTTGTTTCAATGGAACAAACCTAACTTACTTATTTAGTGTATCTTTCTACACTCGTCCATTCAATAAAACAGACAGCACATGATAGTTCAAAGAGTAGAGGAACTCTCATTCGTTCAATGCCACAAGCTTAACGCATTGATTCAATCAAACAAATTGTACACATTTAGTTCAAGAAGCAAACCATTTTCATTTAATGAAACATACTGCATTCCAAGAATCATTGAATCAAACCTTAGGATTATTCACTTAGGATCATTCACTTGTCAATTCAATGAATATTCATTTTGTTTCTTTGAATGAAAGCGTTAAGCTTGACGCATGGATTGAATAAGAGAAGTTCGACTCATTCTATTAAGACGTGCAGTCTAACATTGAGTAAATGATTGCTGTTTGCTCCATCGAATGAATGCATTTTGCTCGTGGCATGGAAAGGATGGCAGGAGCTATATTCTTTTAATTAGGAGAAACAGTGTTTTTCATGGAATGAATGGGTGCAGTTTGATTCACGAAGTAAATGGGTTAGGTTTGTTTGGTTGAATCCATTAATACCGTTTGGTTCATTGACTCAATGATTGCAGTTTGATTCAATAATTGAATGAATGGAATTGGTTTCTTTGAATGAAAATGCTAAGCTTGACACATTGAATAAACAAGAAAAGCTGTGCTCATTGAATAAACACGAGCAGTTTATTTCATGGACAAAATATGTGCAGTTTGTTTGAATCAATGCGTTAAGCTTGTGGCTTCGAACGTTTGAGAGAACCTCTACTCATTGTATAATCATATGCAGTCTGTTTCATTGAATGAATGAGTGCAGTAGGATTCACTAAATAAGTGAGTTTGTTTGTTGCTTTGGAAAAAGGAACATGGTTTGATTCATTGAATCGATGATTGTAGTTTAATTCAATGCTTCAATGAATGCAGTTTGTTTCCTGAAATGAAATCGGTGAGCTTGACACATTGAATGAATGAGAGAAGCTCTACTCATTGATTTAAGAATAGCGGTTTGGTGCATGTAGTTATCGTGTACAGTTTGATAGAGACAATGCGTGAAACTTGTGCCATTGAATGAATGAGGGTTGAACGTGTGCAGCTTCATTCATTGAATGAACGTAGGACTAAGGGAGCTCGGTTTGTTGCATTGAAACAATGATTAAGGTTTGATTCATTGAATCAATTATTGTAGTTTGATTCAATAATTGAAAGAATGCAGCTTGTTCCATTGAATGAAAGCGTTCAGCTTGACCCATTGAATGAAGGAGAGTAGCTCTTCCAATTGAATTGACAAGTGCAGCCTCTTTCTTTGAATGAACATATGCAGTTTGGTTCACTAAATAAGGGAGATAGGATTATTCCATTGAAGCAAGGAATACGATTTGATTCATTGAATCAATTATCATAGTTTGATTAAATGTTTCAAGGAATGCAGTTTGTTTCAATGAATGAAATCGTTAAGCTGGACCCTTTGAATGAATGCGAGAATCTCTCCTCATTGAGTTAACATGTGCTGTGTGTTTCATTGAATGAATGAGTACAGTAGGGTTCACTAAGTAAGTTTGTTCCATTGAATCAAGGAATGTGGTTTGATTCATTGATTCCATAATCGTAGTTTGATTCAATGAGGAGAGATTCTCTCATTCATTCAATGGGTCCAGCTTAACGCTTTCATTCAATAAAACAAACTGCATTCATTGAATCATTTAGTCAAACTATGATCATTGATTCAATGAATCAAATCGTATTCCTGGCTTCAATTGAATAATCCTATCTCCCTTATTTACCAAACTGCATACGTTCATTCAAAGAAAGAGGCTGCACTTGTCAATTCAATGAGTAGAGTTACTCTCATTCATTCATGAAATGGCACATGTTTCACGCATTGCCTCTATCAAACTGCACACGTTTAGGACATGAACCAAACTGCCCGTCTTAATTGAATGAGTAGAGTTTCTCTCATTCATTCAATATGTCAAGCTTACCATTTTCATTTAATGAAACATACTGCATTCCAAGAATAATTGAATCAAACCTTATTCCTTGTTTCAATGGAACAAACCTAACTTACTTATTTAGTGTATCTTTCTACACTCGTCCATTCAATAAAACAGACAGCACATGATAGTTCAAAGAGTAGAGGAACTCTCATTCGTTCAATGCCACAAGCTTAACGCATTGATTCAATCAAACAAATTGCACACATTTAGTTCAAGAAGCAAACCATTTTCATTTAATGAAACATACTGCATTCCAAGAATCATTGAATATAACCTTAGGATTATTCACTTAGGATTATTCACTTGTCAATTCAATGAATATTCAGTTTGTTTCTTTGAATGAAAGCGTTAAGCTTGACGCATGGATTGAATGAGAGAAGCTCGAATCATTCTATTAAGACGTGCAGTCTAACATTGAGTAAACGATTGCTGTTTGCTCCATCGAATGAATGCATTTTGCTCGTGGCATGGAAAGGATGGCAAGAGCTATACTCTTTTAATTAGGAGATACAGTGTTTTTCATGGAATGAATGGGTGCAGTTTGATTCACGAAGTAAATGGGTTAGGTTTGTTTGGTTGAATCCATTAATACCGTTTGGTTCATTGACTCAATGATTACAGTTTGATTCAATGATTGAATGAATGGATTTGGTTTCTTTGAATGAAAATGCTCAGCTTGACACATTGAATAAACAAGAAAAGCTGTGCTCATTGAAAAAACACGAGCAGTTTATTTCATGGAGAAAATGTGTGCAGTTTGTTTGAATCAATGCGTTAAGCTTGTGGCTTTGAACGTTCGAGAGAACCTCTACTCATTGTATAATCATATGCAGTCTGTTTCATTGAATGAATGAGTGCAGTAGGATTCACTAAATAAGTGAGTTTGTTTGTTGCGTTGGAACAAAGAAAATGGTTTGTAGTTGAGAGAGAGACAGAGAGAGACAGAGACAGACAGAGAGACAGACAGAGAGAGAGAGACAGAGAGAGAGACAGACAGAGAGAGACACAGAGAGAGACAGAGAGAGAGAGACACAGAGAGAGAGAGAGCGAGAGAGAGAGAGAGACAGAAAGAGAGAGCGAGCGAAAGAGAGAGAGGCAGAGAGAGAGAGACAGAGAGAGAGATAGAGAGAGACACTCCCGTTCTGATTGTAGTTGAATTCAATGCTTCAATGAATGCAGTTTGTTTCCTTAAATGAAAACGGTGAGCTTGACACATTGAATGAATGAGAGAAGCTCTACTCATTGATTTAAGAATAGCGGTTTGGTGCATGTAGTTATCGTGTACAGTTTGATAGAGACAATGCGTGAAACTTGTGCCATTGAATGAATGAGGGTTGAACGTGTGCAGCTTCTTTCATTGAATGAACGTAGGAATAAGGGAGCTCGGTTTGTTGCATTGAAACAATGATTAAGGTTTGATTCATTGAATCAATTATTGTAGTTTGATTCAATAATTGAAAGAATGCAGCTTGTTTCATTGAATGAAAGCGTTCAGCTTGACCCATTGAATGAAGGAGAGTAGCTCTTCTCATTGAATTGACAAGTGCAGCCTCTTTCTTTGAATGAACATATGCAGTTTGGTTCACTAAATAAGGGAGATAGGATTATTCCATTGAAGCAAGGAATACGATTTGATTCATTGAATCAATGATCATAGTTTGATTAAATGTTTCAAGGAATGCAGTTTGTTTCAATGAATGAAATCGTTAAGCTGGACCCATTGAATGAATGAGAGAATCTCTCCTCATTGAGTTAACATGTGTTGTGTGTTTCATTGAATGGATGAGTACAGTCGGGTTCACTAAGTAAGTTTGTTCCATTGAATCAAGGAATGTGGTTTGATTCATTTATTCCATAATCGTAGTTTGATTCAATGAGGAGAGATTGTCTCATTCATTCAATGGGTCCAGCTTAACGCTTTCATTCAATAAAACAAACTGCATTCATTGAATCATTTAGTCAAACTATGATTCAATGAATCAAATCGTATTCCTGGCTTCAATTGAATAATCTTTTCTCCCTTATTTACCAAACTGCATAAGTTCATTCAAAGAAAGAGGCTGCACTTGTCAATTCAATGAGTAGAGTTACTCTCATTCATTCATGAAATGGCACATGTTTCACGCATTGTCTCTATCAAACTGCACACGTTTAGGGCATGAACCAAACTGCCCGTCTTAATTCAATGAGTAGAGTTTCTCTCATTCATTCAATATGTCAAGCTTACCATTTTCATTTAATGAAACATACTGCATTCCAAGAATCATTGAATCAAACCTTATTCCTTGTTTCATTGTACAAACCTAACTTACTTATTTAGTGTATCTTTCTACACTCGTCCATTCAATAAAACAGACAGCACATGATAGTTCAAAGAGTAGAGGAACTCTCATTCGTTCAATGCCACAAGCTTAACGCATTGATTCAATCAAACAAATTGCACACATTTAGTTCAAGAAGCAAACCATTTTCATTTAATGAAACATACTGCATTCCAAGAATCATTGAATCAAACCTTAGGATTATTCACTTAGGATTATTGACTTGTCAATTCAATGAATATTCAGTTTGTTTCTTTGAATGAAAGCGTTAAGCTTGACGCATGGATTGAATGAGAGAAGCTCGACTCATTCTATTAAGACGTGCAGTCTAACATTGAGTAAATGATTGCTGTTTGCTCCAGCGAATGAATGCATTTTGCTCGTGGCATGGAAAGGATGGCAGGAGCTATACTCTTTTAATTAGGAGATACAGTGTTTTTCATGGAATGAATGGGTGCAGTTTGATTCACGAAGTAAATGGGTTAGGTTTGTTTGGTTGAATCCATTAATACCGTTTGGTTCATTGACTCAATGATTGCAGTTTGATTCAATGATTAAATGAATGGAATTGGTTTCTTTGAATGAAAATGCTAAGCTTGACACATTGAATAAACAAGAAAAGCTGTGCTCATTGAATAAACACGAGCAGTTTATTTCATGGACAAAATGTGTGCAGTTTGTTTGAATCAATGCGTTAAGCTTGTGGCTTTGAACTTTTGAGAGAACCTCTACTCATTGTATAATCATATGCAGTCTGTTTCATTGAATGAATGAGTGCAGTAGGATTCACTAAATAAGTGAGTTTGTTTGTTGCGTTGGAACAAGGAACATGGTTTGATTCATTGAATCGATGATTGTAGTTTAATTCAATGCTTCAATGAATGCAGTTTGTTTCCTTAAATGAAAACGGTGAGCTTGACACATTGAATGAATGAGAGAAGCTCTACTCATTGATTTAAGGACAGCGGTTTGGTGCATGTAGTTATCGTGTACAGTTTGATAGAGACAATGCGTGAAACTTGTGCCATTGAATGAATGAGGGTTGAACGTGTGCAGCTTCTTTCATTGAATGAACGTAGGAATAAGGGAGCTCGGTTTGTTGCATTGAAACAATGATTAAGGTTTGATTCATTGAATCAATTATTGTAGTTTGATTCAATAATTGAAAGAATGCAGCTTGTTTGATTGAATGAAAGCGTTCAGCTTGACACATTGAATGAAGGAGAGTAGCTCTTCAAATTGAATTAACAAGTGCAGCCTCTTTCTTTGAATGAACATATGCAGTTTGGTTCACTAAATAAGGGAGATAGGATTATTCCATTGAAGCAAGGAATACGATTTGATTCATTGAATCAATGATCATAGTTTGATTAAATGTTTCAAGGAATGCAATTTGTTTCAATGAATGAAATCGTTAAGCTGGACCCATTGAATGAATGAGAGAATCTCTCCTCATTGAGTTAACATGTGCTGTGTGTTTCATTGAATGAATGAGTACAGGAGGGTTCACTAAGTAAGTTTGTTCCATTGAATCAAGGAATGTGGTTTGATTCATTGATTCCATAATCGTAATTTGATTCAATGAGGAGAGAATCTCTCATTTATTCAATGGGTCCAGCTTAACGATTTCATTCAATAAAACAAACTGCATTCATTGAATCATTTAGTCAAACTATGATCATTGATTCAATGAATCAAATCGTATTCCTGGCTTCAATTGAATAATCCTATCTCCCTTATTTACCAAACTGCATAAGTTCATTCAAAGAAAGAGGCTGCACTTGTCAATTCAATGAGTAGAGTTACTCTCATTCATTCATGAAATGGCACATGTTTCACGCATTGTCTCTATCAAACTGCACACGTTCAGGACATGAACCAAACTGCCCGTCTTAATTCAATGAGTAGAGTTTCTCTCATTCATTCAATACGTCAAGCTTATCATTTTCATTTAATGAAACATACTGGATTCCAAGAATCATTGAATCAAACCTTATTCCTTGTTTCAATGGAACAAACCTAACTTACTTATTTAGTGTATCTTTCTACACTCGTCCATTCAATAAAACAGACAGCACATGATAGTTCAAAGAGTAGAGGAACTCTCATTCGTTCAATGCCACAAGCTTAACGCATTGATTCAATCAAACAAATTGCACACATTTAGTTCAAGAAGCAAACTGCACTTGTCAATTCAATGAATATTCAGTTTGTTTCTTTGAATGAAAGCGTTAAGCTTGACGCATGGATTGAATGAGAGAAGCTCGACTCATTCTATTAAGACGTGCAGTCTAACATTGAGTAAATGGTTGCTGTTTGCTCCATCGAATGAATGCATTTTGCTCGTGGCATGGAAAGGATGGCAGGAGCTTTTAATTAGGAGATACAGTGTTTTTCATGGAATGAATGGGTGCAGTTTGATTCACGAAGTAAATGGGTTAGGTTTGTTTGGTTGAATCCATTAATACCGTTTGCTTCATTGACTCAATGATTGCAGTTTGATTCAATGATTGAATGAATGGAATTGGTTTCTTTGAATGAAAATGCTAAGCTTGACACATTGAATAAACAAGAAAAGCTGTGCTCATTGAATAAACACGAGCAGTTTATTTCATGGACAAAATGTGTGCAGTTTGTTTGAATCAATGCGTTAAGCTTGTGGCTTTGAACGTTTGAGAGAACCTCTACTCATTGTATAATCATATGCAGTCTGTTTCATTGAATGAATGAGTGCAGTAGGATTCACTAAATAAGTGAGTTTGTTTGTTGCGTTGGAACAAGGAACATGGTTTGATTCATTGAATCGATGATTGTAGTTTAATTCAATGCTTCAATGAATGCAGTTTGTTTCCTTAAATGAAAACGGTGAGCTTGACACATTGAATGAATGAGAGAAGCTCTACTCATTGATTTAAGAATAGCGGTTTGGTGCATGTAGTTATCGTGTACAGTTTGATAGAGACAATGCGTGAAACTTGTGCCATTGAATGAATGAGGGTTGAACGTGTGCAGCTTCTTTCATTGAACGAACGTGGGAATAAGGGAGCTCGGTTTGTTGCATTGAAACAATGATTAAGGTTTGATTCATTGAATCAATTATTGTAGTTTGATTCAATAATTGAAAGAATGCAGCTTGTTTCATTGAATGAAAGCGTTCAGCTTGAAACATTGAATGAAGGAGAGTAGCTCTTCTCATTGAATTGACAAGTGCAGCCTCTTTCTTTGAATGAACATATGCAGTTTGGTTCACTAAATAAGGGAGATAGGATTATTCCATTGAAGCAAGGAATACGATTTGATTCATTGAATCAATGATCATAGTTTGATTAAATGTTTCAAGGAATGCAATTTGTTTCAATGAATGAAATCGTTAAGCTGGACCCATTGAATGAATGAGAGAATCTCTCCTCATTGAGTTAACATGTGCTGTGTGTTTCATTGACTGAATGAGTACAGTAGGGTTCACTAAGTAAGTTTGTTCCATTGAATCAAGGAATGTGGTTTGATTCATTGATTCCCTAATCGTAGTTTGATTCAATGAGGAGAGATTCTCTCATTCATTCAATGGGTCCAGCTTAACGCTTTCATTCAATAAAACAAACTGCATTCATTGAATCATTTAGTCAAACTATGATCATTGATTCAATGAATCAAATCGTATTCCTGGCTTCAATTGAATAATCCTATCTCCCTTATTTACCAAACTGCATAAGTTCATTCAAAGAAAGAGGCTGCACTTGTCAATTCAATGAGTAGAGTTACTCTCATTCATTCATGAAATGGCACATGTTTCACGCATTGTCTCTATCAAACTGCACACGTTCAGGACATGAACCAAACTGCCCGTCTTAATTCAATGAGTAGAGTTTCTCTCATTCATTCAATATGTCAAGCTTACCATTTTCATTTCATGAAACATACTGCATTCCAAGAATCATTGAATCAAACCTTATTCCTTGTTTCAATGGAACAAACCTAACTTACTTATTTAGTGTATCTTTCTCCACTCGTCCATTCAATAAAACAGTCAGCACATGATAGTTCAAAGAGTAGAGGAACTCTCATTCGTTCAATGCCACAAGCTTAATGCATTGATTCAATCAAACAAATTGCACACATTTAGTTGAAGAAGCAAACTGCACTTGTCAATTCAAAGAATATTCAGTTTGTTTCTTTGAATGAAAGCGTTAAGCTTGACGCATGGATTGAATGAGAGAAGCTCGACTCATTCTATTAAGACGTGCAGTCTAACATTGAGTAAATGATTGCTGTTTGCTCCATCGAATGAATGCATTTTGCTCGTGGCATGGAAAGGATGGCAGGAGCTATACTCTTTTAATTAGGAGATACAGTGTTTTTCATGGAATGAATGGGTGCAGTTTGATTCACGAAGTAAATGGGTTAGGTTTGTTTGGTTGAATCCATTAATACCGTTTGGTTCATTGACTCAATGATTGCAGTTTGATTCAATGATTGAATGAATGGAATTGGTTTCTTTGAATGAAAATGCTAAGCTTGACACATTGAATAAACAAGAAAAGCTGTGCTCATTGAATAAACACGAGCAGTTTATTTCATGGACAAAATGTGTGCAGTTTGTTTGAATCAATGCGTTAAGCTTGTGGCTTTGAACTTTTGAGAGAACCTCTACTCATTGTATAATCATATGCAGTCTGTTTCATTGAATGAATGAGTGCAGTAGGATTCACTAAATAAGTGAGTTTGTTTGTTGCGTTGGAACAAGGAACATGGTTTGATTCATTGAATCGATGATTGTAGTTTAATTCAATGCTTCAATGAATGCAGTTTGTTTCCTTAAATGAAAATGGTGAGCTTGACACATTGAATGAATGAGAGAAGCTCAACTCATTGATTTAAGAACAGCGGTTTGGTGCATGTAGTTATCGTGTACAGTTTGATAGAGACAATGCGTGAAACTTGTGCCATTGAATGAATGAGGGTTGAACGTGTGCAGCTTCTTTCATTGAATGAACGTAGGAATAAGGGAGCTCGGTTTGTTGCATTGAAACAATGATTAAGGTTTGATTCATTGAATCAATTATTGTAGTTTGATTCAATAATTGAAAGAATGCAGCTTGTTTGATTGAATGAAAGCGTTAAGCTTGACCCATTGAATGAAGGAGAGTAGCTCTTCTCATTGAATTAACAAGTGCAGCCTCTTTCTTTGAATGAACATATGCAGTTTGGTTCACTAAATAAGGGAGATAGGATTATTCCATTGAAGCAAGGAATACGATTTGATTCATTGAATCAATGATCATAGTTTGATTAAATGTTTCAAGGAATGCAATTTGTTTCAATGAATGAAATCGTTAAGCTGGACCCATTGAATGAATGAGAGAATCTCTCCTCATTGAGTTAACATGTGCTGTGTGTTTCATTGAATGAATGAGTGCAGGAGGGTTCACTAAGTAAGTTTGTTCCATTGAATCAAGGAATGTGGTTTGATTCATTGATTCCATAATCGTAATTTGATTCAATGAGGAGAGATTCTCTCATTCATTCAATGGGTCCAGCTTAACGCTTTCATTCAATAAAACAAACTGCATTCATTGAATCATTTAGTCAAACTATGATCATTGATTCAATGAATCAAATCGTATTCCTGGCTTCAATTGAATAATCCTATCTCCCTTATTTACCAAACTGCATAAGTTCATTCAAAGAAAGAGGCTGCACTTGTCAATTCAATGAGTAGAGTTACTCTCATTCATTCATGAAATGGCACATGTTTCACGCATTGTCTCTATCAAACTGCACACGTTCAGGACATGAACCAAACTGCCCGTCTTAATTCAATGAGTAGAGTTTCTCTCATTCATTCAATACGTCAAGCTTATCATTTTCATTTAATGAAACATACTGGATTCCAAGAATCATTGAATCAAACCTTATTCCTTGTTTCAATGGAACAAACCTAACTTACTTATTTAGTGTATCTTTCTACACTCGTCCATTCAATAAAACAGACAGCACATGATAGTTCAAAGAGTAGAGGAACTCTCATTCGTTCAATGCCACAAGCTTAACGCATTGATTCAATCAAACAAATTGCACACATTTAGTTCAAGAAGCAAACTGCACTTGTCAATTCAATGAATATTCAGTTTGTTTCTTTGAATGAAAGCGTTAAGCTTGACGCATGGATTGAATGAGAGAAGCTCGACTCATTCTATTAAGACGTGCAGTCTAACATTGAGTAAATGGTTGCTGTTTGCTCCATCGAATGAATGCATTTTGCTCGTGGCATGGAAAGGATGGCAGGAGCTTTTAATTAGGAGATACAGTGTTTTTCATGGAATGAATGGGTGCAGTTTGATTCACGAAGTAAATGGGTTAGGTTTGTTTGGTTGAATCCATTAATACCGTTTGGTTCATTGACTCAATGATTGCAGTTTGATTCAATGATTGAATGAATGGAATTGGTTTCTTTGAATGAAAATGCTAAGCTTGACACATTGAATAAACAAGAAAAGCTGTGCTCATTGAATAAACACGAGCAGTTTATTTCATGGACAAAATGTGTGCAGTTTGTTTGAATCAATGCGTTAAGCTTGTGGCTTTGAACGTTTGAGAGAACCTCTACTCATTGTATAATCATATGCAGTCTGTTTCATTGAATGAATGAGTGCAGTAGGATTCACTAAATAAGTGAGTTTGTTTGTTGCGTTGGAACAAGGAACATGGTTTGATTCATTGAATCGATGATTGTAGTTTAATTCAATGCTTCAATGAATGCAGTTTGTTTCCTTAAATGAAAACGGTGAGCTTGACACATTGAATGAATGAGAGAAGCTCTACTCATTGATTTAAGAATAGCGGTTTGGTGCATGTAGTTATCGTGTACAGTTTGATAGAGACAATGCGTGAAACTTGTGCCATTGAATGAATGAGGGTTGAACGTGTGCAGCTTCTTTCATTGAACGAACGTGGGAATAAGGGAGCTCGGTTTGTTGCATTGAAACAATGATTAAGGTTTGATTCATTGAATCAATTATTGTAGTTTGATTCAATAATTGAAAGAATGCAGCTTGTTTCATTGAATGAAAGCGTTCAGCTTGACCCATTGAATGAAGGAGAGTAGCTCTTCTCATTGAATTGACAAGTGCAGCCTCTTTCTTTGAATGAACATATGCAGTTTGGTTCACTAAATAAGGGAGATAGGATTATTCCATTGAAGCAAGGAATACGATTTGATTCATTGAATCAATGATCATAGTTTGATTAAATGTTTCAAGGAATGCAATTTGTTTCAATGAATGAAATCGTTAAGCTGGACCCATTGAATGAATGAGAGAATCTCTCCTCATTGAGTTAACATGTGCTGTGTGTTTCATTGACTGAATGAGTACAGTAGGGTTCACTAAGTAAGTTTGTTCCATTGAATCAAGGAATGTGGTTTGATTCATTGATTCCCTAATCGTAGTTTGATTCAATGAGGAGAGATTCTCTCATTCATTCAATGGGTCCAGCTTAACGCTTTCATTCAATAAAACAAACTGCATTCATTGAATCATTTAGTCAAACTATGATCATTGATTCAATGAATCAAATCGTATTCCTGGCTTCAATTGAATAATCCTATCTCCCTTATTTACCAAACTGCATAAGTTCATTCAAAGAAAGAGGCTGCACTTGTCAATTCAATGAGTAGAGTTACTCTCATTCATTCATGAAATGGCACATGTTTCACGCATTGTCTCTATCAAACTGCACACGTTCAGGACATGAACCAAACTGCCCGTCTTAATTCAATGAGTAGAGTTTCTCTCATTCATTCAATATGTCAAGCTTACCATTTTCATTTCATGAAACATACTGCATTCCAAGAATCATTGAATCAAACCTTATTCCTTGTTTCAATGGAACAAACCTAACTTACTTATTTAGTGTATCTTTCTACACTCGTCCATTCAATAAAACAGTCAGCACATGATAGTTCAAAGAGTAGAGGAACTCTCATTCGTTCAATGCCACAAGCTTAATGCATTGATTCAATCAAACAAATTGCACACATTTAGTTGAAGAAGCAAACTGCACTTGTCAATTCAAAGAATATTCAGTTTGTTTCTTTGAATGAAAGCGTTAAGCTTGACGCATGGATTGAATGAGAGAAGCTCGACTCATTCTATTAAGACGTGCAGTCTAACATTGAGTAAATGATTGCTGTTTGCTCCATCGAATGAATGCATTTTGCTCGTGGCATGGAAAGGATGGCAGGAGCTATACTCTTTTAATTAGGAGATACAGTGTTTTTCATGGAATGAATGGGTGCAGTTTGATTCACGAAGTAAATGGGTTAGGTTTGTTTGGTTGAATCCATTAATACCGTTTGGTTCATTGACTCAATGATTGCAGTTTGATTCAATGATTGAATGAATGGAATTGGTTTCTTTGAATGAAAATGCTAAGCTTGACACATTGAATAAACAAGAAAAGCTGTGCTCATTGAATAAACACGAGCAGTTTATTTCATGGACAAAATGTGTGCAGTTTGTTTGAATCAATGCGTTAAGCTTGTGGCTTTGAACTTTTGAGAGAACCTCTACTCATTGTATAATCATATGCAGTCTGTTTCATTGAATGAATGAGTGCAGTAGGATTCACTAAATAAGTGAGTTTGTTTGTTGCGTTGGAACAAGGAACATGGTTTGATTCATTGAATCGATGATTGTAGTTTAATTCAATGCTTCAATGAATGCAGTTTGTTTCCTTAAATGAAAACGGTGAGCTTGACACATTGAATGAATGAGAGAAGCTCTACTCATTGATTTAAGAACAGCGGTTTGGTGCATGTAGTTATCGTGTACAGTTTGATAGAGACAATGCGTGAAACTTGTGCCATTGAATGAATGAGGGTTGAACGTGTGCAGCTTCTTTCATTGAATGAACGTAGGAATAAGGGAGCTCGGTTTGTTGCATTGAAACAATGATTAAGGTTTGATTCATTGAATCAATTATTGTAGTTTGATTCAATAATTGAAAGAATGCAGCTTGTTTGATTGAATGAAAGCGTTAAGCTTGACCCATTGAATGAAGGAGAGTAGCTCTTCTCATTGAATTAACAAGTGCAGCCTCTTTCTTTGAATGAACATATGCAGTTTGGTTCACTAAATAAGGGAGATAGGATTATTCCATTGAAGCAAGGAATACGATTTGATTCATTGAATCAATGATCATAGTTTGATTAAATGTTTCAAGGAATGCAATTTGTTTCAATGAATGAAATCGTTAAGCTGGACCCATTGAATGAATGAGAGAATCTCTCCTCATTGAGTTAACATGTGCTGTGTGTTTCATTGAATGAATGAGTGCAGGAGGGTTTACTAAGTAAGTTTGTTCCATTGAATCAAGGAATGTGGTTTGATTCATTGATTCCATAATCGTAATTTGATTCAATGAGGAGAGATTCTCTCATTTATTCAATGGGTCCAGCTTAACGATTTCATTCAATAAAACAAACTGCATTCATTGAATCATTTAGTCAAACTATGATCATTGATTCAATGAATCAAATCGTATTCCTGGCTTCAATTGAATAATCCTATCTCCCTTATTTACCAAACTGCATAAGTTCATTCAAAGAAAGAGGCTGCACTTGTCAATTCAATGAGTAGAGTTACTCTCATTCATTCATGAAATGGCACATGTTTCACGCATTGTCTCTATCAAACTGCACACGTTCAGGACATGAACCAAACTGCCCGTCTTAATTCAATGAGTAGAGTTTCTCTCATTCATTCAATACGTCAAGCTTATCATTTTCATTTAATGAAACATACTGGATTCCAAGAATCATTGAATCAAACCTTAATCCTTGTTTCAATGGAACAAACCTAACTTACTTATTTAGTGTATCTTTCTACACTCGTCCATTCAATAAAACAGACAGCACATGATAGTTCAAAGAGTAGAGGAACTCTCATTCGTTCAATGCCACAAGCTTAACGCATTGATTCAATCAAACAAATTGCACACATTTAGTTCAAGAAGCAAACTGCACTTGTCAATTCAATGAATATTCAGTTTGTTTCTTTGAATGAAAGCGTTAAGCTTGACGCATGGATTGAATGAGAGAAGCTCGACTCATTCTATTAAGACGTGCAGTCTAACATTGAGTAAATGGTTGCTGTTTGCTCCATCGAATGAATGCATTTTGCTCGTGGCATGGAAAGGATGGCAGGAGCTTTTAATTAGGAGATACAGTGTTTTTCATGGAATGAATGGGTGCAGTTTGATTCACGAAGTAAATGGGTTAGGTTTGTTTGGTTGAATCCATTAATACCGTTTGGTTCATTGACTCAATGATTGCAGTTTGATTCAATGATTGAATGAATGGAATTGGTTTCTTTGAATGAAAATGCTAAGCTTGACACATTGAATAAACAAGAAAAGCTGTGCTCATTGAATAAACACGAGCAGTTTATTTCATGGACAAAATGTGTGCAGTTTGTTTGAATCAATGCGTTAAGCTTGTGGCTTTGAACGTTTGAGAGAACCTCTACTCATTGTATAATCATATGCAGTCTGTTTCTTTGAATGAATGAGTGCAGTAGGGTTCACTAAATAAGTGAGTTTGTTTGTTGCGTTGGAACAAGGAACATGGTTTGATTCATTGAATCGATGATTGTAGTTTAATTCAATGCTTCAATGAATGCAGTTTGTTTCCTTAAATGAAAACGGTGAGCTTGACACATTGAATGAATGAGAGAAGCTCTACTCATTGATTTAAGAATAGCGGTTTGGTGCATGTAGTTATCGTGTACAGTTTGATAGAGACAATGCGTGAAACTTGTGCCATTGAATGAATGAGGGTTGAACGTGTGCAGCTTCTTTCATTGAATGAACGTAGGAATAAGGGAGCTCGGTTTGTTGCATTGAAACAATGATTAAGGTTTGATTCATTGAATCAATTATTGTAGTTTGATTCAATAATTGAAAGAATGCAGCTTGTTTCATTGAATGAAAGCGTTCAGCTTGACCCATTGAATGAAGGAGAGTAGCTCTTCTCATTGAATTGACAAGTGCAGCCTCTTTCTTTGAATGAACATATGCAGTTTGGTTCACTAAATAAGGGAGATAGGATTATTCCATTGAAGCAAGGAATACGATTTGATTCATTGAATCAATGATCATAGTTTGATTAAATGTTTCAAGGAATGCAGTTTGTTTCAATGAATGAAATCGTTAAGCTGGACCCATTGAATGAATGAGAGAATCTCTCCTCATTGAGTTAACATGTGATGCGTGTTTCATTGAATGAATGAGTACAGTAGGGTTCACTAAGTAAGTTTGTTCCATTGAATCAAGGAATGTGGTTTGATTCATTGATTCCATAATCGTAGTTTGATTCAATGAGGAGAGATTCTCTCATTCATTCAATGGGTCCAGCTTAACGCTTTCATTCAATAAAACAAACTGCATTCATTGAATCATTTAGTCAAACTATGATCATTGATTCAATGAATCAAATCGTATTCCTGGCTTCAATTGAATAATCCTATCTCCCTTATTTACCAAACTGCATAAGTTCATTCAAAGAAAGAGGCTGCACTTGTCAATTCAATGAGTAGAGTTACTCTCATTCATTCATGAAATGGCACATGTTTCACGCATTGTCTCTATCAAACTGCACACGTTCAGGACATGAACCAAACTGCCCGTCTTAATTCAATGAGTAGAGTTTCTCTCATTCATTCAATATGTCAAGATTACCATTTTCATTTAATGAAACATACTGCATTCCAAGAATCATTGAATCAAACCTTATTCCTTGTTTCAATGGAACAAACCTAACTTACTTATTTAGTGTATCTTTCTACACTCGTCCATTCAATAAAACAGACAGCACATGATAATTCAAAGAGTAGAGGAACTCTCATTCGTTCAATGCCACAAGCTTAACGCATTGATTCAATCAAACAAATTGCACACATTTAATTCAAGAAGCAAACTGCACTTGTCAATTCAAAGAATATTCAGTTTGTTTCTTTGTATGAAAGCGTAAAGCTTGACGCATGGATTGAATGAGAGAAGCTCGACTCATTCTATTAAGACGTGCAGTCTAACATTCAGTAAATGATTGCTGTTTGCTCCATCGAATGAATGATTTTGCTCGTGGCATGGAAAGGATGGCAGGAGCGAGACTCTTTTAATTAGGAGATACAGTGTTTTTCATGGAATGAATGGGTGCAGTTTGATTCACGAAGTAAATGGGTTAGGTTTGTTTGGTTGAATCCATTAATACCGTTTGGTTCATTGACTCAATGATTGAGTCAATGATTCAATGATTGAATGAATGGAATTGGTTTCTTTGAATGAAAATGCTAAGCTTGACACATTGAATAAACAAGAAAAGCTGTGCTCATTGAATAAACACGAGCAGTTTATTTCATGGACAAAATGTGTGCAGTTTGTTTGAATCAATGCGTTAAGCTTGTGGCTTTGAACGTTTGAGAGAACCTCTACTCATTGTATAATCATATGCAGTCTGTTTCATTGAATGAATGAGTGCAGTAGGATTCACTAAATAAGTGAGTTTGTTTGTTGTGTTGGAACAAGGAACATGGTTTGATTCATTGAATCGATGATTGTAGTTTAATTCAATGCTTCAATGAATGCAGTTTGTTTCCTTAAATGAAAACGGTGAGCTTGACACATTGAATGAATGAGAGAAGCTCTACTCATTGATTTAAGAATAGCGGTTTGGTGCATGTAGTTATCGTGTACAGTTTTATAGAGACAATGCGTGAAACTTGTGCCATTGAATGAATGAGGGTTGAACGTGTGCAGCTTCTTTCATTGAATGAACGTAGGAATAAGGGAGCTCGGTTTGTTGCATTGAAACAATGATTAAGGTTTGATTCATTGAATCAATTATTGTAGTTTGATTCAATAATTGAAAGAATGCAGCTTGTTTCATTGAATGAAAGCGTTCAGCTTGACCCATTGAATGAAGGAGGGTAGCTCTTCTCATTGAATTGACAAGTGCAGCCTCTTTCTTTGAATGAACATATGCAGTTTGGTTCACTAAATAAGGGAGATAGGATTATTCCATTGAAGCAAGGAATACGATTTGATTCATTGAATCAATGATCATAGTTTGATTAAATGTTTCAAGGAATGCAGTTTGTTTCAATGAATGAAATCGTTAAGCTGGACCCATTGAATGAATGAGAGAATCTCTCCTCATTGAGTTAACATGTGCTGTGTGTTTCATTGAATGAATGAGTACAGTAGGCTTCACTAAGTAAGTTTGTTCCATTGAATCAAGGAATGTGGTTTGATTCATTGATTCCATAATCGTAGTTTGATTCAATGAGGAGAGATTCTCTCATTCATTCAATGGGTCCAGCTTAACGCTTTCATTCAATAAAACAAACTGCATTCATTGAATCATTTAGTCAAACTATGATCATTGATTCAATGAATCAAATCGTATTCCTGGCTTCAATTGAATAATCCTATCTCCCTTATTTACCAAACTGCATAAGTTCATTCAACGAAAGAGGCTGCACTTGTCAATTCAATGCGTAGAGTTACTCTCATTCATTCATGAAATGGCACATGTTTCACGCATTGTCTCCATCAAACTGCACACGTTTAGGACATGAACCAAACTGCCCGTCTTAATTCAATGAGTAGAGTTTCTCTCATTCATTCAATATGTCAAGCTTACCATTTTCATTCAATGAAACATACTGCATTCCAAGAATCATTGAATCAAACCTTATTCCTTGTTTCAATGGAACAAACCTAACTTACTTCTTTCGTGTATCTTTCTACACTCGTCCATTCAATAAAACAGACAGCACATGATAGTTCAAAGAATAGAGGTACTCTCATTCGTTCAATGCCACAAGCTTAACGCATTGATTCAATCAAACAAATTGCACACATTTAGTTCAAGAAGCAAACTGCACTTGTCAATTCAATGAATATTCAGTTTGTTTCTTTGAATGAAAGCGTTAAGCTTGACGCATGGATTGAATGAGAGAAGCTCGACTCATTCTATTAAGACGTGCAGTCTAACATTGAGTAAATGATTACTATTTGCTCCATCGAATGAATGCATTTTGCTCGTGGCATGGAAAGGATGGCAGGAGCTATACTCTTTTAATTTGGAGATACAGTGTTTTTCATGGAATGAATGGGTGCAGTTTGATTCACGAAGTAAATGGGTTAGATTTGTTTGGTTGAATCCCTTAATACCGTTTGGTTCATTGACTCAATGATTGCAGTTTGATTCAATGATTGAATGAATGGAATTGGTTTCTTTGAATGAAAATGCTAAGCTTGACACATTGAATAAACAAGAAAAGCTGTGCTCATTGAAAAAACACGAGCAGTTTATTTCATGGACAAAATGTGTGCAGTTTGTTTGAATCAATGCGTTAAGCTTGTGGCTTTGAACGTTTGAGAAAACCTCTACTCATTGTATAATCATATGCAGTCTGTTTCATTGAATGAATGAGTGCAGTAGGATTCACTAAATAAGTGAGTTTGTTTGTTGCGTTGGAACAAGGAACATGGTTTGATTCATTGAATCGATGATTGTAGTTTAATTCAATGCTTCAATGAATGCAGTTTGTTTCCTTAAATGAAAACGGTGAGCTTGACACAGTGAATGAATGAGAGAAGCTCTACTCATTGATTTAAGAATAGCGGTTGGTGCATGTAGTTATCGTGTACAGTTTGATAGAGACAATGCGTGAAACTTGTGCCATTGAATGAATGAGGGTTGAACGTGTGCAGCTTCTTTCATTGAATGAACGTAGGAATAAGGGAGCTCGGTTTGTTGCATTGAAACAATGATTAAGGTTTGATTCATTGAATCAATTATTGTAGTTTGATTCAATAATTGAAAGAATGCAGCTTGTTTCATTGAATGAAAGCGTTCAGCTTGACCCATTGAATGAAGGAGAGTAGCTCTTCTCATTGAATTGACAAGTGCAGCCTCTTTCTTTGAATGAACATATGCAGTTTGGTTCACTAAATAAGGGAGATAGGATTATTCCATTGAAGCAAGGAATAGGATTTGACTCATTGAATCAATGATCATAGTTTGATTAAATGTTTCAAGGAATGCAGTTTGTTTCAATGAATGAAATCGTTAAGCTGGACCCATTGAATGAATGAGAGAATCTCTCCTCATTGAGTTAACATGTGCTGTGTGTTTCATTGAATGAATGAGTACAGTAGGGTTCACTAAGTAAGTTTGTTCCATTGAATCAAGGAATGTGGTTTGATTCATTGATTCCATAATCGTAGTTTGATTCAATGAGGAGAGATTCTCTCATTCATTCAATGGGTCCAGCTTAACGCTTTCATTCAATAAAACAAACTGCATTCATTGAATCATTTAGTCAAACTATGATCATTGATTCAATGAATCAAATCGTATTCCTGGCTTCAATTGAATAATCCTATCTCCCTTATTTACCAAACTGCATAAGTTCATTCAAAGAAAGAGGCTGCACTTGTCAATTCAATGAGTAGAGTTACTCTCATTCATTCATGAAATGGCACATGTTTCACGCATTGTCTCTATCAAACTGCACACGTTCAGGACATGAACCAAACTGCCCGTCTTAATTCAATGAGTAGAGCTTCTCTCATTCATTCAATATGTCAAGCTTACCATTTTCATTTAATGAAACATACTGCATTCCAAAAATCATTGAATCAAACCTTATTCCTTGTTTCAATGGAACAAACCTAACTTACTTATTTAGTGTATCTTTCTACACTCGTCCATTCAATAAAACAGACAGCACATGATAGTTCAAAGAGTAGAGGAACTCTCATTCGTTCAATGCCACAAGCTTAACGCATTGATTCAATCAAACAAATTGCACACATTTAGTTCAAGAAGCAAACTGCACTTGTCAATTCAAAGAATATTCAGTTTGTTTCTTTGAATGAAAGCGTTAAGCTTGACGCATGGATTGAATGAGAGAAGCTCGACTCATTCTATTAAGACGTGCAGTCTAACATTGAGTAAATGGTTGCTGTTTGCTCCATCGAATGAATGCATTTTGCTCGTGGCATGGAAAGGATGGCAGGAGCTATACTCTTTTAATTAGGAGATACAGTGTTTTTCATGGAATGAATGGGTGCAGTTTGATTCACGAAGTAAATGGGTTAGGTTTGTTTGGTTGAATCCATTAATACCGTTTGGTTCATTGACTCAATGATTGCAGTTTGATTCAATGATTGAATGAATGGAATTGGTTTCTTTGAATGAAAATGCTAAGCTTGACACATTGAATAAACAAGAAAAGCTGTGCTCATTGAATAAACACGAGCAGTTTATTTCATGGACAAAATGTGTGCAGTTTGTTTGAATCAATGCGTTAAGCTTGTGGCTTTGAACGTTTGAGAGAACCTCTACTCATTGTATAATCATATGCAGTCTGTTTCTTTGAATGAATGAGTGCAGTAGGGTTCACTAAATAAGTGAGTTTGTTTGTTGCGTTGGAACAAGGAACATGGTTTGATTCATTGAATCGATGATTGTAGTTTAATTCAATGCTTCAATGAATGCAGTTTGTTTCCTTAAATGAAAACGGTGAGCTTGACACATTGAATGAATGAGAGAAGCTCTACTCATTGATTTAAGAATAGCGGTTTGGTGCATGTAGTTATCGTGTACAGTTTGATAGAGACAATGCGTGAAACTTGTGCCATTGAATGAATGAGGGTTGAACATTGAATGAACGTAGGAATAAGGGAGCTCGGTTTGTTGCATTGAAACAATGATTAAGGTTTGATTCATTGAATCAATTATTGTAGTTTGATTCAATAATTGAAAGAATGCAGCTTGTTTCATTGAATGAAAGCGTTCAGCTTGACCCATTGAATGAAGGAGAGTAGCTCTTCTCATTGAATTGACAAGTGCAGCCTCTTTCTTTGAATGAACATATGCAGTTTGGTTCACTAAATAAGGGAGATAGGATTATTCCATTGAAGCAAGGAATACGATTTGATTCATTGAATCAATGATCATAGTTTGATTAAATGTTTCAAGGAATGCAGTTTGTTTCAATGAATGAAATCGTTAAGCTGGACCCATTGAATGAATGAGAGAATCTCTCCTCATTGAGTTAACATGTGATGTGTGTTTCATTGAATGAATGAGTACAGTAGGGTTCACTAAGTAAGTTTGTTCCATTGAATCAAGGAATGTGGTTTGATTCATTGATTCCCTAATCGTAGTTTGATTCAATGAGGAGAGATTCTCTCATTCATTCAATGGGTCCAGCTTAACGCTTTCATTCAATAAAACAAACTGCATTCATTGAATCATTTAGTCAAACTATGATCATTGATTCAATGAATCAAATCGTATTCCTGGCTTCAATTGAATAATCCTATCTCCCTTATTTACCAAACTGCATAAGTTCATTCAAAGAAAGAGGCTGCACTTGTCAATTCAATGAGTAGAGTTACTCTCATTCATTCATGAAATGGCACATGTTTCACGCATTGTCTCTATCAAACTGCACACGTTCAGGACATGAACCAAACTGCCCGTCTTAATTCAATGAGTAGAGTTTCTCTCATTCATTCAATATGTCAAGCTTACCATTTTCATTTAATGAAACATACTGCATTCCAAGAATCATTGAATCAAACCTTATTCCTTGTTTCAATGGAACAAACCTAACTTACTTATTTCGTGTATCTTTCTACACGCGTCCATTCAATAAAACAGACAGCACATGATAATTCAAAGAGTAGAGGAACTCTCATTCGTTCAATGCCACAAGCTTAACGCATTGATTCAATCAAACAAATTGCACACATTTAGTTCAAGAAGCAAACTGCACTTGTCAATTCAAAGAATATTCAGTTTGTTTCTTTGTATGAAAGCGTTAAGCTTGACGCATGGATTGAATGAGAGAAGCTCGACTCATTCTATTAAGACGTGCAGTCTAACATTCAGTAAATGATTGCTGTTTGCTCCATCGAATGAATGATTTTGCTCGTGGCATGGAAAGGATGGCAGGAGCTATACTCTTTAAATTAGGAGATACAGTGTTTTTCATGGAATGAATGGGTGCAGTTTGATTCACGAAGTAAATGGGTTAGGTTTGTTTGGTTGAATCCATTAAGACCGTTTGGTTCATTGACTCAATGATTGAGTCAATGATTCGATGATTGAATGAATGGAATTGGTTTCTTTGAATGAAAATGCTAAGCTTGACACATTGAATAAACAAGAAAAGCTGTGCTCATGAAATAAACTGCTCGTGTTTATTCAATGGACAAAATGTGTGCAGTTTGTTTGAATCAATGCGTTAAGCTTGTGGCTTTGAACGTTTGAGAGAACCTCTACTCATTGTATAATCATATGCAGTCTGTTTCATTGAATGAATGAGTGCAGTAGGATTCACTAAATAAGTGAGTTTGTTTGTTGTGTTGGAACAAGGAACATGGTTTGATTCATTGAATCGATGATTGTAGTTTAATTCAATGCTTCAATGAATGCAGTTTGTTTCCTTAAATGAAAACGGTGAGCTTGACACATTGAATGAATGAGAGAAGCTCTACTCATTGATTTAAGAATAGCGGTTTGGTGCATGTAGTTATCGTGTACAGTTTTATAGAGACAATGCGTGAAACTTGTGCCATTGAATGAATGAGGGTTGAACGTGTGCAGCTTCTTTCATTGAATGAACGTAGGAATAAGGGAGCTCGGTTTGTTGCATTGAAACAATGATTAAGGTTTGATTCATTGAATCAATTATTGTAGTTTGATTCAATAATTGAAAGAATGCAGCTTGTTTCATTGAATGAAAGCGTTCAGCTTGACCCATTGAATGAAGGAGGGTAGCTCTTCACATTGAATTGACAAGTGCAGCCTCTTTCTTTGAATGAACATATGCAGTTTGGTTCACTAAATAAGGGAGATAGGATTATTCCATTGAAGCAAGGAATACGATTTGATTCATTGAATCAATGATCATAGTTTGATAAAATGTTTCAAGGAATGCAGTTTGTTTCAATGAATGAAATCGTTAAGCTGGACCCATTGAATGAATGAGAGAATCTCTCCTCATTGAGGTAACATGTGCTGTGTGTTTCATTGAATGAATGAGTACAGTAGGCTTCACTAAGTAAGTTTGTTCCATTGAATCAAGGAATGTGGTTTGATTCATTGATTCCATAATCGTAGTTTGATTCAATGAGGAGAGATTCTCTCATTCATTCAATGGGTCCAGCTTAACGCTTTCATTCAATGAAACAAACTGCATTCATTGAATCATTTAGTCAAACTATGATCATTGATTCAATGAATCAAATCGTATTCCTGGCTTCAATTGAATAATCCTATCTCCCTTATTTACCAAACTGCATAAGTTCATTCAACGAAAGAGGCTGCACTTGTCAATTCAATGCGTAGAGTTACTCTCATTCATTCATGAAATGGCACATGTTTCACGCATTGTCTCCATCAAACTGCACACGTTTAGGACATGAACCAAACTGCCCGCCTTAATTCAATGAGTAGAGTTTCTCTCATTCATTCAATATGTCAAGCTTACCATTTTCATTCAATGAAACATACTGGATTCCAAGAATCATTGAATCAAACCTTATTCCTTGTTTCAATGGAACAAACCTAACTTACTTCTTTAGTGTATCTTTCTACACTCGTCCATTCAATAAAACAGACAGCACATGATAGTTCAAAGAATAGAGGAACTCTCATTCGTTCAATGCCACAAGCTTAACGCATTGATTCAATCAAACAAATTGCACACATTTAGTTCAAGAAGCAAACTGCACTTGTCAATTCAATGAATATTCAGTTTGTTTCTTTGAATGAAAGCGTTAAGCTTGACGCATGGATTGAATGAGAGAAGCTCGACTCATTCTATTAAGACGTGCAGTCTAACATTGAGTAAATGATTACTATTTGCTCCATCGAATGAATGCATTTTGCTCGTGGCATGGAAAGGATGGCAGGAGCTATACTCTTTTAATTAGGAGATACAGTGTTTTTCATGGAATGAATGGGTGCAGTTTGATTCACGAAGTAAATGGGTTAGGTTTGTTTGGTTGAATCCATTAATACCGTTTGGTTCATTGACTCAATGATTGCAGTTTGATTCAATGATTGAATGAATGGAATTGGGTTCTTTGAATGAAAATGCTAAGCTTGACACATTGAATAAACAAGAAAAGCTGTGCTCATTGAATAAACACGAGCAGTTTATTTCATGGACAAAATGTGTGCAGTTTTTTTGAATCAATGCGTTAAGCTTGTGGCTTTGAACGTTTGAGAGAACCTCTACTCATTGTATAATCATATGCAGTCTGTTTCATTGAATGAATGAGTGCAGTAGGATTCACTAAGTAAGTGAGTTTGTTTGTTGCGTTGGAACAAGGAACATGGTTTGATTCATTGAATCGATGATTGTAGTTTAATTCAATGCTTCAATGAATGCAGTTTGTTTCCTTAAATGAAAACGGTGAGCTTGACACATTGAATGAATGAGAGAAGCTCTACTCATTGATTTAAGAATAGCGGTTTGGTGCATGTAGTTATCGTGTACAGTTTGATAGAGACAATGCGTGAAACTTGTGCCATTGAATGAATAAGGGTTGAACGTGTGCAGCTTCTTTCATTGAATGAACGTAGGAATAAGGGAGCTCGGTTTGTTGCATTGAAACAATGATTAAGGTTTGATTCATTGAATCAATTATTGTAGTTTGATTCAATAATTGAAAGAATGCAGCTTGTTTCATTGAATGAAAGCGTTCAGCTTGACCCATTGAATGAAGGAGAGTAGCTCTTCTCATTGAATTGACAAGTGCAGCCTCTTTCTTTGAATGAACATATGCAGTTTGGTTCACTAAATAAGGGAGATAGGATTATTCCATTGAAGCAAGGAATACGATTTGATTCATTGAATCAATGATCATAGTTTGATTAAATGTTTCAAGGAATGCAGTTTGTTTCAATGAATGAAATCGTTAAGCTGGACCCATTGAATGAATGAGAGAATCTCTCCTCATTGAGTTAACATGTGCTGTGTGTTTCATTGAATGAATGAGTACAGTAGGGTTCACTAAGTAAGTTTGTTCCATTGAATCAAGGAATGTGGTTTGATTCATTGATTCCATAATCGTAGTTTGATTCAATGAGGAGAGATTCTCTCATTCATTCAATGGGTCCAGCTTAACGCTTTCATTCAATAAAACAAACTGCATTCATTGAATCATTTAGTCAAACTATGATCATTGATTCAATGAATCAAATCGTATTCCTGGCTTCAATTGAATAATCCTATCTCCCTTATTTACCAAACTGCATAAGTTCATTCAAAGAAAGAGGCTGCACTTGTCAATTCAATGAGTAGAGTTACTCTCATTCATTCATGAAATGGCACATGTTTCACGCATTGTCTCTATCAAACTGCACAGGTTTAGGACATGAACCAAACTGCCCGTCTTAATTCAATGAGTAGAGTTTCTCTCATTCATTCAATATGTCAAGCTTACCATTTTCATTTAATGAAACATACTGCATTCCAAGAAT
Organism: Chiloscyllium plagiosum; assembly: GCF_037043375.1. Lineage (NCBI taxonomy): Eukaryota > Metazoa > Chordata > Chondrichthyes > Orectolobiformes > Hemiscylliidae > Chiloscyllium > Chiloscyllium plagiosum. Next base: position 104,287,570 of record NW_028270150.1, on the reverse strand, counting down.
CATTGAATCAAACCTTATTCCTTGTTTCAATGGAACAAACCTAACTTACTTATTTAGTGTATCTTTCTACACTCGTCCATTCAATAAAACAGACAGCACATGATAGTTCAAAGAATAGAGGAACTCTCATTCGTTCAATGCCACAAGCTTAACGCATTGATTCAATCAAACAAATTGCACACATTTAGTTCAAGAAGCAAACTGCACTTGTCAATTCAATGAATATTCAGTTTGTTTCTTTGAATGAAAGCGTTAAGCTTGACGCATGGATTGAATGAGAGAAGCTCGACTCATTCTATTAAGACGTGCAGTCTAACATTGAGTAAATGATTACTGTTTGCTCCATCGAATGAATGCATTTTGCTCGTGGCATGGAAAGGATGGCAGGAGCTATACTCTTTTAATTAGGAGATACAGTGTTTTTCATGGAATGAATGGGTGCAGTTTGATTCACGAAGTAAATGGGTTAGGTTTGTTTGGTTGAATCCATTAATACCGTTTGTTTCATTGACTCAATGATTGCAGTTTGATTCAATGATTGAATGAATGGAATTGGTTTCTTTGAATGAAAATGCTAAGCTTGACACATTGAATTAGCAAGAAAAGCTGTGCTCATTGAATAAACACGAGCAGTTTATTTCATGGACAAAATGTGTGCAGTTTGTTTGAATCAATGCGTTAAGATTGTGGCTTTGAACGTTTGAGAGAACCTCTACTCATTGTATAATCATATGCAGTCTGTTTCATTGAATGAATGAGTGCAGTAGGATTCACTAAATAAGTGAGTTTGTTTGTTGCGTTGGAACAAAGAACATGGTTTGATTCATTGAATCGATGATTGTAGTTTAATTCAATGCTTCAATGAATGCAATTTGTTTCCTTAAATGAAAACGGTGAGCTTGACACATTGAATGAATGAGAGAAGCTCTACTCATTGATTTAAGAATAGCGGTTTGGTGCATGTAGTTATCGTGTACAGTTTGATAGAGACAATGCGTGAAACTTGTGCCATTGAATGAATGAGGGTTGCACGTGTGCAGCTTCTTTCATTGAATGAACGTAGGAATAAGGGAGCTCGGTTTGTTGCATTGAAACAATGATTAAGGTTTGATTCATTGAATCAATTATTGTAGTTTGATTCAATAATTGAAAGAATGCAGCTTGTTTCATTGAATGAAAGTGTTCAGCTTGACCCATTGAATGAAGGAGAGTAGCTCTTCTCATTGAATTGACAAGTGCAGCCTCTTTCTTTGAATGAACATATGCAGTTTGGTTCACTAAATAAGGGAGATAGGATTATTCCATTGAAGCAAGGAATACGATTTGATTCATTGAATCAAAGATCATAGTTTGATTAAATGTTTCAAGGAATGCAGTTTGTTTCAATGAATGAAATCGTTAAGCTGGACCCATTGAATGAATGAGAGAATCTCTCCTCATTGAGTTAACATGTGCTGTGTGTTTCATTGAATGAATGAGTACAGTAGGGTTCACTAAGTAAGTTTGTTCCATTGAATCAAGGAATGTGGTTTGATTCATTGATTCCATAATCGTAGTTTGATTCAATGAGGAGAGATTCTCTCATTCATTCAATGGGTCCAGCTTAACGCTTTCATTCAATAAAACAAACTGCATTCATTGAATCATTTAGTCAAACTATGATCATTGATTCAATGAATCAAATCGTATTCCTGCCTTCAATTGAATAATCCTATCTCCCTTATTTACCAAACTGCATAAGTTCATTCAAAGAAAGAGGCTGCACTTGTCAATTCAATGAGTAGAGTTACTCTCATTCATTCATGAAATGGCACATGTTTCACGCATTGTCTCTATCAAACTGCACAGGTTTAGGACATGAACCAAACTGCCCGTCTTAATTCAATGAGTAGAGTTTCTCTCATTCATTCAATATGTCAAGCTTACCATTTTCATTTAATGAAACATACTGCATTCCAAGAATCATTGAATCAAACCTTATTCCTTGTTTCAATGGAACAAACCTAACTTACTTATTTAGTGTATCTTTCTACACTCGTCCATTCAATAAAACAGACAGCACATGATAGTTCAAAGAATAGAGGAACTCTCATTCGTTCAATGCCACAAGCTTAACGCATTGATTCAATCAAACAAATTGCACACATTTAGTTCAAGAAGCAAACTGCACTTGTCAATTCAATGAATATTCAGTTTGTTTCTTTGAATGAAAGCGTTAAGCTTGACGCATGGATTGAATGAGAGAAGCTCGACTCATTCTATTAAGACGTGCAGTCTAACATTGAGTAAATGATTACTGTTTGCTCCATCGAATGAATGCATTTTGCTCGTGGCATGGAAAGGATGGCAGGAGCTATACTCTTTTAATTAGGAGATACAGTGTTTTTCATGGAATGAATGGGTGCAGTTTGATTCACGAAATAATGGGTTAGGTTTGTTTGGTTGAATCCATTAATACCGTTTGTTTCATTGACTCAATGATTGCAGTTTGATTCAATGATTGAATGAATGGAATTGGTTTCTTTGAATGAAAATGCTAAGCTTGACACATTGAATAAACAAGAAAAGCTGTGCTCATTGAATGAACACGAGCAGTTTATTTCATGGACAAAATGTGTGCAGTTTGTTTGAATCAATGCGTTCAGCTTGTGGCTTTGAACGTTTGAGAGAACCTCTACTCATTGTATAATCATATGCAGTCTGTTTCATTGAATGAATGAGTGCAGTAGGATTCACTAAATAAGTGAGTTTGTTTGTTGCGTTGGAACAAGGAACATGGTTTGATTCATTGAATCGATGATTGTAGTTTAATTCAATGCTTCAATGAATGCAGTTTGTTTCCTTAAATGAAAACGGTGAGCTTGACACATTGAATGAATGAGAGAAGCTCTACTCATTGATTAAAGAATAGCGGTTTGGTGCATGTAGTTATCGTGTACAGTTTGATAGAGACAATGCGTGAAACTTGTGCCATTGAATGAATGAGGGTTGAACGTGTGCAGCTTCTTTCATTGAATGAACGTAGGAATAAGGGAGCTCGGTTTGTTGCATTGAAACAATGATTAAGGTTTGATTCATTGAATCAATTATTGTAGTTTGATTCAATAATTGAAAGAATGCAGCTTGTTTCATTGAATGAAAGCGTTCAGCTTGACCCATTGAATGAAGGAGAGTAGCTCTTCTCATTGAATTGACAAGTGCAGCCTCTTTCTTTGAATGAACATATGCAGTTTGGTTCACTAAATAAGGGAGATAGGATTATTCCATTGAAGCAAGGAATACGATTTGATTCATTGAATCAATGATCATAGTTTGATTAAATGTTTCAAGGAATGCAGTTTGTTTCAATGAATGAAATCGTTAAGCTGGACCCATTGAATGAATGAGAGAATCTCTCCTCATTGAGTTAACATGTGCTGTGTGTTTCATTGAATGAATGAGTACAGTAGGGTTCACTAAGTAAGTTTGTTCCATTGAATCAAGGAATGTGGTTTGATTCATTGATTCCATAATCGTAGTTTGATTCAATGAGGAGAGATTCTCTCATTCATTCAATGGGTCCAGCTTAACGCTTTCATTCAATAAAACAAACTGCATTCATTGAATCATTTAGTCAAACTATGATCATTGATTCAATGAATCAAATCGTATTCCTGGCTTCAATTGAATAATCCTATCTCCCTTATTTACCAAACTGCATAAGTTCATTCAAAGAAAGAGGCTGCACTTGTCAATTCAATGAGTAGAGTTACTCTCATTCATTCATGAAATGGCACATGTTTCACGCATTGTCTCTATCAAACTGCACACGTTCAGGACATGAACCAAACTGCCCGTCTTAATTCAATGAGTAGAGTTTCTCTCATTCATTCAATATGTCAAGCTTACCATTTTCATTTAATGAAACATATTGCATTCCAAGAATCATTGAATCAAACCTTATTCCTTGTTTCAATGGAACAAACCTAACTTACTTATTTAGTGTATCTTTCTACACTCGTCCATTCAATAAAACAGACAGCACATGATAGTTCAAAGAATAGAGGAACTCTCATTCGTTCAATGCCACAAGCTTAACGCATTGATTCAATCAAACAAATTGCACACATTTAGTTCAAGAAGCAAACTGCACTTGTCAATTCAATGAATATTCAGTTTGTTTCTTTGAATGAAAGCGTTAAGCTTGACGCATGGAGTGAATGAGAGAAGCTCGACTCATTCTATTAAGACGTGCAGTCTAATATTGAGTAAATGATTACTGTTTGCTCCATCGAATGAATGCATTTTGCTCGTGGCATGGAAAGGATGGCAGGAGCTATACTCTTTTAATTAGGAGATACAGTGTTTTTCATGGAATGAATGGGTGCAGTTTGATTCACGAAATAATGGGTTAGGTTTGTTTGGTTGAATCCATTAATACCGTTTGTTTCATTGACTCAATGATTGCAGTTTGATTCAATGATTGAATGAATGGAATTGGTTTCTTTGAATGAAAATGCTAAGCTTGACACATTGAATAAACAAGAAAAGCTGTGCTCATTGAATAAACACGAGCAGTTTATTTCATGGACAAAATGTGTGCAGTTTGTTTGAATCAATGCGTTAAGCTTGTGGCTTTGAACGTTTGAGAGAACCTCTACTCATTGTATAATCATATGCAGTCTGTTTCATTGAATGAATGAGTGCAGTAGGATTCACTAAATAAGTGAGTTTGTTTGTTGCGTTGGAACAAGGAACATGGTTTGATTCATTGAATCGATGATTGTAGTTTAATTCAATGCTTCAATGAATGCAGTTTGTTTCCTTAAATGAAAACGGTGAGCTTGACACATTGAATGAATGAGAGAAGCTCTACTCATTGATTTAAGAATAGCGGTTTGGTGCATGTAGTTATCGTGTACAGTTTGATAGAGACAATGCGTGAAACATGTGCCATTGAATGAATGAGGGTTGAACGTGCGCAGCTTCTTTCATTGAATGAACGTAGGAATAAGGGAGCTCGGTTTGTTGCATTGAAACAATGATTAAGGTTTGATTCATTGAATCAATAATTGTAGTTTGATTCAATAATTGAAAGAATGCAGCTTGTTTCATTGAATGAAAGCGTTCAGCTTGACCCATTGAATGAAGGAGAGTAGCTCTTCTCATTGAATTGACAAGTGCAGCCTCTTTCTTTGAATGAACATATGCAGTTTGGTTCACTAAATAAGGGAGATAGGATTATTCCATTGAAGCAAGGAATACGATTTGATTCATTGAATCAAAGATCATAGTTTGATTAAATGTTTCAAGGAATGCAGTTTGTTTGAATGAATGAAATCGTTAAGCTGGACCCATTGAATGAATGAGAGAATCTCTCCTCATTGAGTTAACATGTGCTGTGTGTTTCATTGAATGAATGAGTGCAGTAGGATTCACTAAATAAGTGAGTTTGTTTGTTGCGGTGGAACAAGGAACATGGTTTGATTCATTGAATCGATGATTGTAGTTTAATTCAATGCTTCAATGAATGCAGTTTGTTTCCTTAAATGAAAACGGTGAGCTTGACACATTGAATGAATGAGAGAAGCTCTACTCATTGATTTAAGAATAGCGGTTTGGTGCATGTAGTTATCGTGTACAGTTTGATAGAGACAATGCGTGAAACTTGTGCCATTGAATGAATGAGTGTTGAACGTGTGCAGCTTCTTTCATTGAATGTACGTAGGAATAAGGGAGCTCGGTTTGTTGCATTGAAACAATGATTAAGGTTTGATTCATTGAATCAATTATTGTAATTTGATTCAATAATTGAAAGAATGCAGCTTGTTTCATTGAATGAAAGCGTTCAGCTTGACCCATTGAATGAAGGAGAGTAGCTCTTCTCATTGAATTGACAAGTGCAGCCTCTTTCTTTGAATGAACATATGCAGTTTGGTTCACTAAATAAGGGAGATAGGATTATTCCATTGAAGCAAGGAATACGATTTGATTCATTGAATCAAAGATCATAGTTTGATTAAATGTTTCAAGGAATGCAGTTTGTTTGAATGAATGAAATCGTTAAGCTGGACCCATTGAATGAATGAGAGAATCTCTCCTCATTGAGTTAACATGTGCTGTGTGTTTCATTGAATGAATGAGTACAGTAGGGTTCACTAAGTAAGTTTGTTCCATTGAATCAAGGAATGTGGTTTGATTCATTGATTCCATAATCGTAGTTTGATTCAATGAGGAGAGATTCTCTCATTCATTCAATGGGTCCAGCTTAACGCTTTCATTCAATAAAACAAACTGCATTCATTGAATCATTTAGTCAAACTATGATCATTGATTCAATGAATCAAATCGTATTCCTGGCTTCAATTCAATAATCTTTTCTCCCTTATTTACCAAACTGCATAAGTTCATTCAAAGAAAGAGGCTGCACTTGTCAATTCAATGAGTAGAGTTACTCTCATTCATTCATGAAATGGCACATGTTTCACGCATTGTCTCTATCAAACTGCACAGGTTTAGGACATGAACCAAACTGCCCGTCTTAATTCAATGAGTAGAGTTTCTCTCATTCATTCAATATGTCAAGCTTACCATTTTCATTTAATGAAACATACTGCATTCCAAGAATCATTGAATCAAACCTTATTCCTTGTTTCAATGGAACAAACCTAACTTACTTATTTAGTGTATCTTTCTACACTCGTCCATTCAATAAAACAGACAGCACATGATAGTTCAAAGAATAGAGGAACTCTCATTCGTTCAATGCCACAAGCTTAACGCATTGATTCAATCAAACAAATTGCACACATTTAGTTCAAGAAGCAAACTGCACTTGTCAATTCAATGAATATTCAGTTTGTTTCTTTGAATGAAAGCGTTAAGCTTGACGCATGGATTGAATGAGAGAAGCTCGACTCATTCTATTAAGACGTGCAGTCTAACATTGAGTAAATGATTGCTGTTTGCTCCATCGAATGAATGCATTTTGCTCGTGGCATGGAAAGGATGACAGGAGCTATACTCTTTTAATTAGGAGATACAGTGTTTTTCATGGAATGAATGGGTGCAGTTTGATTCACGAAGTAAATGGGTTAGGTTTGTTTGGTTGAATCCATTAATACCGTTTGGTTCATTGACTCAATGATTGCAGTTTGATTCAATGATTGAATGAATGGAATTGGTTTCTTTGAATGAAAATGCTAAGCTTGACACATTGAATAAACAAGAAAAGCTGTGCTCATTGAATAAACACGAGCAGTTTATTTCATGGACAAAATGTGTGCAGTTTGTTTGAATCAATGCGTTAAGCTTGTGGCTTTGAACGTTTGAGAGAACCTCTACTCATTGTATAATCATATGCAGTCTGTTTCATTGAATGAATGAGTGCAGTAGGATTCACTAAGTAAGTGAGTTTGTTTTTTGCGTTGGAACAAGGAACATGGTTTGATTCATTGAATCGATGATTGTAGTTTAATTCAATGCTTCAATGAATGCAGTTTGTTTCCTTAAATGAAAACGGTGAGCTTGACACATTGAATGAATGAGAGAAGCTCTACTCATTGATTTAAGAATAGCGGTTTGGTGCATGTAGTTATCGTGTACAGTTTGGTAGAGACAATGCGTGAAACTTGTGCCATTGAATGAATGAGTGTTGAACGTGTGCAGCTTCTTTCATTGAATGTACGTAGGAATAAGGGAGCTCGGTTTGTTGCATTGACACAATAATTAAGGTTTGATTCATTGAATCAATTATTGTAGTTTGATTCAATAATTGAAAGAATGCAGCTTGTTTCATTGAATGAAAGCGTTCAGCTTGACCCATTGAATGAAGGAGAGTAGCTCTTCTCATTGAATTGACAAGTGCAGCCTCTTTCTTTGAATGAACATATGCAGTTTGGTTCACTAAATAAGGGAGATAGGATTATTCCATTGAAGCAAGGAATACGATTTGATTCATTGAATCAATGATCATAGTTTGATTAAATGTTTCAAGGAATGCAGTTTGTTTCAATGAATGAAATCGTTAAGCTGGACCCATTGAATGAATGAGAGAATCTCTCCTCATTGAGTTAACATGTGCTGTGTGTTTCATTGAATGAATGAGTACAGTAGGGTTCACTAAGTAAGTTCGTTCCACTGAATCAAGGAATGTGGTTTGATTCATTGATTCCATAATCGTAGTTTGATTCAATGAGGAGAGATTCTCTCATTCATTCAATGGGTCCAGCTTAACGCTTGCATTCAATAAAACAAACTGCATTCATTGAATCATTTAGTCAAACTATGATCATTGATTCAATGAATCAAATCGTATTCCTGGCTTCAATTGAATAATCCTATCTCCCTTATTTACCAAACTGCATAAGTTCATTCAAAGAAAGAGGCTGCACTTGTCAATTCAATGAGTAGAGTTACTCTCATTCATTCATGAAATGGCACATGTTTCACGCATTGTCTCTATCAAACTGCACAGGTTTAGGACATGAACCAAACTGCCCGTCTTAATTCAATGAGTAGAGTTTCTCTCATTCATTCAATATGTCAAGCTTACCATTTTCATTTAATGAAACATACTGCATTCCAAGAATCATTGAATCAAACCTTATTCCTCGTTTCAATGGAACAAACCTAACTTACTTATTTAGTGTATCTTTCTACACTCGTCCATTCAATAAAACAGACAGCACATGATAGTTCAAAGAATAGAGGAACTCTCATTCGTTCAATGCCACAAGCTTAACGCATTGATTCAATCAAACAAATTGCACACATTTAGTTCAAGAAGCAAACTGCACTTGTCAATTCAATGAATATTCAGTTTGTTTCTTTGAATGAAAGCGTTAAGCTTGACGCATGGAGTGAATGAGAGAAGCTCGACTCATTCTATTAAGACGTGCAGTCTAACATTGAGTAAATGATTAGTGTTTGCTCCATCGAATGAATGCATTTTGCTCGTGGCATGGAAAGGATGGCAGGAGCTATACTCTTTTAATTAGGAGGTACAGTGTTTTTCATGGAATGAATGGGTGCAGTTTGATTCACGAAATAATGGGTTAGGTTTGTTTGGTTGAATCCATTAATACCGTTTGTTTCATTGACTCAATGATTGCAGTTTGATTCAATGATTGAATGAATGGAATTGGTTTCTTTGAATGAAAATGCTAAGCTTGACACATTGAATAAACAAGAAAAGCTGTGCTCATTGAATAAACACGAGCAGTTTATTTCATGGACAAAATGTGTGCAGTTTGTTTGAATCAATGCGTTAAGCTTGTGGCTTTGAACGTTTGAGAGAACCTCTGCTGTATAATCATATGCAGTCTGTTTCATTGAATGAATGAGTGCAGTAGGATTCACTAAATAAGTGAGTTTGTTTGTTGCGTTGGAACAAGGAACATGGTTTGATTCATTGAATCGATGATTGTAGTTTAATTCAATGCTTCAATGAATGCAGTTTGTTTCCTTAAATGAAAACGGTGAGCTTGACACATTGAATGAATGAGAGAAGCTCTACTCATTGATTTAAGAATAGCGGTTTGGTGCATGTAGTTATCGTGTACAGTTTGATAGAGACAATGCGTGAAACTTGTGCCATTGAATGAATGAGGGTTGAACGTGTGCAGCTTCTTTCATTGAATGAACGTAGGAATAAGGGAGCTCGGTTTGTTGCATTGAAACAATGATTAAGGTTTGATTCATTGAATCAATTATTGTAGTTTGATTCAATAATTGAAAGAATGCAGCTTGTTTCATTGAATGAAAGCGTTCAGCTTGACCCATTGAATGAAGGAGAGCAGCTCTTCTCATTGAATTGACAAGTGCAGCCTCTTTCTTTGAATGAACATATGCAGTTTGGTTCACTAAATAAGGGAGATAGGATTATTCCATTGAAGCAAGGAATACAATTTGATTCATTGAATCAAAGATCATAGTTTGATTAAATGTTTCAAGGAATGCAGTTTGTTTGAATGAATGAAATCGTTAAGCTGGACCCATTGAATGAATGAGAGAATCTCTCCTCATTGAGTTAACATGTGCTGTGTGTTTCATTGAATGAATGAGTACAGTAGGCTTCACTAAGTAAGTTTGTTCCATTGAATCAAGGAATGTGGTTTGATTCATTGATTCCATAATCGTAGTTTGATTCAATGAGGAGAGATTCCCTCATTCATTCAATGGGTCCAGTTTAACGCTTTCATTCAATAAAACAAACTATGATCATTGATTCAATGAATCAAATCGTATTCCTGGCTTCAATTGAATAATCCTATCTCCCTTATTTACCAAACTGCATAAGTTCATTCAAAGAAAGAGGCTGCACTTGTCAATTCAATGAGTAGAGTTACTCTCATTCATTCATGAAATGGCACATGTTTCACGCATTGTCTCTATCAAACTGCACACGTTCAGGACATGAACCAAACTGCCCGTCTTAATTCAATGAGTAGAGTTTCTCTCATTCATTCAATATGTCAAGATTACCATTTTCATTTAATGAAACATACTGCATTCCAAGAATCATTGAATCAAACCTTATTCCTTGTTTCAATGGAACAAACCTAACTTACTTATTTAGTGTATCTTTCTACACTCGTCCATTCAATAAAACAGACAGCACATGATAGTACAAAGAGTAGAGGAACTCTCATTCGATCAATGCCACAAGCTTAACGCATTGATTCAATCAAACAAATTGCACACATTTAGTTCAAGAAGCAAACTGCACTTGTCAATTCAATGAATATTCAGTTTGTTTCTTTGAATGAAAGCGTTAAGCTTGACGCATGGATTGAATGAGAGAAGCTCGACTCATTCTATTAAGACGTGCAGTCTAACATTGAGTAAATGATTACTGTTTGCTCCATCGAATGAATGCATTTTGCTCGTGGCATGGAAAGGATGGCAGGAGCTATACTCTTTTAATTAGGAGATACAGTGTTTTTCATGGAATGAATGGGTGCAGATTGATTCACGAAGTAAATGGGTTAGGTTTGTTTGGTTGAATCCATTAATACCGTTTGGTTCATTGACTGAATGATTGCAGTTTGATTCAATGATTGAATGAATGGAATTGGTTTCTTTGAATGAAAATGCTAAGCTTGACACATTGAATAAACAAGAAAAGCTGTGCTCATTGAATAAACACGAGCAGTTTATTTCATGGACAAAATGTGTGCAGTTTGTTTCAATGCGTTAAGCAATTGAATCAATGCGTTAAGCTTGTGGCTTTGAACGTTTGAGAGAACCTCTACTCATTGTATAATCATATGCAGTCTGTTTCATTGAATGAATGAGTGCAGTAGGATTCACTAAGTAAGTGAGTTTGTTTGTTGCGTTGGAACAAGGAACATGGTTTGATTCATTGAATCGATGATTGTAGTTTAATTCAATGCTTCAATGAATGCAGTTTGTTTCCTTAAATGAAAACGGTGAGCTTGACACATTGAATGAATGAGAGAAGCTTTACTCATTGATTTAAGAATAGCGGTTTTGTGCATGTAGTTATCGTGTACAGTTTGATAGAGACAATGCGTGAAACTTGTGCCATTGAATGAATGAGGGTTAAACGTGTGCAGCTTCGTTCATTGAATGAACGTAGGAATAAGGGAGCTCGGTTTGTTGCATTGAAACAATGATTAAGGTTTGATTCATTGAATCAATTATTGTAGTTTGATTCAATAATTGAAAGAATGCAGCTTGTTTCATTGAATGAAAGCGTTCAGCTTGACCCATTGAATGAAGGAGAGTAGCTCTTCTCATTGAATTGACAAGTGCAGCCTCTTTCTTTGAATGAACATATGCAGTTTGGTTCACGAAATAAGGGAGATAGGATTATTCCATTGAAGCAAGGAATACGATTTGATTCATTGAATCAATGATCATAGTTTGATTAAATGTTTCAAGGAATGCAGTTTGTTTCAATGAATGAAATCGTTAAGCTGGACCCATTGAATGAATGAGAGAATCTCTCCTCATTGAGTTAACATGTGCTGTGTGTTTCATTGAATGAATGAGTACAGTAGGGTTCACTAAGTAAGTTCGTTCCATTGAATCAAGGAATGTGGTTTGATTCATTGATTCCATAATCGTAGTTTGATTCAATGAGGAGAGAGTCTCTCATTCATTCAATGGGTCCAGCTTAACGCTTTCATTCAATAAAACAAACTATGATCATTGATTCAATGAATCAAATCGTATTCCTGGCTTCAATTGAATAATCCTATCTCCCTTATTTACCAAACTGCATAAGTTCATTCAAAGAAAGAGGCTGCACTTGTCAATTCAATGAGTAGAGTTACTCTCATTCATTCATGAAATGGCACATGTTTCAAGCATTGTCTCTATCAAACTGCACACGTTCAGGACATGAACCAAACTGCCCGTCTTAATTCAATGAGTAGAGTTTCTCTCATTCATTCAATATGTCAAGATTACCATTTTCATTTAATGAAACATACTGCATTCCAAGAATCATTGAATCAAACCTTATTCCTTGTTTCAATGGAACAAACCTAACTTACTTATTGAGTGTATCTTTCTACACTCGTCCATTCAATAAAACAGACAGCACATGATAGTTCAAAGAGTAGAGGAACTCTCATTCGTTCAATGCCACAAGCTTAACGCATTGATTCAATCAAACAAATTGCACACATTTAGTTCAAGAAGCAAACTGCACTTGTCAATTCAATGAATATTCAGTTTGTTTCTTTGAATGAAAGCGTTATGCTTGACGCATGGACTGAATGAGAGAAGCTCGACTCATTCTATTAAGACGTGCAGTCTAACATTGAGTAAATGATTGCTGTTTGCTCCATCGAATGAATGCATTTTGCTCGTGGCATGGAAAGGATGGCAGGAGCTATACTCTTTTAATTAGGAGATACAGTGTTTTTCATGGAATGAATGGGTGCAGTTTGATTCACGAAGTAAATGGGTTAGGTTTGTTTGGTTGAATCCATTAATACCGTTTGGTTCATTGACTCAATGATTGCAGTTTGATTCAATGATTGAATGAATGGAATTGGTTTCTTTGAATGAAAATGCTAAGCTTGACACATTGAATAAACAAGAAAAGCTGTGCTCATTGAATAAACACGAGCAGTTTATTTCATGGACAAAATGTGTGCAGTTTGTTTGAATCAATGCGTTAAGCTTGTGGCTTTGAACGTTTGAGAGAACCTCTACTCATTGTATAATCAGATGCAGTCTGTTTCATTGAATGAATGAGTGCAGTAGGATTCACTAAATAAGTGAGTTTGTTTGTTGCGTTGGAACAAGGAACATGGTTTGATTCATTGAATCGACGATTGTAGTTTAATTCAATGCTTCAATGAATGCAGTTTGTTTCCTTAAATGAAAACGGTGAGCTTGACACATTGAATGAATGAGAGAAGCTCTACTCATTGATTTAAGAATAGCGGTTTGGTGCATGTAGTTATCGTGTACAGTTTGGTAGAGACAATGCGTGAAACTTGTGCCATTGAATGAATGAGGGTTGAACGTGTGCAGCTTCTTTCATTGAATGAACGTAGGAATAAGGGAGCTCGGTTTGTTGCATTGAAACAATGATTAAGGTTTGATTCATTGAATCAATTATTGTAGTTTGATTCAATAATTGAAAGAATGCAGCTTGTTTCATTGAATGAAAGCGTTCAGCTTGACCCATTGAATGAAGGAGAGTAGCTCTTCTCATTGAATTGACAAGTGCAGCCTCTTTCTTTGAATGAACATATGCAGTTTGGTTCACTAAATAAGGGAGATAGGATTATTCCATTGAAGCAAGGAATACGATTTGATTCATTGAATCAATGATCATAGTTTGATTAAATGTTTCAAGGAATGCAGTTTGTTTCAATGAATGAAATCGTTAAGCTGGACCCATTGAATGAATGAGAGACTCTCTCCTCATTGAGTTAACTTGTGCTGTGTGTTTCATTGAATGAATGAGTACAATAGGGTTCACTAAGTAAGTTTGTTCCATTGAATCAAGGAATGTGGTTTGATTCATTGATTCCCTAATCGTAGTTTGATTCAATGAGGAGAGATTCTCTCATTCATTCAATGGGTCCAGCTTAACGCTTTCATTCAATAAAACAAACTGCATTCATTGAATCATTTAGTCAAACTATGATCATTGATTCAATGAATCAAATCGTATTCCTGGCTTCAATTGAATAAACTTATCTCCCTTATTTACCAAACTGCATAAGTTCATTCAAAGAAAGAGGCTGCACTTGTCAATTCAATGAGTAGAGTTACTCTCATTCATTCATGAAATGGCACATGTTTCACGCATTGTCTCAATCAAACTGCACACGTTCAGGACATGAACCAAACTGCCCGTCTTAACTCAATGAGTAGAGTTTCTCTCATTCATTCAACATGTCAAGATTACCATTTTCATTTAATGAAACATACTGCATTCCAAGAATCATTGAATCAAACCTTATTCCTTGTTTCAATGGAACAAACCTAACTTACTTATTTTGTGTATCTTTCTACACTCATCCATTCAATAAAACAGACAGCACATGATAGTTCAAAGAGTAGAGGAACTCTCATTCGTTCAATGCCACAAGCTTAACGCATTGATTCCATCAAACAAATTGCACACATTTAGTTCAAGAAGCAAACTGCACTTGTCAATTCAATGAATATTCAGTTTGTTTCTTTGAATGAAAGCGTTATGCTTGACGCATGGATTGAATGAGAGAAGCTCGACTCATTCTATTAGGACGTGCAGTCTAACATTGAGTAAATGATTGCTGTTTGCTCCATCGAATGAATGCATTTTGCTCGTGGCATGGAAAGGATGATTAGATTAGATTAGATTACTTACAGTATGGAAACAGGCCCTCCGGCCCAACAAGTCCACACCGCCCCGCCGAAGCGCAACCCACCCATATCCCTACATTTACCCCTTTATCCTAACACTACGGGCAATTTAGCATGGCCAATTCACCTGACCCGCACATTTTTGGATTGTGGGAGGAAACCAGAGCACCTGGAGGAAACCCACGCAGACACGGGGAGAACGTGCAAACTCCACACAGACAGTCGCCTGAGTCGGGAATTGAACCCGGGTCTCTGGCGTTGTGAGGCAGCAGTGCTAACCACTGCGCCACCGTGCCGCCCACGATGGCAGGAGCTATACTCTTTTAATTAGGAGATACAGTGTTTTTCATGGAATGAATGGGTGCAGTTTGATTCACGAAGTAAATGGGTTAGGTTTGTTTGGTTGAATCCATTAATACCGTTTGGTTCATTGACTCAATGATTGCAGTTTGATTCAATGATTGAATGAATGGAATTGGTTTCTTTGAATGAAAATGCTAAGCTTGACACATTGAATAAACAAGAAAAGCTGTGCTCATTGAATAAACAGGAGCAGTTTATTTCATGGACAAAATGTGTGCAGTTTGTTTGAATCAATGCGTTAAGCTTGTGGCGTTGAACGTTTGAGAGAACCTCTACTCATTGTATAATCATATGCAGTCTGTTTCATTGAATGAATGAGTGCAGTGGGATTCACTAAATAAGTGAGTTTGTTTGTTGCGTTGGAACAAGGAACATGGTTTGATTCATTGAATCGATGATTGCAGTTTAATTCAATGAATGCAGTTTGTTTCCTTAAATGAAAACGGTGAGCTTGACACATTGAATGAATGAGAGAAGTTCTACTCATTGATTTAAGAATAGCGGTTTGGTGCATGTAGTTATCGTGTACAGTTTGATAGAGACAATGCGTGAAACTTGTGCCATTGAATGAATGAGGGTTGAACGTGTGCAGCTTCTTTCATTGAATGAACGTAGGAATAAGGGAGCTCGGTTTGTTGCATTGAAACAATGATTAAGGTTTGATTCATTGAATCAATTATTGTAGTTTGATTCAATAATTGAAAGAATGCAGCTTGTTTCATTGAATGAAAGCGTTCAGCTTGACCCATTGAATGAAGGAGAGTAGCTCTTCTCATTGAATTGACAAGTGCAGCCTCTTTCTTTGAATGAACATATGCAGTTTGGTTCACTAAATAAGGTGAAATAAAATCGTTAAGCTGGACACATTGAATGAATGAGAGAATCTCTCCTCATTGAGTTAACATGTGCTGTGTGTTTCATTGAATGAATGAGTACAGTAGGGTTCACTAAGTAAGTTTGTTCCATTGAATCAAGGAATGTGGTTTGATTCATTGATTCCATAATCGTAGTTTGATTCAATGAGGAGAGATTCTCTCATTCATTCAATGGGTCCAGCTTAACGCTTTCATTCAATAAAACAAACTGCATTCATTGAATCATTTAGTCAAACTATGATCATTGATTCAATGAATCAAATCGTATTCCTGGCTTCAATTGAATAATCCTATCTTCCTTATTTACCAAACTGCATAAGTTCATTCAAAGAAAGAGGCTTCACTTGTCAATTCAATGAGTAGAGTTACTCTCATTCATTCATGAAATGGCACATGTTTCACGCATTGTCTCTATCAAACTGCACACGTTCAGGACATGAACCAAACTGCCCGTCTTAATTCAATGAGTAGAGTTTCTCTCATTCATTCAATATGTTAAGATTACCATTTTCATTTAATGAAACATACTGCATTCCAAGAATCATTGAATCAAACCTTATTCCTTGTTTCAATGGAACAAACCTAACTTACTTATTTAGTGTATCTTTCTACACTCGTCCATTCAATAAAACAGACAGCACATGATAGTTCAAAGAGTAGAGGAACTCTCATTCGTTCAATGCCACAAGCTTAACGCATTGATTCAATCAAACAAATTGCACACATTTAGTTCAAGAAGCAAACTGCACTTGTCAATTCAATGAATATTCAGTTTGTTTCTTTGAATGAAAGCGTTATGCTTGACGCATGGATTGAATGAGAGAAGCTCGACTCATTCTATTAAGACTTGCAGTCTAACATTGAGTAAATGATTGCTGTTTGCTCCATCGAATGAATGCATTTTGCTCGTGGCATGGAAAGGATGGCAGGAGCTATACTCTTTTAATTAGGAGATACAGTGTTTTTCATGGAATGAATGGGTGCAGTTTGATTCACGAAGTAAATGGGTTAGGTTTGTTTGGTTGAATCCATTAATACCGTTTGGTTCATTGACTGAATGATTGCAGTTTGATTCAATGATTGAATGAATGGAATTGGTTTCTTTGAATGAAAATGCTAAGCTTGACACATTGAATAAACAAGAAAAGCTGTGCTCATTGAATAAACACGAGCAGTTTATTTCATGGACAAAATGTGTGCAGTTTGTTTGAATCAATGCGTTAAGCTTGTGGCTTTGAACGTTTGAGAGAACCTCGACTCATTGTATAATCATATGCAGTCTGTTTCATTGAATGAATGAGTGAGTAGGATTCACTAAATAAGTGAGTTTGTTTGTTGCGTTGGAACAAGGAACATGGTTTGATTCATTGAATCGATGATTGTAGTTTAATTCAATGCTTCAATGAATGCAGTTTGTTTCCTTAAATGAAAACGGTGAGCTTGACACATTGAATGAATGAGAGAAGCTCTACTCATTGATTTAAGAATAGCGGTTTGGTGCATGTAGTTATCGTGTACAGTTTGATAGAGACAATGCGTGAAACTTGTGCCATTGAATGAATGAGGGTTGAACGTCTGCAGCTTCTTTCATTGAATGAACGTAGGAATAAGGGAGCTCGGTTTGTTGCATTGAAACAATGATTAAGGTTTGATTCATTGAATCAATTATTGTAGTTTGATTCAATAATTGAAAGAATGCAGCTTGTTTCATTGAATGAAAGCGTTCAGCTTGACCCATTGAATGAATGAGAGAATCTCTCCTCATTGAGTTAACATGTGCTGTGTTGAATGAGTACAGTAGGGATCACTAAGTAAGTTTGTTCCATTGAATCAAGGAATGTGGTTTGATTCATTGATTCCATAATCGTAGTTTGATTCAATGAGGAGAGATTCTCTCATTCATTCAATGCGTCCAGCTTAACGCTTTCATTCAATAAAACAAACTGCATTCATTGAATCATTTAGTCAAACTATGATCATTGATTCAATGAATCAAATCGTATTCCTGGCTTCAATTGAATAATCCTATCTCCCTTATTTACCAAACTGCATAAGTTCATTCAAAGAAAGAGGCTGCACTTGTCAATTCAATGAGTAGAGTTACTCTCATTCATTCATGAAATGGCACATGTTTCACGCATTGTCTCGATCAAACTGCACACGTTTAGGACATGAACCACACTGCCCGTCTTAATTCAATGAGTAGAGTTTCTCTCATTCATTCAATATGTCAAGCTTACCATTTTCATTTAATGAAACATACTGCATTCCAAGAATCATTGAATCAAACCTTATTCCTTGTTTCAATGGAACAAACCTAACTTACTTATTTCGTGTATCTTTCTACACTCGTCCATTCAATAAAACAGACAGCACATGATAGTTCAAAGAATAGAGGAACTCTCATTCGTTCAATGCCACAAGCTTAACGCATTGATTCAATCAAACAAATTGCACACATTTAGTTCAAGAAGCAAACTGCACTTGTCAATTCAATGAATATTCAGTTTGTTTCTTTGAATGAAAGCGTTAAGCTTGACGCATGGATTGAATGAGAGAAGTTCGACTCATTCTATTAAGACGTGCAGTCTAACATTGAGTAAATGATTACTGTTTGCTCCATCGAATGAATGCATTTTGCTCGTGGCATGGAAAGGATGGCAGGAGCTATACTCTTTTAATTAGGAGATACAGTGTTTTTCATGGAATGAATGGGTGCAGTTTGATTCACCAAGTAAATGGGTTAGGCTTGTTTGGTTGAATCCATTAATACCGTTTGGTTCATTGACTCAATGATTGCAGTTTGATTCAATGATTGAATGAATGGAATTGGTTTCTTTGAATGAAAATGCTAAGCTTGACACATTGAATAAACAAGAAAAGCTGTGCTCATTGAATAAACACGAGCAGTTTATTTCATGGACAAAATGTGTGCAGTTTGTTTGAATCAATGCGTTAAGCTTGTGGCTTTGAACGTTTGAGAGAACCTCTACTCATTGTGTAATCATATGCAGTCTGTTTCATTGAATGAATGAGTGCAGTAGGATTCACTAAGTAAGTGAGTTTGTTTGTTGCGTTGGAACAAGGAACATGGTTTGATTCATTGAATCGATGATTGTAGTTTAATTCAATGCTTCAATGAATGCAGTTTGTTTCCTTAAATGAAAACGGTGAGCTTGACACATTGAATGAATGAGAGAAGCTCTACTCATTGATTTAAGAATAGCGGTTTGGTGCATGTAGTTATCGTGTACAGTTAGATAGAGACAATGCGTGAAACTTGTGCCATTGAATGAATGAGGGTTGAACGTGTGCAGCTTCTTTCATTGAATGAACGTAGGAATAAGGGAGCTCGGTTTGTTGCATTGAAATAATGATTAAGGTTTGATTCATTGAATCAATTATTGTAGTTTGATTCAATAATTGAAAGAATGCAGCTTGTTTCATTGAATGAAAGCGTTCAGCTTGACCCATTGAATGAAGGAGAGTAGCTCTTCTCATTGAATTGACAAGTGCAGCCTCTTTCTTTGAATGAACATATGCAGTTTGGTTCACTAAATAAGGGAGATAGGATTATTCCATTGAAGCAAGGAATACGATTTGATTCATTGAATCAATGATCATAGTTTGATTAAATGTTTCAAGGAATGCAGTTTGTTTCAATGAATGAAATCGTTAAGCTGGACCCATTGAATGAATGAGAGAATCTCTCCTCATTGAGTTAACATGTGCTGTGTGTTTCATTGAATGAATGAGTACAGTAGGGTTCACTAAGTAAGTTTGTTCCATTGAATCAAGGAATGTGGTTTGATTCATTGATTCCATAATCGTAGTTTGATTCAATGAGGAGAGATTCTCTCATTCATTCAATGGGTCCAGCTTAACGCTTTCATTCAATAAAACAAACTGCATTCATTGAATCATTTAGTCAAACTATGATCATTGATTCAATGAATCAAATCGTATTCCTGCCTTCAATTGAATAATCCTATCTCCCTTATTTACCAAACTGCATAAGTTCATTCAAAGAAAGAGGCTGCACTTGTCAATTCAATGAGTAGAGTTACTCTCATTCATTCATGAAATGGCACATGTTTCACGCATTGTCTCGATCAAACTGCACACGTTCAGGACATGAACCAAACTGCCCGTCTTAAATCAATGAGTAGAGTTTCTCTCATTCATTCAATATGTCAAGCTTACCATTTTCATTTAATGAAACATACTGCATTCCAAGAATCATTGAATCAAACATTATTCCTTGTTTCAATGGAACAAACCTAACTTACTTATTTAGTGTATCTTTCTACACTCGTCCATTCAATAAAACAGACAGCACATGATAGATTAGATTAGATTACATTACATTACAGTGTAGAAACAGGCCCTTCGGCCCAACAAGTCCACACCGACACGCCGAAGCGAAACCCACCCATACCCCTACATTTTCCCCTTACCTAACACTCCGGGCAATTTAGCATGGCCAATTCACCTGACCCTGCACATCCTTCGGACTGTGGGAGGAAACCGGAGCACCCGGAGGAAACCCACGCAGACACGGGGAGAACGTGCAAACTCCACACAGTCATTCGCCTGAGGCGG
Organism: Chiloscyllium plagiosum; assembly: GCF_037043375.1. Lineage (NCBI taxonomy): Eukaryota > Metazoa > Chordata > Chondrichthyes > Orectolobiformes > Hemiscylliidae > Chiloscyllium > Chiloscyllium plagiosum. The sequence continues at coordinate 104,266,910 of NW_028270150.1, read as the reverse complement.
GAATTGAACCCAGGTCTCAGGCGCTGTGAGGCAGCAGTGCTAACGGCTGTGCCACCGTGCCGCCCACATAGTTCAAAGAATAGAGGAACTCTCATTCGTTCAATGCCACAAGCTTAACGCATTGATTCAATCAAACAAATTGCACACATTTAGTTCAAGAAGCAAACTGCACTTGTCAATTCAATGAATATTCAGTTTGTTTCTTTGACTGAAAGCGTTAAGCTTGACGCATGGATTGAATGAGAGAAGCTCGACTCATTCTATTAAGACGTGCAGTCTAACATTGAGTAAATGATTACTGTTTGCTCCATCGAATGAATGCATTTTGCTCGTGGCATGGAAAGGATGGCAGGAGCTATACTCTTTTAATTAGGAGATACAGTGTTTTTCATGGAATGAATGGGTGCAGTTTGATTCACGAAGTAAATGGGTTAGGTTTGTTTGGTTGAATCCATTAATACCGTTTGGTTCATTGACTCAATGATTGCAGTTTGATTCAAGGATTGAATGAATGGAATTGGTTTCTTTGAATGAAAATGCTAAGCTTGACACATTGAATAAACAAGAAAAGCTGTGCTCATTGAATAAACACGAGCAGTTTATTTCATGGACAAAATGTGTGCAGTTTGTTTGAATCAATGCGTTAAGCTTGTGGCTTTGAACGTTTGAGAGAACCTCTACTCATTGTATAATCATATGCAGTCTGTTTCATTGAATGAATGAGTGCAGTAGGATTCACTAAGTAAGTGAGTTTGTTTGTTGCGTTGGAACAAGGAACATGGTTTGATTCATTGAATCGATGATTGTAGTTTAATTCAATGCTTCAATGAATGCAGTTTGTTTCCTTAAATGAAAACGGTGAGCTTGACACATTGAATGAATGAGAGAAGCTCTACTCATTGATTTAAGAATAGCGCTTTGGTGCATGTAGTTATCGTGTACAGTTTGATAGAGACAATGCGTGAAACTTGTGCCATTGAATGAATGAGGGTTGAACGTGTGCAGCTTCTTTCATTGAATGAACGTAGGAATAAGGGAGCTCGGTTTGTTGCATTGAAACAATGATTAAGGTTTGATTCATTGAATCAATTATTGTAGTTTGATTCAATAATTGAAAGAATGCAGCTTGTTTCATTGAATGAAAGCGTTCAGCTTGACCCATTGAATGAAGGAGAGCAGCTCTTCTCATTGAATTGACAAGTGCAGCCTCTTTCTTTGAATGAACATATGCAGTTTGGTTCACTAAATAAGGGAGATAGGATTATTCCATTGAAGCAAGGAATACGATTTGATTCATTGAATCAATGATCATAGTTTGATTAAAAGTTTCAAGGAATGCAGTTTGTTTCAATGAATGAAATCGTTAAGCTGGACCCATTGAATGAATGAGAGAATCTCTTCTCATTGAGTTAACATGTGCTGTGTGTTTCATTGAATGAATGAGTACAGTAGGGTTCACTAAGTAAGTTTGTTCCATTGAATCAAGGAATGTGGTTTGATTCATTGATTCCATAATCGTAGTTTGATTCAATGAGGAGAGATTCTCTCATTCATTCAATGGGTCCAGCTTAACGCTTTCATTCAATAAAACAAACTGCATTCATTGAATCATTTAGTCAAACTATGATCATTGATTCAATGAATCAAATCGTATTCCTGGCTTCAATTGAATAATCCTATCTCCCTTATTTACCAAACTGCATAAGTTCATTCAAAGAAAGAGGCTGCACTTGTCAATTCAATGAGGAGAGTTACTCTCATTCATTCATGAAATGGCACATGTTTCACGCATTGTCTCTATCAAACTGCACACGTTCAGGACATGAACCAAACTGCCCGTCTTAATTCAATGAGTAGAGTTTCTCTCATTCATTCAATATGTCAAGATTACCATTTTCATTTAATGAAACATACTGCATTCCAAGAATCATTGAATCAAACCTTATTCCTTGTTTCAATGGAACAAACCTAACTTACTTATTTAGTGTATCTTTCTACACTCGTCCATTCAATAAAACAGACAGCCCATGATAGTTCAAAGAGGAGAGGAACTCTCATTCGTTCAATGCCACAAGCTTAACGCATTGATTCAATCAAACAAATTGCACACATTTAGTTCAAGAAGCAAACTACACTTGTCAATTCAATGAATATTCAGTTTGTTTCTTTGAATGAAAGCGTTAAGCTTGACGCATGGATTGAGTGAGAGAAGCTCGACTCATTCTATTAAGACGTGCAGTCTAACATTGAGTAAATGATTACTGTTTGCTCCATCGAATGAATGCATTTTGCTCGTGGCATGGAAAGGATGGCAGGAGCTATACTCTTTTAATTAGGAGATACAGTGTTTTTCATGGAATGAATGGGTGCAGTTTGATTCACGAAGTAAATGGGTTAGGTTTGTTTGGTTGAATCCATTAATACCGTTTGGTTCATTGACTCAATGATTGCAGTTTGATTCAATGATTGAATGAATGGAATTGGTTTCTTTGAATGAAAATGCTAAGCTTGACACATTGAATAAACAAGAAAAGCTGTGCTCATTGAATAAACACGAGCAGTTTATTTCATGGACAAAATGTGTGCAGTTTGTTTGAATCAATGCGTTAAGCTTGTGGCTTTGAACGTTTGAGAGAACCTCTACTCATTGTATAATCATATGCAGTCTGTTTCATTGAATGAATGAGTGCAGTAGGATTCACTAAATAAGTGAGTTTGTTTGTTGCGTTGGAACAAGGAACATGGTTTGATTCATTGAATCGATGATTGTAGTTTAATTCAATGCTTCAAAGAATGCAGTTTGTTTCCTAAATGAAAACGGTGAGCTTGACACATTGAATGAATGAGAGAAGCTCTACTCATTGATTTAAGAATAGCGGTTTGGTGCATGTAGTTATCGTGTACAGTTTGATAGAGACAATGCGTGAAACTTGTGCCATTGAATGAATGAGGGTTGAACGTGTGCAGCTTCTTTCATTGAATGAACGTAGGAATAAGGGAGCTCGGTTTGTTGCATTGAAACAATGATTAAGGTTTGATTCATTGAATCAATTATTGTAGTTTGATTCAATAATTGAAAGAATGCAGCTTGTTTCATTGAATGAAAGCGTTCAGCTTGACAAATTGAATGAAGGAGAGTAGCTCTTCTCATTGAATTGAGAAGTGCAGCCTCTTTCTTTGAATGAACATATGCATTTTGGTTCACTAAATAAGGTGAATTAAAATCGTTTAGCTGGACCCATTGAATGAATGAGAGAATCTCTCCTCATTGAGTTAACATGTGCTGTGTGTTTCATCGAATGAATGAGTACAGTAGGGTTCACTAAGTAAGTTTGTTCCATTGAATCAAGGAATGTGGTTTGATTCATTGATTCCATAATCGTAGTTTGATTCAATGAGGAGAGATTCTCTCATTCATTCAATGGGTCCAGCTTAACGCTTTCATTCAATAAAACAAACTGCATTCATTGAATCATTTAGTCAAACTATGATCATTGATTCAATGAATCAAATCGTATTCCTGGCTTCAATTGAATAATCCTATCTCCCTTATTTACCAAACTGCATAAGTTCATTCAAAGAAAGAGGCTGCACTTGTCAATTCAATGAGTAGAGTTACTCTCATTCATTCATGAAATGGCACATGTTTCACGCATTGTCTCTATCAAACTGCACACGTTCAGGACATGAACCAAACTGCCGGACTTAATTCAATGAGTAGAGTTTCTCTCATTCATTCAATATGTCAAGATTACCATTTTCATTTAATGAAACATACTGCATTCCAAGAATCATTGAATCAAACCTTATTCCTTGTTTCAATGGAACAAACCTAACTTACTTATTTAGTGTATCTTTCTACACTCGACCATTCAATAAAACAGACAGCACATGATAGTTCAAAGAGTAGAGGAACTCTCATTCGTTCAATGCCACAAGCTTAACGCATTGATTCAATCAAACAAATTGCACACATTTAGTTCAAGAAGCAAACTGCACTTGTCAATTCAATGAATATTCAGTTTGTTTCTTTGAATGAAAGCGTTAAGCTTGACGCATGGATTGAATGAGAGAAGCTCGACTCATTCTATTAAGACGTGCAGTCTAACATTGAGTAAATGATTGCTGTTTGCTCCATCGAATGAATGCATTTTGCTCGTGGCATGGAAAGGATGGCAGGAGCTATACTCTTTTAATTAGGAGATACAGTGTTTTTCATGGAATGAATGGGTGCAGTTTGATTCACGAAGTAAATGGGTTAGGTGTGTTTGGTTGAATCCATTAATACCGTTTGGTTCATTGACTCAATGATTGCAGTTTGATTCAATCATTGAATGAATGGAATTGGTTTCTTTGAATGAAAATGCTAAGCTTGACACATTGAATAAACAAGAAAAGCTGTGCTCATTGAATAAACACGAGCAGTTTATTTCATGGACAAAATGTGTGCAGTTTGTTTGAATCAATGCGTTAAGCTTGTGGCTTTGAACGTTTGAGAGAACCTCTACTCATTGTATAATCATATGCAGTCTGTTTCATTGAATGAATGAGTGCAATAGGATTCACTAAATCAGTGAGTTTGTTTGTTGCGTTGGAACAAGGAACATGGTTTGATTCATTGAATCGATGATTGTAGTTTAATTCAATGCTTCAATGAATGCAGTTTGTTTCCTTAAATGAAAACGGTGAGCTTGACACATTGAATGAATGAGAGAAGCTCTACTCATTGATTTAAGAATAGCGGTTTGGTGCATGTAGTTATCGTGTACAGTTTGATAGAGACAATGCGTGAAACTTGTGCCATTGAATGAATGAGGGTTGAACGTGTGCAGCTTCTTTCATTGAATGAACGTAGGAATAAGGGAGCTCGGTTTGTTGCATTGAAACAATGATTAAGGTTTGATTCATTGAATCAATTATTGTAGTTTGATTCAATAATTGAAAGAATGCAGCTTGTTTCATTGAATGAAAGCGTTCAGCTTGACCCATTGAATGAAGGAGAGTAGCTCTTCTCATTGAATTGACAAGTGCAGCCTCTTTCTTTGAATGAACATATGCAGTTTGGTTCACTAAATAAGGGAGATAGGATTATTCCATTGAAGCAAGGAATAGGATTTGATTCATTGAATCAATGATCATAGTTTGATTAAATGTTTCAAGGAATGCAGTTTGTTTCAATGAATGAAATCGTTAAGCTGGACCCATTGAATGAATGAGAGAATCTCTCCTCATTGAGTTAACATGTGCTGTGTGTTTCATTGAATGAATGAGTACAGTAGGGTTCACTAAGTAAGTTTGTTCCATTGAATCAAGGAATGTGGTTTGATTCATTGATTCCATAATCGTAGTTTGATTCAATGAGGAGAGATTCTCTCATTCATTCAATGGGTCCAGCTTAACGCTTTCATTCAATAAAACAAACTGCATTCACTGAATCATTTAGTCAAACTATGATCATTGATTCAATGAATCAAATCGTATTCCTGGCTTCAATTGAATAATCCTATCTCCCTTATTTACCAAACTGCATAAGTTCATTCAAAGAAAGAGGCTGCACTTGTCAATTCAATGAGTAGAGTTACTCTCATTCATTCATGAAATGGCACATGTTTCACGCATTGTCTCTATCAAACTGCACACGTTCAGGACATGAACCAAACTGCCCGTCTTAATTCAATGAGTAGAGTTTCTCTCATTCATTCAATATGTCAAGATTACCATTTTCATTTAATGAAACATACTGCATTCCAAGAATCATTGAATCAAACCTTATTCCTTGTTTCAATGGAACACACCTAACTTACTTATTTAGTGTATCTTTCTACACTCGTCCATTCAATAAAACAGACAGCACATGATAGTTCAAAGAGTAGAGGAACTCTCATTCGTTCAATGCCACAAGCTTAACGCATTGATTCAATCAAACAAATTGCACACATTTAGTTCAAGAAGCAAACTGCACTTGTCAATTCAATGAATATTCAGTTTGTTTCTTTGAATGAAAGCGTTAAGCTTGACGCATGGATTGAATGAGAGAAGCTCGACTCGTTCTATTAAGACGTGCAGTCTAACATTGAGTAAATGATTGCTGTTTGCTCCATCGAATGAATGCATTTTGCTCGTGGCATGGAAAGGATGGCAGGAGCTATACTCTTTTCATTAGGAGATTGAGTGCTTTTCATGGAATGAAGGGGTGCAGTTTGATTCACGAAGTAAATGGGTTAGGTTTGTTTGGTTGAATCCATTAATACCGTTTGGTTCATTGACTCAATGATTGCAGTTTGATTCAATGATTGAATGAATGGAATTGGTTTCTTTGAATGAAAATGCTAAGCTTGACACATTGAATAAACAAGAAAAGCTGTGTAAATGTGTGCAGCTTTTTTGAATCAATGCGTTAAGCTTGTGGCTTTGAACGTTTGAGAGAACCTCTACTCATTGTATAATCATATGCAGTCTGTTTCATTGAATGAATGAGTGCAGTCGGATTCACTAAATAAGTGAGTATGTTTGTTGCGTTGGAACAAGGAACATGGTTTGATTCATTGAATCGATGATTGTAGTTTAATTCAATGCTTCAATGAATGCAGTTTGTTTCCTTAAATGAAAACGGTGAGCTTGACACATTGAATGAATGAGAGAAGCTCTACTCATTGATTTAAGAATAGCGGTTTGGTGCATGTAGTTATCGTGTACAGTTTGATAGAGACAATGCTTGAAACGTGTGCCTTTGAATGAATGAGGGTTGAACGTGTGCAGCGTCTTTCATTGAATGAACGTAGGAATAAGGGAGCTCGGTTTGTTGCATTGAAACAATGATTAAGGTTTGATTCATTGAATCAATTATTGTAGTTTGATTCAATAATTGAAAGAATGCAGCTTGTTTCATTGAATGAAAACGTTCAGCTTGACCCATTGAATGAAGGAGAGTAGCTCTTCTCATTGAATTGACAAGTGCAGCCACTTTCTTTGAATGAACATATGCAGTTTGGTTCACTAAATAAGGGAGATAGGATTATTCCATTGAAGCAAGGAATACGATTTGATTCATTGAATCAATGATCATAGTTTGATTAAATGTTTCAAGGAATGCAGTTTGTTTCAATGAATGAATTCGTTAAGCTGGACCCATTGAATGAATGAGAGAATCTCTCCTCATTGAGTTAACATGTGCTGTGTGTTTCATTGAATGAATGAGTACAGTAGGGTTCACTAAGTAAGTTTGTTCCATTGAATCAAGGAATGTGGTTTGATTCATTGATTCCATAATCGTAGTTTGATTCAATGAGGAGAGATTCTCTCATTCATTCAATGGGTCCAGCTTAACGCTTTCATTCAATAAAACAAACTGCATTCATTGATTCATTTAGTCAAACTATGATCATTGATTCAATAAATCAAATCGTATTCCTGGCTTCAATTGAATAATCCTATCTCCCTTATTTACCAAACTGCATAAGTTCATTCAAAGAAAGAGGCTGCACTTGTCAATTCAATGAGTAGAGTTACTCTCATTCATTTATGAAATGGCACATGTTTCACGCATTGTCTCTATCAAACTGCACACGTTCAGGACATGAACCAAACTGCCCGTCTTAATTCAATGAGTAGAGTTTCTCTCATTCATTCAATATGTCAAGATTACCATTTTCATTTAATGAAACATACTGCATTCCAAGAATCATTGAATCAAACCTTATTCCTTGTTTCAATGGAACAAACCTAACTTACTTATTTAGTGTATCTTTCTCCACTCGTCCATTCAATAAAACAGACAGCACATGATAGTTCCAAGAGTAGAGGAACTCTCATTCGTTCAATGCCACAAGCTTAACGCATTGATTCAATCAAACAAATTGCACACATTTAGTTCAAGAAGCAAACTGCACTTGTCAATTCAATGAATATTCAGTTTGTTTCTTTGAATGAAAGCGTTAAACTTGACGCATGGATTGAATGAGAGAAGCTCGACTCATTCTATTAAGACGTGCAGTCTAACATTGAGTAAATGATTGCTGTTTGCTCCATCGAATGAATGCATTTTGCTCGTGGCATGGAAAGGATGGCAGGAGCTATACTCTTTTAATTAGGAGATACAGTGTTTTTCATGGAATGAATGGGTGCAGTTTGATTCACGAAGTAAATGGGTTAGGTTTGTTTGGTTGAATCCATTAATACCGTTTGGTTCATTGACTCAATGATTGCAGTTTGATTCAATGATTGAATGAATGGAATTGGTTTCTTTGAATGAAAATGCGAAGCTTGACACATTGAATAAACAAGAAAAGCTGTGCTCATTGAATAAACACGAGCAGTTTATTTCATGGACAAAATGTGTGCAGTTTGTTTGAATCAATGCGTTAAGCTTGTGGCTTTGAACGTTTGAGAGAACCTCTACTCATTGTATAATCATATGCAGTCTGTTTCATTGAATGAATGAGTGCAGTAGGATTCACTAAATAAGTGAGTTTGTTTGTTGCGTTGGAACAAGGAACATGGTTTGATTCATTGAATCGATGATTGTAGTTTAATTCAATGCTTCAATGAATGCAGTTTGTTTCCTTAAATGAAAACGGTGAGCTTGACACATTGAATGAATGAGAGAAGCTCTATTCATTGATTTAAGAATAGCGGTTTGGTGCATGTAGTTATCGTGTACAGTTTGATAGAGACAATGCGTGAAACTTGTGCCATTGAATGAATGAGGGTTGAACGTGTGCAGCTTCTTTCATTGAATGAACGTAGGAATAAGGGAGCTCGGTTTGTTGCATTGAAACAATGATTAAGGTTTGATTCATTGAATCAATTATTGTAGTTTGATTCAATAATTGAAAGAATGCAGCTTGTTTCATTGAATGAAAGCATTCAGCTTGACCCATTGAATGAAGGAGAGTAGCTCTTCTCATTGAATTGACAAGTGCAGCCTCTTTCTTTGAATGAACATATGCAGTTTGGTTCACTAAATAAGGGAGATAGGATTATTCCATTGAAGCAAGGAATACGATTTGATTCATTGAATCAATGATCATAGTTTGATTAAATGTTTCAAGGAATGCAGTTTGTTTCAATGAATGAAATCGTTAAGCTGGACCCATTGAATGAATGAGAGAATCTCTCCTCATTGAGTTAACATGTGCTGTGTGTTTCATTGAATGAATGAGTACAGTAGGGTTCACTAAGTAAGTTTGTTCCATTGAATCAAGGAATGTGGTTTGATTCATTGATTCCATAATCGTAGTTTGATTCAATGAGGAGAGATTCTCTCATTCATTCAATGGGTCCAGCTTAACGCTTTCATTCAATAAAACAAACTGCATTCATTGAATCATTTAGTCAAACTATGATCATTGATTCAATAAATCAAATCGTATTCCTGGCTTCAATTGAATAATCCTATCTCCCTTATTTACCAAACTGCATAAGTTCATTCAAAGAAAGAGGCTGCACTTGTCAATTCAATGAGTAGAGTTACTCTCATTCATTCATGAAATGGCACATGTTTCACGCATTGTCTCTATCAAACTGCACACGTTCAGGACATGAACCAAACTGCCCGTCTTAATTCAATGAGTAGAGTTTCTCTCATTCATTCAATATGTCAAGATTACCATTTTCATTTAATTAAACATACTGCATTCCAAGAATCATTGAATCAAACCTTATTCCTTGTTTCAATGGAACAAACCTAACTTACTTATTTAGTGTATCTTTCTACACTCGTCCATTCAATAAAACAGACAGCTCATGATAGTTCAAAGAGTAGAGGAACTCTCATTCGTTCAATGCAACAAGCTTAACGCATTGATTCAATCAAACAGATTGCACACATTTAGTTGAAGAAGCAAACTGCACTTGTCAATTAAATGATTATTCAGTTTGTTTCTTTGAATGAAAGCGTTAAGCTTGACGCATGGATTGAATGAGAGAAGCTCGACTCATTCTATTAAGACGTGCAGTCTAACATTGAGTAAATGATTGCTGTTTGCTCCATCGAATGAATGCATTTTGCTCGTGGCATGGAAAGGATGGCAGGAGCTATACTCTTTTAATTAGGAGATACAGTGTTTTTCATGGAATGAATGGGTGCAGTTTGATTCACGAAGTAAATGGGTTAGGTTTGTTTGGTTGAATCCATTAATACCGTTTGGTTCATTGACTGAATGATTGCAGTTTGATTCAATGATTGAATGAATGGAATTGGTTTCTTTGAATGAAAATGCTAAGCTTGACACATTGAATAAACAAGTAAAGCTGTGCTCATTGAATAAACACGAGCAGTTTATTTCATGGACAAAATGTGTGCAGTTTGTTTGAATCAATGCGTTAAGCTTGTGGCTTTGAACGTTTGAGAGAACCTCTACTCATTGTATAATCATATGCAGTCTGTTTCATTGAATGAATGAGTGCAATAGGATTCACTAAATACGTGAGTTTGTTTGTTGCGTTGGAACAAGGAAAATCATTGAATCGATGATTGTAGTTTAATTCAATGCTTCAATGAATGCAGTTTGTTTCCTTAAATGAAAACGGTGAGCTTGACACATTGAATGAATGAGAGAAGCTCTACTCATTGATTTAAGAATAGCGGTTTGGTGCATGTAGTTATCGTGTACAGTTTGATAGAGACAATGCGTGAAACTTGTGCCATTGAATGAATGAGGGTTGAACGTGTGCAGCTTCTTTCATTGAATGAACGTAGGAATAAGGGAGCTCGGTTTGTTGCATTGAAACAATGATTAAGGTTTGATTCATTGAATCAATTATTGTAGTTTGATTCAATAATTGAAAGAATGCAGCTTGTTTCATTGAATGAAAGCGTTCAGCTTGACCCATTGAATGAAGGAGAGTAGCTCTTCTCATTGAATTGACAAGTGCAGCCTCTTTCTTTGAATGAACATATGCAGTTTGGTTCACTAAATAAGGGAGATAGGATTATTCCATTGAAGCAAGGAATAGGATTTGATTCATTGAATCAATGATCATAGTTTGATTAAATGTTTCAAGGAATGCAGTTTGTTTCAATGAATGAAATCGTTAAGCTGGACCCATTGAATGAATGAGAGAATCTCTCCTCATTGAGTTAACATGTGCTGTGTGTTTCATTGAATGAATGAGTACAGTAGGGTTCACTAAGTAAGTTTGTTCCATTGAATCAAGGAATGTGGTTTGATTCATTGATTCCATAATCGTAGTTTGATTCAATGAGGAGAGATTCTCTCATTCATTCAATGGGTCCAGCTTAACGCTTTCATTCAATAAAACAAACTGCATTCACTGAATCATTTAGTCAAACTATGATCATTGATTCAATGAATCAAATCGTATTCCTGGCTTCAATTGAATAATCCTATCTCCCTTATTTACCAAACTGCATAAGTTCATTCAAAGAAAGAGGCTGCACTTGTCAATTCAATGAGTAGAGTTACTCTCATTCATTCATGAAATGGCACATGTTTCACGCATTGTCTCTATCAAACTGCACACGTTCAGGACATGAACCAAACTGCCCGTCTTAATTCAATGAGTAGAGTTTCTCTCATTCATTCAATATGTCAAGATTACCATTTTCATTTAATGAAACATACTGCATTCCAAGAATCATTGAATCAAACCTTATTCCTTGTTTCAATGGAACACACCTAACTTACTTATTTAGTGTATCTTTCTACACTCGTCCATTCAATAAAACAGACAGCACATGATAGTTCAAAGAGTAGAGGAACTCTCATTCGTTCAATGCCACAAGCTTAACGCATTGATTCAATCAAACAAATTGCACACATTTAGTTCAAGAAGCAAACTGCACTTGTCAATTCAATGAATATTCAGTTTGTTTCTTTGAATGAAAGCGTTAAGCTTGACGCATGGATTGAATGAGAGAAGCTCGACTCGTTCTATTAAGACGTGCAGTCTAACATTGAGTAAATGATTGCTGTTTGCTCCATCGAATGAATGCATTTTGCTCGTGGCATGGAAAGGATGGCAGGAGCTATACTCTTTTCATTAGGAGATTGAGTGCTTTTCATGGAATGAAGGGGTGCAGTTTGATTCACGAAGTAAATGGGTTAGGTTTGTTTGGTTGAATCCATTAATACCGTTTGGTTCATTGACTCAATGATTGCAGTTTGTTTCAATGATTGAATGAATGGAATTGGTTTCTTTGAATGAAAATGCTAAGCTTGACACATTGAATAAACAAGAAAAGCTGTGTAAATGTGTGCAGCTTTTTTGAATCAATGCGTTAAGCTTGTGGCTTTGAACGTTTGAGAGAACCTCTACTCATTGTATAATCATATGCAGTCTGTTTCATTGAATGAATGAGTGCAGTCGGATTCACTAAATAAGTGAGTATGTTTGTTGCGTTGGAACAAGGAACATGGTTTGATTCATTGAATCGATGATTGTAGTTTAATTCAATGCTTCAATGAATGCAGTTTGTTTCCTTAAATGAAAACGGTGAGCTTGACACATTGAATGAATGAGAGAAGCTCTACTCATTGATTTAAGAATAGCGGTTTGGTGCATGTAGTTATCGTGTACAGTTTGATAGAGACAATGCTTGAAACGTGTGCCTTTGAATGAATGAGGGTTGAACGTGTGCAGCGTCTTTCATTGAATGAACGTAGGAATAAGGGAGCTCGGTTTGTTGCATTGAAACAATGATTAAGGTTTGATTCATTGAATCAATTATTGTAGTTTGATTCAATAATTGAAAGAATGCAGCTTGTTTCATTGAATGAAAACGTTCAGCTTGACCCATTGAATGAAGGAGAGTAGCTCTTCTCATTGAATTGACAAGTGCAGCCACTTTCTTTGAATGAACATATGCAGTTTGGTTCACTAAATAAGGGAGATAGGATTATTCCATTGAAGCAAGGAATACGATTTGATTCATTGAATCAATGATCATAGTTTGATTAAATGTTTCAAGGAATGCAGTTTGTTTCAATGAATGAATTCGTTAAGCTGGACCCATTGAATGAATGAGAGAATCTCTCCTCATTGAGTTAACATGTGCTGTGTGTTTCATTGAATGAATGAGTACAGTAGGGTTCACTAAGTAAGTTTGTTCCATTGAATCAAGGAATGTGGTTTGATTCATTGATTCCATAATCGTAGTTTGATTCAATGAGGAGAGATTCTCTCATTCATTCAATGGGTCCAGCTTAACGCTTTCATTCAATAAAACAAACTGCATTCATTGAATCATTTAGTCAAACTATGATCATTGATTCAATAAATCAAATCGTATTCCTGGCTTCAATTGAATAATCCTATCTCCCTTATTTACCAAACTGCATAAGTTCATTCAAAGAAAGAGGCTGCACTTGTCAATTCAATGAGTAGAGTTACTCTCATTCATTTATGAAATGGCACATGTTTCACGCATTGTCTCTATCAAACTGCACACGTTCAGGACATGAACCAAACTGCCCGTCTTAATTCAATGAGTAGAGTTTCTCTCATTCATTCAATATGTCAAGATTACCATTTTCATTTAATGAAACATACTGCATTCCAAGAATCATTGAATCAAACCTTATTCCTTGTTTCAATGGAACAAACCTAACTTACTTATTTAGTGTATCTTTCTCCACTCGTCCATTCAATAAAACAGACAGCACATGATAGTTCAAAGAGTAGAGGAACTCTCATTCGTTCAATGCCACAAGCTTAACGCATTGATTCAATCAAACAAATTGCACACATTTAGTTCAAGAAGCAAACTGCACTTGTCAATTCAATGAATATTCAGTTTGTTTCTTTGAATGAAAGCGTTAAGCTTGACGCATGGATTGAATGAGAGAAGCTCGACTCATTCTATTAAGACGTGCAGTCTAACATTGAGTAAATGATTGCTGTTTGCTCCATCGAATGAATGCATTTTGCTCGTGGCATGGAAAGGATGGCAGGAGCTATACTCTTTTAATTAGGAGATACAGTGTTTTTCATGGAATGAATGGGTGCAGTTTGATTCACGAAGTAAATGGGTTAGGTTTGTTTGGTTGAATCCATTAATACCGTTTGGTTCATTGACTCAATGATTGCAGTTTGATTCAATGATTGAATGAATGGAATTGGTTTCTTTGAATGAAAATGCGAAGCTTGACACATTGAATAAACAAGAAAAGCTGTGCTCATTGAATAAACACGAGCAGTTTATTTCATGGACAAAATGTGTGCAGTTTGTTTGAATCAATGCGTTAAGCTTGTGGCTTTGAACGTTTGAGAGAACCTCTACTCATTGTATAATCATATGCAGTCTGTTTCATTGAATGAATGAGTGCAGTAGGATTCACTAAATAAGTGAGTTTGTTTGTTGCGTTGGAACAAGGAACATGGTTTGATTCATTGAATCGATGATTGTAGTTTAATTCAATGCTTCAATGAATGCAGTTTGTTTCCTTAAATGAAAACGGTGAGCTTGACACATTGAATGAATGAGAGAAGCTCTACTCATTGATTTAAGAATAGCGGTTTGGTGCATGTAGTTATCGTGTACAGTTTGATAGAGACAATGCGTGAAACTTGTGCCATTGAATGAATGAGGGTTGAACGTGTGCAGCTTCTTTCATTGAATGAACGTAGGAATAAGGGAGCTCGGTTTGTTGCATTGAAACAATGATTAAGGTTTGATTCATTGAATCAATTATTGTAGTTTGATTCAATAATTGAAAGAATGCAGCTTGTTTCATTGAATGAAAGCATTCAGCTTGACCCATTGAATGAAGGAGAGTAGCTCTTCTCATTGAATTGACAAGTGCAGCCTCTTTCTTTGAATGAACATATGCAGTTTGGTTCACTAAATAAGGGAGATAGGATTATTCCATTGAAGCAAGGAATACGATTTGATTCATTGAATCAATGATCATAGTTTGATTAAATGTTTCAAGGAATGCAGTTTGTTTCAATGAATGAAATCGTTAAGCTGGACCCATTGAATGAATGAGAGAATCTCTCCTCATTGAGTTAACATGTGCTGTGTGTTTCATTGAATGAATGAGTACAGTAGGGTTCACTAAGTAAGTTTGTTCCATTGAATCAAGGAATGTGGTTTGATTCATTGATTCCATAATCGTAGTTTGATTCAATGAGGAGAGATTCTCTCATTCATTCAATGGGTCCAGCTTAACGCTTTCATTCAATAAAACAAACTGCATTCATTGAATCATTTAGTCAAACTATGATCATTGATTCAATAAATCAAATCGTATTCCTGGCTTCAATTGAATAATCCTATCTCCCTTATTTACCAAACTGCATAAGTTCATTCAAAGAAAGAGGCTGCACTTGTCAATTCAATGAGTAGAGTTACTCTCATTCATTCATGAAATGGCACATGTTTCACGCATTGTCTCTATCAAACTGCACACGTTCAGGACATGAACCAAACTGCCCGTCTTAATTCAATGAGTAGAGTTTCTCTCATTCATTCAATATGTCAAGCTTACCATTTTCATTTAATTAAACATACTGCATTCCAAGAATCATTGAATCAAACCTTATTCCTTGTTTCAATGGAACAAACCTAACTTACTTATTTAGTGTATCTTTCTACACTCGTCCATTCAATAAAACAGACAGCTCATGATAGTTCAAAGAGTAGAGGAACTCTCATTCGTTCAATGCAACAAGCTTAACGCATTGATTCAATCAAACAGATTGCACACATTTAGTTGAAGAAGCAAACTGCACTTGTCAATTAAATGATTATTCAGTTTGTTTCTTTGAATGAAAGCGTTAAGCTTGACGCATGGATTGAATGAGAGAAGCTCGACTCATTCTATTAAGACGTGCAGTCTAACATTGAGTAAATGATTGCTGTTTGCTCCATCGAATGAATGCATTTTGCTCGTGGCATGGAAAGGATGGCAGGAGCTATACTCTTTTAATTAGGAGATACAGTGTTTTTCATGGAATGAATGGGTGCAGTTTGATTCACGAAGTAAATGGGTTAGGTTTGTTTGGTTGAATCCATTAATACCGTTTGGTTCATTGACTGAATGATTGCAGTTTGATTCAATGATTGAATGAATGGAATTGGTTTCTTTGAATGAAAATGCTAAGCTTGACACATTGAATAAACAAGTAAAGCTGTGCTCATTGAATAAACACGAGCAGTTTATTTCATGGACAAAATGTGTGCAGTTTGTTTGAATCAATGCGTTAAGCTTGTGGCTTTGAACGTTTGAGAGAACCTCTACTCATTGTATAATCATATGCAGTCTGTTTCATTGAATGAATGAGTGCAATAGGATTCACTAAATACGTGAGTTTGTTTGTTGCGTTGGAACAAGGAAAATCATTGAATCGATGATTGTAGTTTAATTCAATGCTTCAATGAATGCAGTTTGTTTCCTTAAATGAAAACGGTGAGCTTGACACATTGAATGAATGAGAGAAGCTCTACTCATTGATTTAAGAATAGCGGTTTGGTGCATGTAGTTATCGTGTACAGTTTGATAGAGACAATGCGTGAAACTTGTGCCATTGAATGAATGAGGGTTGAACTTGTGCAGCTTCTTTCATTGAATGAACTTAGGAATAAGGGAGCTCGGTTTGTTGCATTGAAACAATGATTAAGGTTTGATTCATTGAATCAATTATTGTAGTTTGATTCAATAATTGAAAGAATGCAGCTTGTTTCATTGAATGAAAGCGTTCAGCTTGACCCATTGAATGAAGGAGAGTAGCTCTTCTCATTGAATTGACAAGTGCAGCCTCTTTCTTTGAATGAACATATGCAGTTTGGTTCACTAAATAAGGGAGATAGGATTATTCCATTGAAGCAAGGAATACGATTTGATTCATTGAATCAATGATCATAGTTTGATTAAATGTTTCAAGGAATGCAGTTTGTTTCAATGAATGAAATCGTTAAGCTGGACCCATTGAATGAATGAGAGAATCTCTCCTCATTGAGTTAACATGTGCTGTGTGTTTCATTGAATGAATGAGTACAGTAGGGTTCACTAAGTAAGTTTGTTCCATTGAATCAAGGAATGTGGTTTGATTCATTGATTCCATAATCGTAGTTTGATTCAATGAGGAGAGATTCTCTCATTCATTCAATGGGTCCAGCTTAACGCTTTCATTCAATAAAACAAACTGCATTCATTGAATCATTTAGTCAAACTATGATTCAATGAATCAAATCGTATTCCTGGCTTCAATTGAATAATCCTATCTCCCTTATTTACCAAACTGCATAAGTTCATTCAAAGAAAGAGGCTGCACTTGTCAATTCGATGAGTAGAGTTACTCTCATTCATTCATGAAATGGCACATGTTTCACGCATTGTCTCTATCAAACTGCACACGTTTAGGACATGAACCAAACTGCCCGTCTTAATTCAACGAGTAGAGTTTCTCTCATTCATTCAATATGTCAAGCTTACCATTTTTTTAATGAAACATACTGCATTCCAAGAATCATTGAATCAAACCTTATTCCTTGTTTCAATGGAACAAACCTAACTTACTTATTTAGTGTATCTTTCTACACTCGTCCATTCAATAAAACAGACAGCACATGATAATTCAAAGAGTAGAGGAACTCTCATTCGTTCAATGCCACAAGCTAACGCATTGATTCAATAAAACAAATTGCATACATTTAGTTCAAGAAGCAAACTGCACTTGTCAAATCAATGAATATTCAGTTTGTTTCTTTGAATGAAAGCGTTAAACTTGACGCATGGATTGAATGAGAGAAGCTCGACTCATTCTATTAAGACGTGCAGTCTAACATTGAGTAAATGATTGCTGTTTGCTCCATCGAATTTGCTCGTGGCATGGAAAGGATGGCAGGAGCTATACTCTTTTAATTAGGAGATACAGTGTTTTTCATGGAATGAATGGGTGCAGTTTGATTCATGAAGTAAATGGGTTAGGTTTGTTTGGTTGAATCCATTAATACCGTTTGGTTCATTGACTCAATGATTGCAGTTTGATTCAATAATTGAATGAATGGAATTGGTTTCTTTGAATGAAAATGCTAAGCTTGACACATTGAATAAACAAGAAAAGCTGTGCTCATTGAATAAACACGAGCAGTTTATTTCATGGACAAAATATGTGCAGTTTGTTTGAATCAATGCGTTAAGCTTGTGGCTTTGAACGTTTGAGAGAACCTCTACTCATTGTATAATCATATGCAGTCTGTTTCATTGAATGAATGAGTGCAGTAGGATTCACTAAATAAGTGAGTTTGTTTGTTGCTTTGGAACAAGGAACATGGTTTGATTCATTGAATCGATGATTGTAGTTTAATTCAATGCTTCAATGAATGCAGTTTGTTTCCTTAAATGAAAACGGTGAGCTTGACACATTGAATGAATGAGAGAAGCTCTACTCATTGATTTAAGAATAGCGGTTTGGTGCATGTAGTTATCGTGTACAGTTTGATAGAGACAATGCGTGAAACTTGTGCCATTGAATGAATGAGGGTTGAACGTGTGCAGCTTCTTTCATTGAATGAACGTAGGAATAAGGGAGCTCGGTTTGTTGCATTGAAACAATGATTAAGGTTTGATTCATTGAATCAATTATTGTAGTTTGATTCAATAATTGAAAGAATGCAGCTTGTTTCATTGAATGAAAGCGTTCAGCTTGACCCATTGAATGAAGGAGAGTAGCTCTTCTCATTGAATTGACAAGTGCAGCCTCTTTCTTTGAATGAACATATGCAGTTTGGTTCACTAAATAAGGGAGATAGGATTATTCCATTGAAGCAAGGAATAGGATTTGACTCATTGAATCAATGATCATAGTTTGATTAAATGTTTCAAGGAATGCAGTTTGTTTCAATGAATGAAATCGTTAAGCTGGACCCATTGAATGAATGAGAGAATCTCTCCTCATTGAGTTAACATGTGCTGTGTGTTTCATTGAATGAATGAGTACAGTAGGGTTCACTAAGTAAGTTTGTTCCATTGAATCAAGGAATGTGGTTTGATTCATTGATTCCATAATCGTAGTTTGATTCAATGAGGAGAGATTCTCTCATTCATTCAATGGGTCCAGCTTAACGCTTTCATTCAATAAAACAAACTGCATTCATTGAATCATTTATTCAAACTATGATTCAATGAATCAAATCGTACTCCTGGCTTCAATTGAATAATCCTATCTCCCTTATTTACCAAACTGCATAAGTTCATTCAAAGAAAGAGGCTGCACTTATCAATTCAATGAGTAGAGTTACTCTCATTCATTCATGAAATGGCACATGTTTCACGCATTGTCTCTATCAAACTGCACACGTTTAAGGACATGAACCAAACTGCTCGTCTTAATTGAATGAGTAGAGTTTCTCTCATTCATTCAATATGTCAAGCTTACCATTTTTTTTAATGAAACATACTGCATTCCAAGAATAATTGAATCAAACCTTATTCCTTGTTTCAATGGAACAAACCTAACTTACTTATTTAGTGTATCTTTCTACACTCGTCCATTCAATAAAACAGACAGCACATGATAATTCAAAGAGTAGAGGAACTCTCATTCAATCAATGCCACAAGCTTAACGCATTGATTCAATCAAACAAATTGCATACATTTAGTTCAAGAAGCAAACTGCACTTGTCAAATCAATGAATATTCAGTTTGTTTCTTTGAATGAAAGCGTTAAGCTTGACGCATGGATTGAATGAGAGAAGCTCGACTCATTCTATTAAGACGTGCAGTCTAACATTGAGTAAATGATTGCTGTTTGCTCCATCGAATGAATGCATTTTGCTCGTGGCATGGAAAGGATGGCAGGAGCTATACTCTTTTAATTAGGAGATACAGTGTTTTTCATGGAATGAATGAGTGCAGTTTGATTCACGAAGTAAATGGGTTAGGTTTGTTTGGTTGAATCCATTAATACCGTTTGGTTCATTGACTCAATGATTGCAGTTTGATTCAATGATTGAATGAATGGAGTTGGTTTCTTTGAATGAAAATGCTAAGCTTGACACATTGAATAAACAAGAAAAGCTGTGCTCATTGAAAAAACACGAGCAGTTTATTTCATGGACAAAATGTGTGCAGTTTGTTTGAATCAATGCGTTAAGCTTGTGGCTTTGAACGTTTGAGAGAACCTCTACTCATTGTATAATCATATGCAGTCTGTTTCTTTGAATGAATGAGTGCAGTAGGATTCACTAAATAAGTGAGTTTGTTTGTTGCGTTGGAACAAGGAACATGGTTTGATTCATTGAATCAATGATTGTAGTTTAATTCAATGCTTCAATGAATGCAGTTTGTTTCCTTAAATGAAAACGGTGAGCTTGACACATTGAATGAATGAGAGAAGCTCTACTCATTGATTTAAGAATAGCGGTTTGGTGCATGTAGTTATGGTGTACAGTTTGATAGAGACAATGCGTGAAACTTGTGCCATTGGATGAATGAGGGTTGAACGTGTGCAGCTTCTTTCATTGAATGAACGTAGGAATAAGGGAGCTCGGTTTGTTGCATTGAAACAATGATTAAGGTTTGATTCATTGAATCAATTATTGTAGTTTGATTCAATAATTGAAAGAATGCAGCTTGTTTCATTTTTGAATTAGATTACCTACAGTGTGGAAACAGGCCCTTCGGCCCAACAAGTCCACACCGACCCGCCGAAGCGTAACCCACCCAGACCCATTCTCCCACATTTACCCCTTACCTAACACTACGGTCAATTTAGCGTGGCCAATTCACCTAACCTGCGTTCAGCTTGACCCATTGAATGAAGGAGAGTAGCTCTTCTCATTGAATTGACAAGTGCAGCCTCTTTCTTTGAATGAACATATGCAGTTTGGTTCACTAAATAAGGGAGATAGGATTATTCCATTGAAGCAAGGAATACGATTTGATTCATTGAATCAATGATCATAGTTTGATTAAATGTTTCAAGGAATGCAGTTTGTTTCAATGAATGAAATCGTTAAGCTGGACCCATTGAATGAATGAGAGAATCTCTCCTCATTGAGTTAACATGTGCTGTGTGTTTCATTGAATGAATGAGTACAGGAGGGTTCACTAAGTAAGTTTGTTCCATTGAATCAAGGAATGTGGTTTGATTCATTGATTCCATAATCGTAGTTTGATTCAATGAGGAGAGATTCTCTCATTCATTCAATGGGTCCAGCTTAACGCTTTCATTCAATAAAACAAACTGCATTCATTGAATCATTTAGTCAAACTATGATCATTGATTCAATGAATCAAATCGTATTCCTGGCTTCAATTGAATAATCCTATCTCCCTTATTTACCAAACTGCATAAGTTCATTCAAAGAAAGAGGCTGCACTTGTCAATTCAATGAGTAGAGTTACTCTCATTCATTCATGAAATGGCACATGTTTCACACATTGTCTCTATCAAACTGCACACGTTCAGGACATGAACCAAACTGCCCGTCTTAATTCAATGAGTAGAGTTTCTCTCATTCATTCAATACGTCAAGCTAACCATTTTCATTTAATGAAACATACGGGATTCCAAGAATCATTGAATCAAACCTTATTCCTTATTTCAATGGAACAAACCTAACTTACTTATTTAGTGTACATGATAGTTCAAAGAGTAGAGGAACTCTCATTCGTTCAATGCCACAAGCTTAACGCATTGATTCAATCAAACAAATTGCACACATTTAGTTCAAGAAGCAAACCATTTTCCTTTAATGAAACATACTGCATTCCAAGAATCATTGAATCAAACCTTAGGATTATTCACTTAGGATTATTCACTTGTCAATTCAATGAATATTCATTTTGTTTCTTTGAATGAAAGCGTTAAGCTTGACGCATGGATTGAATGAGAGAAGCTCGACTCATTCTATTCAGACGTGCAGTCTAACATTGAGTAAATGATTGCTGTTTGCTCCATCGAATGAATGGATTTTGCTCGTGGCATGGAAAGGATGGCAGGAGCTATACTGTTTTAATTAGGAGAGACAGTGTTTTTCATGGAATGAATGGGTGCAGTTTGATTCACGAAGTAAATGGGTTAGGTTTGTTTGGTTGAATCCATTAATACCGTTTGGTTCATTGACTCAATGATTGCAGTTTGATTCAATAATTGAATGAATGGAATTGGTTTCTTTGAATGAAAATGCTAAGCTTGACACATTGAATAAACAAGAAAAGCTGTGCTCATTGAATAAACACGAGCAGTTTATTTCATGGACAAAATATGTGCAGTTTGTTTGAATCAATGCGTTAAGCTTGTGGCTTTGAACGTTTGAGAGAATCTCTACTCATTGTATAATCATATGCAGTCTGTTTCATTGAATGAATGAGTGCAGTAGGATTCACTAAATAAGTGAGTGTGTTTGTTGCTTTGGAACAAGGAACATGGTTTGATTCATTGAATCGATGATTGTAGTTGAATTCAATGCTTCAATGAATGCAGTTTGTTTCCTTAAATGAAAACGGTGAGCTTGACACATTGAATGAATGAGAGAAGCTCTACTCATTGATTTAAGAATAGCGGTTTGGTGCATGTAGTTATCGTGTACAGTTTGATAGAGACAATGCGTGAAACTTGTGCCATTTAATGAATGAGGGTTGAACGTGTGCAGCTTCTTTCATTGAATGAACGTAGGAATAAGGGAGCTCGGTTTGTTGCATTGAAACAATGATTAAGGTTTGATTCATTGAATCAATTATTGTAGTTTGATTCAATAATTGAAAGAATGCAGCTTGTTTCATTGAATGAAAGCGTTCAGCTTGACCCATTGAATGAAGGAGAGTAGCTCTTCTCATTGAAGTGACAAGTGCAGCCTCTTTCTTTGAATGAACATATGCAGTTTGGTTCACTAAATAAGGGAGATAGGATTATTCCATTGAAGCAAGGAATACGATTTGATTCATTGAATCAATGATCATAGTTTGATTAAATGTTTCAAGGAATGCAGTTTGTTTCAATGAATGAAATCGTTAAGCTGGACCCATTGAATGAATGAGAGAATCTCTCCTCATTGAGTTAACATGTGCTGTGTGTTTCATTGAATGAATGAGTACAGTAGGGTTCACTAAGTAAGTTTGTTCCATTGAATCAAGGAATGTGGTTTGATTCATTGATTCCATAATCGTAGTTTGATTCAATGAGGAGAGATTCTCTCATTCATTCAATGGGTCCAGCTTAACGCTTTCATTCAATAAAACAAACTGCATTCATTGAATCATTTAGTCAAACTATGATCATTGATTCAATGAATGAAATCGTATTCCTGGCTTCAATTGAATAATCCTATCCCCCTTATTTACCAAACTGCATAAGTTCATTCAAAGAAAGAGGCTGCACTTGTCAATTCAATGAGTAGAGTTACTCTCATTCATTCATGAAATGGCACATGTTTCACACATTGTCTCTATCAAACTGCACACGTTCAGGACATGAACCAAACTGCCCGTCTTAATTCAATGAGTACAGTTTCTCTCATTCATTCAATACGTCAAGCTAACCATTTTCATTTAATGAAACATACGGGATTCCAAGAATCATTGAATCAAACCTTATTCCTTATTTCAATGGAACAAACCTAACTTACTTATTTAGTGTATCTTTCTACACTCGTCCATTCAATAAAACAGACAGCACATGATAGTTCAAAGAGTAGAGGAACTCTCATTCGTTCAATGCCACAAGCTTAACGCATTGATTCAATCAAACAAATTGCACACATTTAGTTCAAGAAGCAAACCATTTTCATTTAATGAAACATATTGCATTGCAAGAATCATTGAATCAAACCTTAGGATTATTCACTTAGGATTATTCACTTGTCAATTCAATGAATATTCATTTTGTTTGTTTGAATGAAAGCGTTAAGCTTGACGCATGGATTGAATGAGAGAAGCTCGACTCATTCTATTCAGACGTGCAGTCTAACATTGAGTAAATGATTGCTGTTTGCTCCATCGAATGAATGCATTTTGCTCGTGGCATGGAAAGGATGGCAGGAGCTTTCCTCTTTTAATTAGGAGATACAGTGTTTTTCATGGAATTAATGGGTGCAGTTTGATTCACGAAGTAAATGGGTTAGGTTTGTTTGGTTGAATCCATTAATACCGTTTGGTTCATTGACTCAATGATTGCAGTTTGATTCAATAATTGAATGAATGGAATTGCTTTCTTTGAATGAAAATGCTAAGCTTGACACATTGAATAAACAAGAAAAGCTGTGCTCATTGAATAAACACGAGCAGTTTATTTCATGGACAAAATATGTGCAGTTTGTTTGAATCAATGCGTTAAGCTTGTGGCTTTGAACGTTTGAGAGAACCTCTACTCATTGTATAATCATATGCAGTCTGTTTCATTGAATGAATGAGTGCAGTAGGATTCACTAAATAAGTGAGTTTGTTTGATGCTTTGGAACAAGGAACATGGTTTGATTCATTGAATCGATGATTGTAGTTTAATTCAATGCTTCAATGAATGCAGTTTGTTTCCTTAAATGAAAACGGTGAGCTTGACACATTGAATGAATGAGAGAAGCTCTACTCATTGATTTAAGAATAGCGGTTTGGTGCATGTAGTTATCGTGTACAGTTTGATAGAGACAATGCGTGAAACTTGTGCCATTGAATGAATGAGGGTTGAACGTGTGCAGCTTATTTCATTGAATGAACGTAGGAATAAGGGAGCTCGGTTTGTTGCATTGAAACAATGATTAAGGTTTGATTCATTGAATCAATTATTGTAGTTTGATTCAATAATTGAAAGAATGCAGCTTGTTTCATTGAATGAAAGCGTTCAGCTTGACCCATTGAATGAAGGAGAGTAGCTCTTCTCATTGAATTGACAAGTGCAGCCTCTTTCTTTGAATGAACATATGCAGTTTGGTTCACTAAAAAAGGGAGATAGGATTATTCCATTGAAGCAAGGAATACGATTTGATTCATTGAATCAATGATCATAGTTTGATTAAATGTTTCAAGGAATGCAGTTTGTTTCAATGAATGAAATCGTTAAGCTGGACCCATTGAATGAATGAGAGAATCTCTCCTCATTGAGTTAACATGTGCTGTGTGTTTCATTGAATGAATGAGTACAGTAGGGTTCACTAAGTAAGTTTGTTCCATTGAATCAAAGAATGTGGTTTGATTCATTGATTCCATAATCGTAGTTTGATTCAATGAGGAGAGATTCTCTCATTCATTCAATGGGTCCAGCTTAACGCTTTCATTCAATAAAACAAACTGCATTCATTGAATCATTTAGTCAAACTATGATTCAATGAATCAAATCGTATTCCTGGCTTCAATTGAATAATCCTATCTCCCTTATTTACCAAACTGCATAAGTTCATTCAAAGAAAGAGGCTGCACTTGTCAATTCAATGAGTAGAGTTACTCTCATTCATTCATGAAATGGCACATGTTTCACGCATTGTCTCTGTCAAACTGCACACGTTTAGGACATGAACCAAACTGCCCGTCTTAATTGAATGAGTAGAGTTTCTCTCATTCATTCAATATGTCAAGCTTACCATTTTTTTTAATGAAACAAACTGCATTCCAAGAATCATTGAATCAAACCTTATTCCTTGTTTCAATGGAACAAACCTAACTTACTTATTTAGTGTATCTTTCTACACTCGTCCATTCAATAAAACAGACAGCACATGATAATTCAAAGAGTAGAGGAACTCTCATTCAATCAATGCCACAAGCTTAACGCATTGATTCAATCAAACAAATTGCATACATTTAGTTCAAGAAGCAAACTGCACTTGTCAAATCAATGAATATTCAGTTTGTTTCTTTGAATGAAAGCGTTAAGCTTGACGCATGGATTGAATGAGAGAAGCTCGACTCATTCTATTCAGACGTGCAGTCTAACATTGAGTAAATGATTGCTGTTTGCTCCATCGAATGAATGCATTTTGCTCGTGGCATGGAAAGGATGGCAGGAGCTTTCCTCTTTTAATTAGGAGATACAGTGTTTTTCATGGAATTAATGGGTGCAGTTTGATTCACGAAGTAAATGGGTTAGGTTTGTTTGGTTGAATCCATTAATACCGTTTGGTTCATTGACTCAATGATTGCAGTTTGATTCAATAATTGAATGAATGGAATTGCTTTCTTTGAATGAAAATGCTAAGCTTGACACATTGAATAAACAAGAAAAGCTGTGCTCATTGAATAAACACGAGCAGTTTATTTCATGGACAAAATGTGTGCAGTTTGATTGAATCAATGCGTTAAGCTTGTGGCTTTGAACGTTTGAGAGAACCTCTACTCATTGTATAATCATATGCAGTCTGTTTCATTGAATGAATGAGTGCAGTATGATTCACTAAATAAGTGAGGTTGTTTGTTGCGTTGGAACAAGGAACATGGTTTGATTCATTGAATCGATGATTGTAGTTGAATTCAATGCTTCAATGAATGCAGTTTGTTTCCTGAAATGAAAACGGTGAGTTTGACACATTGAATGAATGAGAGAAGCTCTACTCATTGATTTAAGAATAGCGGTTTGGTGCATGTAGTTATCGTGTACAGTTTGATAGAGACAATGCGTGAAACTTGTGCCATTGAATGAATGAGGGTTGAACGTGTGCAGCTTCTTTCATTGAATGAACGTAGGAATAAGGGAGCTCGGTTTGTTGCATTGAAACAATGATTAAGGTTTGATTCATTGAATCAATTATTGTAGTTTGATTCAATAATTGAAAGAATGCAGCTTGTTTCATTGAATGAAAGCGTTCAGCTTGACCCATTGAATGAAGGAGAGTAGCTCTTCTCATTGAATTGACAAGTGCAGCCTCTTTCTTTGAATGAACATATGCAGTTTGGTTCACTAATTAAGGGAGATAGGATTATTCCATTGAAGCAAGGAATACGATTTGATTCATTGAATCAATGATCATAGTTTGATTAAATGTTTCAAGGAATGCAGTTTGTTTCAATGAATGAAATCGTTTAGCTGGACCCTTTGATTGAATGAGAGAATCTCTCCTCATTGAGTTAACATGTGCTGTGTGTTTCATTGAATGAATGAGTACAGTAGGGTTCACTAAGTAAGTTTGTTCCATTGAATCAAGGAATGTGGTTTGATTCATTGATTCCATAATCGTAGTTTGATTCAATGAGGAGAGATTGTCTCATTCATTCAATGGGTCCAGCTTAACGCTTTCATTCAATAAAACAAACTGCATTCATTGAATCATTTAGTCAAACTATGATCATTGATTCAATGAATCAAATCGTATTCCTGGCTTCAATTGAATAATCCTATCTCCCTTATTTACCAAACTGCATACGTTCATTCAAAGAAAGAGGCTGCACTTGTCAATTCAATGAGTAGAGTTACTCTCATTCATTCATGAAATGGCACATGTTTCACGCATTGCCTCTATCAAACTGCATACGTTTAGGACATGAACCAAACTGCCCGTCTTAATCCAATGAGTAGAGTTTCTCTCATTCATTCAATATGTCAAGCTTACCATTTTCATTTAATGAAACATACTGCATTCCAAGAATAATTGAATCAAACCTTATTCCTTGTTTCAATGGAACAAACCTAACTTACTTATTTAGTGTATCTTTCTACACTCGTCCATTCAATAAAACAGACAGCACATGATAGTTCAAAGAGTAGAGGAACTCTCATTCGTTCAATGCCACAAGCTTAACGCATTGATTCAATCAAACAAATTGCACACATTTAGTTCAAGAAGCAAACCATTTTCATTTAATGAAACATACTGCATTCCAAGAATCATTGAATATAACCTTAGGATTATTCACTTAGGATTATTCACTTGTCAATTCAATGAATATTCAGTTTGTTTCTTTGAATGAAAGCGTTAAGCTTGACGCATGGATTGAATGAGAGAAGCTCGACTCATTCTATTAAGACGTGCAGTCTAACATTGAGTAAACGATTGCTGTTTGCTCCATGGAATGAATGCATTTTGCTTGTGGCATGGAAAGGATGGCAGGAGCTATACTCTTTTAATTAGGAGATACAGTGTTTTTCATGGAATGAATGGGTGCAGTTTGATTCACGAAGTAAATGGGTTAGGTTTGTTTGGTTGAATCCATTAATACCGTTTGGTTCATTGACTCAATGATTACAGTTTGATTCAATGATTGAATGAATGGATTTGGTTTCTTTGAATGAAAATGCTAAGCTTGACACATTGAATAAACAAGAAAAGCTGTGCTCATTGAAAAAACACGAGCAGTTTATTTCATGGACAAAATATGTGCAGTTTGTTTGAATCAATGCGTTAAGCTTGTGGCTTTGAACGTTTGAGAGAACCTCTACTCATTGTATAATCATATGCAGTCTGTTTCATTGAATGAATGAGTGCAGTAGGATTCACTAAATAAGTGAGTTTGTTTGTTGCGTTGGAACAAAGAACATGGTTTGATTCATTGAATCGATGATTGTAGTTGAATTCAATGCTTCAATGAATGCAGTTTGTTTCCTTAAATGAAAACGGTGAGCTTGACACATTGAATGAATGAGAGAAGCTCTACTCATTGATTTAAGAATAGCGGTTTGGTGCATGTAGTTATCGTGTACAGTTTGATAGAGACAATGCGTGAAACTTGTGCCATTGAATGAATGAGGGTTGAACGTGTGCAGCTTCTTTCATTGAATGAACGTAGGAATAAGGGAGCTCGGTTTGTTGCATTGAAACAATGATTAAGGTTTGATTCATTGAATCAATTATTGTAGTTTGATTCAATAATTGAAAGAATGCAGCTTGTTTCATTGAATGAAAGCGTTCAACTTGACCCATTGAATGAAGGAGAGTAGCTCTTCTCATTGAATTGGCAAGTGCAGCCTCTTTCTTTGAATGAACATATGCAGTTTGGTTCACTAAATAAGGGAGATAGGATTATTCCATTGAAGCAAGGAATACGATTTGATTCATTGAATCAATGATCATAGTTTGATTAAATGTTTCAAGGAATGCAGTTTGTTTCAATGAATGAAATCGTTAAGCTGGACCCTTTGAATGAATGAGAGAATCTCTCCTCATTGAGTTAACATGTGCTGTGTGTTTCATTGAATGAATGAGTACAGTAGGGTTCACTAAGTACGTTTGTTCCATTGAATCAAGGAATGTGGTTTGATTCATTGATTCCATAATCGTAGTTTGATTCAATGAGGAGAGATTGTCTCATTCATTCAATGGGTCCAGCTTAACGCTTTCATTCAATAAAACAAACTGCATTCATTGAATCATTTAGTCAAACTATGATCATTGATTCAATGAATCAAATCGTATTCCTGGCTTCAATTGAATAATCCTATCTCCCTTATTTACCAAACTGCATAAGTTCTTTCAAAGAAAGAGGCTGCACTTGTCAATTCAATGAGTAGAGTTACTCTCATTCATTTATGAAATGGCACATGTTTCACGCATTGTCTCTATCAAACTGCACACGTTCAGGACATGAACCAAACTGCCCGTCTTAATTCAATGAGTAGAGTTTCTATCATTCATTCAATATGTCAAGCTTACCATTTTTTTTTAATGAAACATACTGCATTCCAAGAATCATTGAATCAAACCTTATTCCTTGTTTCAATGGAACAAACCTAACTTACTTATTTAGTGTATCTTTCTACACTCGTCCATTCAATAAAACAGTCAGCACATGATAGTTCAAAGAGTAGAGGAACTCTCATTCGTTCAATGCCACAAGCTTAATGCATTGATTCAATCAAACAAATTGCACACATTTAGTTGAAGAAGCAAACTGCACTTGTCAATTCAAAGAATATTCAGTTTGTTTCTTTGAATGAAAGCGTTAAGCTTGACGCATGGATTGAATGAGAGAAGCTCGACTCATTCTATTAAGACGTGCAGTCTAACATTGAGTAAATGATTGCTGTTTGCTCCATCGAATGAATGCATTTTGCTCGTGGCATGGAAAGGATGGCAGGAGCTATACTCTTTTAATTAGGAGATACAGTGTTTTTCATTGAATGAATGGGTGCAGTTTGATTCACGAAGTAAATGGGTTAGGTTTGTTTGGTTGAATCCATTAATACCGTTTGGTTCATTGACTCAATGATTGCAGTTTGATTCAATGATTGAATGAATGGAATTGGTTTCTTTGAATGAAAATGCTAAGCTTGACACATTGAATAAACAAGAAAACCTGTGCTCATTGAATAAACACGAGCAGTTTATTTCATGGACAAAATGTGTGCAGTTTGTTTGAATCAATGCGTTAAGCTTGTGGCTTTGAACGTTTGAGAGAACCTCTACTCATTGTATAATCATATGCAGTCTGTTTCATTGAATGAATGAGTGCAGTAGGATTCACTAAATAAGTGAGTTTGTTTGTTGCGTTGGAACAAGGAACATGGTTTGATTCATTGAATCGATGATTGTAGTTTAATTCAATGCTTCAATGAATGCAGTTTGTTTCCTTAAATGAAAACGGTGAGCTTGACACATTGAATGAATGAGAGAAGCTCTACTCATTGATTTAAGAATAGCGGTTTGGTGCATGTAGTTATCGTGTACAGTTTGATAGAGACAATGCGTGAAACTTGTGCCATTGAATGAATGAGGGTTGAACGTGTGCAGCTTCTTTCATTGAACGAACGTAGGAATAAGGGAGCTCGGTTTGTTGCATTGAAACAATGATTAAGGTTTGATTCATTGAATCAATTATTGTAGTTTGATTCAATAATTGAAAGAATGCAGCTTGTTTCATTGAATGAAAGCGTTCAGCTTGACCCATTGAATGAAGGAGAGTAGCTCTTCTCATTGAATTGACAAGTGCAGCCTCTTTCTTTGAATGAACATATGCAGTTTGGTTCACTAAATAAGGGAGATAGGATTATTCCATTGAAGCAAGGAATACGATTTGATTCATTGAATCAATGATCATAGTTTGATTAAATGTTTCAAGGAATGCAATTTGTTTCAATGAATGAAATCGTTAAGCTGGACCCATTGAATGAATGAGAGAATCTCTCCTCATTGAGTTAACATGTGCTGTGTGTTTCATTGACTGAATGAGTACAGTAGGGTTCACTAAGTAAGTTTGTTCCATTGAATCAAGGAATGTGGTTTGATTCATTGATTCCCTAATCGTAGTTTGATTCAATGAGGAGAGATTCTCTCATTCATTCAATGGGTCCAGCTTAACGCTTTCATTCAATAAAACAAACTGCATTCATTGAATCATTTAGTCAAACTATGATCATTGATTCAATGAATCAAATCGTATTCCTGGCTTCAATTCAATAATCTTTTCTCCCTTATTTACCAAACTGCATAAGTTCATTCAAAGAAAGAGGCTGCACTTGTCAATTCAATGAGTAGAGTTACTCTCATTCATTCATGAAATGGCACATGTTTCACGCATTGTCTCTATCAAACTGCACACGTTCAGGACATGAACCAAACTGCCCGTCTTAATTCAATGAGTAGAGTTTCTCTCATTCATTCAATATGTCAAGCTTACCATTTTCATTTAATGAAACATACTGCATTCCAAAAATCATTGAATCAAACCTTATTCCTTGTTTCAATGGAACAAACCTAACTTACTTATTTAGTGTATCTTTCTACACTCGTCCATTCAATAAAACAGACAGCACATGATAGTTCAAAGAGTAGAGGAACTCTCATTCGTTCAATGCCACAAGCTTAACGCATTGATTCAATCAAACAAATTGCACACATTTAATTCAAGAAGCAAACTGCACTTGTCAATTCAAAGAATATTCAGTTTGTTTCTTTGTATGAAAGCGTTAAGCTTGACGCATGGATTGAATGAGAGAAGCTCGACTCATTCTATTAAGACGTGCAGTCTAACATTCAGTAAATGATTGCTGTTTGCTCCATCGAATGAATGATTTCGCTCGTGGCATGGAAAGGATGGCAGGAGCGAGACTCTTTTAATTAGGAGATACAGTGTTTTTCATGGAATTAATGGGTGCAGTTTGATTCACGAAGTAAATGGGTTAGATTTGTTTGGTTGAATCCCTTAATACCGTTTGGTTCATTGACTCAATGATTGCAGTTTGATTCAATGATTGAATGAATGGAATTGGTTTCTTTGAATGAAAATGCTAAGCTTGACACATTGAATAAACAAGAAAAGCTGTGCTCATTGAAAAAACACGAGCAGTTTATTTCATGGACAAAATGTGTGCAGTTTGTTTGAATCAATGCGTTAAGCTTGTGGCTTTGAACGTTTGAGAAAACCTCTACTCATTGTATAATCATATGCAGTCTGTTTCATTGAATGAATGAGTGCAGTAGAATTCACTAAATAAGTGAGTTTGTTTGTTGCGTTGGAACAAGGAACATGGTTTGATTCATTGAATCGATGATTGTAGTTTAATTCAATGCTTCAATGAATGCAGTTTGTTTCCTTAAATGAAAACGGTGAGCTTGACACATTGAATGAATGAGAGAAGCTCTACTCATTGATTTAAGAATAGCGGTTGGTGCATGTAGTTATCGTGTACAGTTTGATAGAGACAATGCGTGAAACTTGTGCCATTGAATGAATGAGGGTTGAACGTGTGCAGCTTCTTTCATTGAATGAACGTAGGAATAAGGGAGCTCGGTTTGTTGCATTGAAACAATGATTAAGGTTTGATTCATTGAATCAATTATTGTAGTTTGATTCAATAATTGAAAGAATGCAGCTTGTTTCATTGAATGAAAGCGTTCAGCTTGACCCATTGAATGAAGGAGAGTAGCTCTTCTCATTGAATTGACAAGTGCAGCCTCTTTCTTTGAATGAACATATGCAGTTTGGTTCACTCAATAAGGGAGATAGGATTATTCCATTGAAGCAAGGAATACGATTTGATTCATTGAATCAATGATCATAGTTTGATTAAATGTTTCAAGGAATGCAGTTTGTTTCAATGAATGAAATCGTTAAGCTGGACCCATTGAATGAATGAGAGAATCTCTCCTCATTGAGTTAACATGTGCTGTGTGTTTCATTGAATGAATGAGTACAGTAGGGTTCACTAAGTAAGTTTGTTCCATTGAATCAAGGAATGTGGTTTGATTCATTGATTCCATAATCGTAGTTTGATTCAATGAGGAGAGATTCTCTCATTCATTCAATGGGTCCAGCTTAACGCTTTCATTCAATAAAACAAACTGCATTCATTGAATCATTTAGTCAAACTATGATCATTGATTCAATGAATCAAATCGTATTCCTGGCTTCAATTGAATAATCCTATCTCCCTTATTTACCAAACTGCATAAGTTCATTCAAAGAAAGAGGCTGCACTTGTCAATTCAATGAGTAGAGTTACTCTCATTCATTCATGACATGGCACATGTTTCACGCATTGTCTCTATCAAACTGCACACGTTCAGGACATGAACCAAACTGCCCGTCTTAATTCAATGAGTAGAGCTTCTCTCATTCATTCAATATGTCAAGCTTACCATTTTCATTTAATGAAACATACTGCATTCCAAAAATCATTGAATCAAACCTTATTCCTTGTTTCAATGGAACAAACCTAACTTACTTATTTAGTGTATCTTTCTACACTCGTCCATTCAATAAAACAGACAGCACATGATAGTTCAAAGAGTAGAGGAACTCTCATTCGTTCAATGCCACAAGCTTAACGCATTGATTCAATCAAACAAATTGCACACATTTAGTTCATGAAGCAAACTGCACTTGTCAATTCAAAGAATATTCAGTTTGTTTCTTTGAATGAAAGCGTTAAGCTTGACGCATGGATTGAATGAGAGAAGCTCGACTCATTCTATTAAGACGTGCAGTCTAACATTGAGTAAATGGTTGCTGTTTGCTCCATCGAATGAATGCATTTTGCTCGTGGCATGGAAAGGATGGCAGGAGCTATACTCTTTTAATTAGGAGATACAGTGTTTTTCATGGAATGAATGGGTGCAGTTTGATTCACGAAGTAAATGGGTTAGGTTTGTTTGGTTGAATCCATTAATACCGTTTGGTTCATTGACTCAATGATTGCAGTTTGATTCAATGATTGAATGAATGGAATTGGTTTCTTTGTATGAAAATGCTAAGCTTGACACATTGAATAAACAAGAAAAGCTGTGCTCATTGAATAAACACGAGCAGTTTATTTCATGGACAAAATGTGTGCAGTTTGTTTGAATCAATGCGTTAAGCTTGTGGCTTTGAACGTTTGAGAGAACCTCTACTCATTGTATAATCATATGCAGTCTGTTTCTTTGAATGAATGAGTGCAGTAGGGTTCACTAAATAAGTGAGTTTGTTTGTTGCGTTGGAACAAGGAACATGGTTTGATTCATTGAATCGATGATTGCAGTTTAATTCAATGCTTCAATGAATGCAGTTTGTTTCCTTAAATGAAAACGGTGAGCTTGACACATTGAATGAATGAGAGAAGCTCTACTCATTGATTTAAGAATAGCGGTTTGGTGCATGTATTTATCGTGTACAGTTTGATAGAGACAATGCGTGAAACTTGTGCCATTGAATGAATGAGGGTTGAACATTGAATGAACGTAGGAATAAGGGAGCTCGGTTTGTTGCATTGAAACAATGATTAAGGTTTGATTCATTGAATCAATTATTGTAGTTTGATTCAATAATTGAAAGAATGCAGCTTGTTTCATTGAATGAAAGCGTTCAGCTTGACCCATTGAATGAAGGAGAGTAGCTCTTCTCATTGAATTGACAAGTGCAGCCTCTTTCTTTGAATGAACATATGCAGTTTGGTTCACTAAATAAGGGAGATAGGATTATTCCATTGAAGCAAGGAATACGATTTGATTCATTGAATCAATGATCATAGTTTGATTAAATGTTTCAAGGAATGCAGTTTGTTTCAATGAATGAAATCGTTAAGCTGGACCCATTGAATGAATGAGAGAATCTCTCCTCATTGAGTTAACATGTGCTGTGTGTTTCATTGAATGAATGAGTACAGTAGGGTTCACTAAGTAAGTTTGTTCCATTGAATCAAGGAATGTGGTTTGATTCATTGATTCCATAATCGTAGTTTGATTCAATGAGGAGAGATTCTCTCATTCATTCAATGGGTCCAGCTTAACGCTTTCATTCAATAAAACAAACTGCATTCATTGAATCATTTAGTCAAACTATGATCATTGATTCAATGAATCAAATCGTATTCCTGGCTTCAATTGAGTAATCCTATCTCCCTTATTTACCAAACTGCATAAGTTCATTCAAAGAAAGAGGCTGCACTTGTCAATTCAATGAGTAGAGTTACTCTCATTCATTCATGAAATGGCACATGTTTCACGCATTGTCTCTATCAAACTGCACACGTTCAGGACATGAACCAAACTGCCCGTCTTAATTCAATGAGTAGAGTTTCTCTCATTCATTCAATATGTCAAGCTTACCATTTTCATTTAATGAAACATATTGCATTCCAAGAATCATTGAATCAAACCTTATTCCTTGTTTCAATGGAACAAACCTAACTTACTTATTTAGTGTATCTTTCTACACTCGTCCATTCAATAAAACAGACAGCACATGATAGTTCAAAGAATAGAGGAACTCTCATTCGTTCAATGCCACAAGCTTAACGCATTGATTCAATCAAACAAATTGCACACATTTAGTTCAAGAAGCAAACTGCACTTGTCAATTCAATGAATATTCAGTTTGTTTCTTTGAATGAAAGCGTTAAGCTTGACGCATGGAGTGAATGAGAGAAGCTCGACTCATTCTATTAAGACGTGCAGTCTAATATTGAGTAAATGATTACTGTTTGCTCCATCGAATGAATGCATTTTGCTCGTGGCATGGAAAGGATGGCAGGAGCTATACTCTTTTAATTAGGAGATACAGTGTTTTTCATGGAATGAATGGGTGCAGTTTGATTCACGAAATAATGGGTTAGGTTTGTTTGGTTGAATCCATTAATACCGTTTGTTTCATTGATTGCAGTTTGATTCAATGATTGAATGAATGGAATTGGTTTCTTTGAATGAAAATGCTAAGCTTGACACATTGAATAAACAAGAAAAGCTGTGCTCATTGAATAAACACGAGCAGTTTATTTCATGGACAAAATGTGTGCAGTTTGTTTGAATCAATGCGTTAAGCTTGTGGCTTTGAACGTTTGAGAGAACCTCTACTCATTGTATAATCATATGCAGTCTGTTTCATTGAATGAATGAGTGCAGTAGGATTCACTAAATAAGTGAGTTTGTTTGTTGCGTTGGAACAAGGAACATGGTTTGATTCATTGAATCGATGATTGTAGTTTAATTCAATGCTTCAATGAATGCAGTTTGTTTCCTTAAATGAAAACGGTGAGCTTGACACATTGAATGAATGAGAGAAGCTCTACTCATTGATTTAAGAATAGCGGTTTGGTGCATGTAGTTATCGTGTACAGTTTGATAGAGACAATGCGTGAAACATGTGCCATTGAATGAATGAGGGTTGAACGTGCGCAGCTTCTTTCATTGAATGAACGTAGGAATAAGGGAGCTCGGTTTGTTGCATTGAAACAATGATTAAGGTTTGATTCATTGAATCAATAATTGTAGTTTGATTCAATAATTGAAAGAATGCAGCTTGTTTCATTGAATGAAAGCGTTCAGCTTGACCCATTGAATGAAGGAGAGTAGCTCTTCTCATTGAATTGACAAGTGCAGCCTCTTTCTTTGAATGAACATATGCAGTTTGGTTCACTAAATAAGGGAGATAGGATTATTCCATTGAAGCAAGGAATACGATTTGATTCATTGAATCAAAGATCATAGTTTGATTAAATGTTTCAAGGAATGCAGTTTGTTTCAATGAATGAAATCGTTAAGCTGGACCCATTGAATGAATGAGAGAATCTCTCCTCATTGAGTTAACATGTGCTGTGTGTTTCATTGAATGAATGAGTGCAGTAGGATTCACTAAATAAGTGAGTTTGTTTGTTGCGTTGGAACAAGGAACATGGTTTGATTCATTGAATCGATGATTGTAGTTTAATTCAATGCTTCAATGAATGCAGTTTGTTTCCTTAAATGAAAACGGTGAGCTTGACACATTGAATGAATGAGAGAAGCTCTACTCATTGATTTAAGAATAGCGGTTTGGTGCATGTAGTTATCGTGTACAGTTTGATAGAGACAATGCGTGAAACTTGTGCCATTGAATGAATGAGTGTTGAACGTGTGCAGCTTCTTTCATTGAATGTACGTAGGAATAAGGGAGCTCGGTTTGTTGCATTGAAACAATGATTAAGGTTTGATTCATTGAATCAATTATTGTAGTTTGATTCAATAATTGAAAGAATGCAGCTTGTTTCATTGAATGAAAGCGTTCAGCTTGACCCATTGAATGAAGGAGAGTAGCTCTTCTCATTGAATTGACAAGTGCAGCCTCTTTCTTTGAATGAACATATGCAGTTTGGTTCACTAAATAAGGGAGATAGGATTATTCCATTGAAGCAAGGAATACGATTTGATTCATTGAATCAATGATCATAGTTTGATTAAATGTTTCAAGGAATGCAGTTTGTTTCAATGAATGAAATTGTTAAGCTGGACCCATTGAATGAATGAGAGAATCTCTCCTCATTGAGTTAACATGTGCTGTGTGTTTCATTGAATGAATGAGTACAGTAGGGTTCACTAAGTAAGTTCGTTCCACTGAATCAAGGAATGTGGTTTGATTCATTGATTCCATAATCGTAGTTTGATTCAATGAGGAGAGATTCTCTCATTCATTCAATGGGTCCAGCTTAACGCTTGCATTCAATAAAACAAACTGCATTCATTGAATCATTTAGTCAAACTATGATCATTGATTCAATGAATCAAATCGTATTCCTGGCTTCAATTGAATAATCCTATCTCCCTTATTTACCAAACTGCATAAGTTCATTCAAAGAAAGAGGCTGCACTTGTCAATTCAATGAGTAGAGTTACACTCATTCATTCATGAAATGGCACATGTTTCACGCATTGTCTCTATCAAACTGCACAGGTTTAGGACATGAACCAAACTGCCCGTCTTAATTCAATGAGTAGAGTTTCTCTCATTCATTCAATATGCCAAGATTACCATTTTCATTTAATGAAACATACTGCATTCCAAGAATCATTGAATCAAACCTTATTCCTTGTTTCAATGGAACAAACCTAACTTACTTATTTAGTGTATCTTTCTACACTCGTCCATTCAATAAAACAGACAGCACATGATAGTTCAAAGAGTAGAGGAACTCTCATTCGTTCAATGCCACAAGCTTAACGCATTGATTCAATCAAACAAATTGCACACATTTAGTTCAAGAAGCAAACTGCACTTGTCAATTCAATGAATATTCAGTTTGTTTCTTTGAATGAAAGCGTTAAGCTTGACGCATGGATTGAATGAGAGAAACTCGACTCATTCTATTAAGACGTGCAGTCTAACATTGAGTAAATGATTGCTGTTTGCTCCATCGAATGAATGCATTTTGCTCGTGCCATGGATAGGATGGCAGGAGCTATACTCTTTTAATTAGGAGATACAGTGTTTTTCATGGAATGAATGGGTGCAGTTTGATTCACGAAGTAAATGGGTTAGGTTTGTTTGGTTGAATCCATTAATACCGTTTGGTTCATTGACTCAATGATTGCAGTTTGATTCAATGATTGAATGAATGGAATTGGTTTCTTTGAATGAAAATGCTAAGCTTGACACATTGAATAAACAAGAAAAGCTGTGCTCATTGAATAAACACGAGCAGTTTATTTCATCGACAAAATGTGTGCAGTTTGTTTGAATCAATGCGTTAAGCTTGTGGCTTTGAACGTTTGAGAGAACCTCTACTCATTGTATAATCATATGCAGTCTGTTTCATTGAATGAATGAGTGCAGTAGGATTCACTAAGTAAGTGAGTTTGTTTGTTGCGTTGGAACAAGGAACATGGTTTGATTCATTGAATCGATGATTGTAGTTTAATTCAATGCTTCAATGAATGTAGTTTGTTTCCTTAAATGAAAACGGTGAGCTTGACACATTGAATGAATGAGAGAAGCTCTACTCATTGATTTAAGAATAGCGGTTTGGTGCATGTAGTTATCGTGTACAGTTTGATAGAGACAATGCGTGAAACTTGTGCCATTGAATGAATGAGGGTTGAACGTGTGCAGCTTCTTTCATTGAATGAACGTAGGAATAAGGGAGCTCGGTTTGTTGCATTGAAACAATGATTAAGGTTTGATTCATTGAATCAATTATTGTAGTTTGATTCAATAATTGAAAGAATGCAGCTTGTTTCATTGAATGAAAGCGTTCAGCTTGACCCATTGAATGAAGGAGAGTAGCTCTTCTCATTGAATTGACAAGTGCAGCCTCTTTCTTTGAATGAACATATGCAGTTTGGTTCACTAAATAAGGGAGATAGGATTATTCCATTGAAGCAAGGAATACGATTTGATTCATTGAATCAATGATCATAGTTTGATTAAATGTTTCAAGGAATGCAGTTTGTTTCAATGAATGAAATCGTTAAGCTGGACCCATTGAATGAATGAGAGAATCTCTCCTCATTGAGTTAACATGTGCTGTGTGTTTCATTGAATGAATGAGTACAGTAGGGTTCACTAAGTAAGTTTGTTCCATTGAAT
The DNA here is from genome assembly GCF_037043375.1 of Chiloscyllium plagiosum. Taxonomy (NCBI): domain Eukaryota; kingdom Metazoa; phylum Chordata; class Chondrichthyes; order Orectolobiformes; family Hemiscylliidae; genus Chiloscyllium; species Chiloscyllium plagiosum. The sequence goes on along the minus strand of NW_028270150.1, from coordinate 104,227,331 downwards.
CAAGGAATGTGGTTTGATTCACTGATTCCATAATCGTAGTTTGATTCAATGAGGAGAGATTCTCTCATTCATTCAATGGGTCCAGTTTAACGCTTTCATTCAATAAAACAAACTATGATCATTGATTCAATGAATCAAATCGTATTCCTGGCTTCAATTGAATAATCCTATCTCCCTTATTTACCAAACTGCATAAGTTCATTCAAAGAAAGAGGCTGCACTTGTCAATTCAATGAGTAGAGTTACTCTCATTCATTCATGAAATGGCACATGTTTCACGCATTGTCTCTATCAAACTGCACACGTTCAGGACATGAACCAAACTGCCCGTCTTAATTCAATGAGTAGAGTTTCTCTCATTCATTCAATATGTCAAGATTACCATTTTCATTTAATGAAACATACTGCATTCCAAGAATCATTGAATCAAACCTTATTCCTTGTTTCAATGGAACAAACCTAACTTACTTATTTAGTGTATCTTTCTACACTCGTCCATTCAATAAAACAGACAGCACATGATAGTACAAAGAGTAGAGGAACTCTCATTCGTTCAATGCCACAAGCTTAACGCATTGATTCAATCAAACAAATTGCACACATTTAGTTCAAGAAGCAAACTGCACTTGTCAATTCAATGAATATTCAGTTTGTTTCTTTGAATGAAAGCGTTAAGCTTGACGCATGGATTGAATGAGAGAAGCTCGACTCATTCTATTAAGACGTGCAGTCTAACATTGAGTAAATGATTACTGTTTGCTCCATCGAATGAATGCATTTTGCTCGTGGCATGGAAAGGATGGCAGGAGCTATACTCTTTTAATTAGGAGATACAGTGTTTTTCATGGAATGAATGGGTGCAGTTTGATTCACGAAGTAAATGGGTTAGGTTTGTTTGGATGAATCCATTAATACCGTTTGGTTCATTGACTCAATGATTGCAGTTTGATTCAATGATTGAATGAATGGAATTGGTTTCTTTGAATGAAAATGCTAAGCTTGACACATTGAATAAACAAGAAAAGCTGTGCTCATTGAATAAACACGAGCAGTTTATTTCATGGACAAAATTTGTGCAGTTTGTTTCAATGCGTTAAGCAATTGAATCAATGCGTTAAGCTTGTGGCTTTGAACGTTTGAGAGAACCTCTACTCATTGTATAATCATATGCAGTCTGTTTCATTGAATGAATGAGTGCAGTAGGATTCACTAAGTAAGTGAGTTTGTTTGTTGCGTTGGAACAAGGAACATGGTTTGATTCGTTGAATCGATGATTGTAGTTTAATTCAATGCTTCAATGAATGCAGTTTGTTTCCTTAAATGAAAACGGTGAGCTTGACACATTGAATGAATGAGAGAAGCTTTACTCATTGATTTAAGAATAGCGGTTTTGTGCATGTAGTTATCGTGTACAGTTTGATAGAGACAATGCGTGAAACTTGTGCCATTGAATGAATGAGGGTTAAACGTGTGCAGCTTCGTTCATTGAATGAACGTAGGAATAAGGGAGCTCGGTTTGTTGCATTGAAACAATGATTAAGGTTTGATTCATTGAATCAATTATTGTAGTTTGATTCAATAATTGAAAGAATGCAGCTTGTTTCATTGAATGAAAGCGTTCAGCTTGACCCATTGAATGAAGGAGAGTAGCTCTTCTCATTGAATTGACAAGTGCAGCCTCTTTCTTTGAATGAACATATGCAGTTTGGTTCACTAAATAAGGGAGATAGGATTATTCCATTGAAGCAAGGAATACGATTTGATTCATTGAATCAATGATCATAGTTTGATTAAATGTTTCAAGGAATGCAGTTTGTTTCAATGAATGAAATCGTTAAGCTGGACCCATTGAATGAATGAGAGAATCTCTCCTCATTGAGTTAACATGTGCTGTGTGTTTCATTGAATGAATGAGTACAGTAGGGTTCACTAAGTAAGTTCGTTCCATTGAATCAAGGAATGTGGTTTGATTCATTGATTCCATAATCGTAGTTTGATTCAATGAGGAGAGAGTCTCTCATTCATTCAATGGGTCCAGCTTAACGCTTTCATTCAATAAAACAAACTATGATCATTGATTCAATGAATCAAATCGTATTCCTGGCTTCAATTGAATAATCCTATCTCCCTTATTTACCAAACTGCATAAGTTCATTCAAAGAAAGAGGCTGCACTTGTCAATTCAATGAGTAGAGTTACTCTCATTCATTCATGAAATGGCACATGTTTCAAGCATTGTCTCTATCAAACTGCACACGTTCAGGACATGAACCAAACTGCCCGTCTTAATTCAATGAGTAGAGTTTCTCTCATTCATTCAATATGTCAAGATTACCATTTTCATTTAATGAAACATACTGCATTCCAAGAATCATTGAATCAAACCTTATTCCTTGTTTCAATGGAACAAACCTAACTTACTTATTTAGTGTATCTTTCTACACTCGTCCATTCAATAAAACAGACAGCCCATGATAGTTCAAAGAGTAGAGGAACTCTCATTCGTTCAATGCCACAAGCTTAACGCATTGATTCAATCAAACAAATTGCACACATTTAGTTCAAGAAGCAAACTGCACTTGTCAATTCAATGAATATTCAGTTTGTTTCTTTGAATGAAAGCGTTATGCTTGACGCATGGACTGAATGAGAGAAGCTCGACTCATTCTATTAAGACGTGCAGTCTAACATTGAGTAAATGATTGCTGTTTGCTCCATCGAATGAATGCATTTTGCTCGTGGCATGGAAAGGATGGCAGGAGCTATACTCTTTTAATTAGGAGATACAGTGTTTTTCATGGAATGAATGGGTGCAGTTTGATTCACGAAGTAAATGGGTTAGGTTTGTTTGGTTGAATCCATTAATACCGTTTGGTTCATTGACTCAATGATTGCAGTTTGATTCAATGATTGAATGAATGGAATTGGTTTCTTTGAATGAAAATGCTAAGCTTGACACATTGAATAAACAAGAAAAGCTGTGCTCATTGAATAAACACGAGCAGTTTATTTCATGGACAAAATGTCTGCAGTTTGTTTGAATCAATGCGTTAAGCTTGTGGCTTTGAACGTTTGAGAGAACCTCTACTCATTGTATAATCATATGCAGTCTGTTTCATTGAATGAATGAGTGCAGTAGGATTCACTAAATAAGTGAGTTTGTTTGTTGCGTTGGAACAAGGAACATGGTTTGATTCATTGAATCGACGATTGTAGTTTAATTCAATGCTTCAATGAATGCAGTTTGTTTCCTTAAATGAAAACGGTGAGCTTGACACATTGAATGAATGAGAGAAGCTCTACTCATTGATTTAAGAATAGCGGTTTGGTGCATGTAGTTATCGTGTACAGTTTGGTAGAGACAATGCGTGAAACTTGTGCCATTGAATGAATGAGGGTTGAACGTGTGCAGCTTCTTTCATTGAATGAACGTAGGAATAAGGGAGCTCGGTTTGTTGCATTGAAACAATGATTAAGGTTTGATTCATTGAATCAATTATTGTAGTTTGATTCAATAATTGAAAGAATGCAGCTTGTTTCATTGAATGAAAGCGTTCAGCTTGACCCATTGAATGAAGGAGAGTAGCTCTTCTCATTGAATTGACAAGTGCAGCCTCTTTCTTTGAATGAACATATGCAGTTTGGTTCACTAAATAAGGGAGATAGGATTATTCCATTGAAGCAAGGAATACGATTTGATTCATTGAATCAATGATCATAGTTTGATTAAATGTTTCAAGGAATGCAGTTTGTTTCAATGAATGAAATCGTTAAGCTGGACCCATTGAATGAATGAGAGACTCTCTCCTCATTGAGTTAACTTGTGCTGTGTGTTTCATTGAATGAATGAGTACAGTAGGGTTCACTAAGTAAGTTTGTTCCATTGAATCAAGGAATGTGGTTTGATTCATTGATTCCATAATCGTAGTTTGATTCAATGAGGAGAGATTCTCTCATTCATTCAATGGGTCCAGCTTAACGCTTTCATTCAATAAAACAAACTGCATTCATTGAATCATTTAGTCAAACTATGATCATTGATTCAATGAATCAAATCGTATTCCTGGCTTCAATTGAATAATCCTATCTCCCTTATTTACCAAACTGCATAACTTCATTCAAAGAAAGAGGCTGCACTTGTCAATTCAATGAGTAGAGTTACTCTCATTCATTCATGAAATGGCACATGTTTCACGCATTGTCTCAATCAAACTGCACACGTTCAGGACATGAACCAAACTGCCCGTCTTAACTCAATGAGTAGAGTTTCTCTCATTCATTCAACATGTCAAGATTACCATTTTCATTTAATGAAACATACTGCATTCCAAGAATCATTGAATCAAACCTTATTCCTTGTTTCAATGGAACAAACCTAACTTACTTATTTTGTGTATCTTTCTACACTCATCCATTCAATAAAACAGACAGCACATGATAGTTCAAAGAGTAGAGGAACTCTCATTCGTTCAATGCCACAAGCTTAACGCATTGATTCCATCAAACAAATTGCACACATTTAGTTCAAGAAGCAAACTGCACTTGTCAATTCAATGAATATTCAGTTTGTTTCTTTGAATGAAAGCGTTATGCTTGACGCATGGATTGAATGTGAGAAGCTCGACTCATTCTATTAGGACGTGCAGTCTAACATTGAGTAAATGATTGCTGTTTGCTCCATCGAATGAATGCATTTTGCTCGTGGCATGGAAAGGATGATTAGATTAGATTAGATTACTTACAGTATGGAAACAGGCCCTCCGGCCCAACAAGTCCACACCGCCCCCCCGAAGCGCAACCCACCCATATCCCTACATTTACCCCTTTATCCTAACACTACGGGCAATTTAGCATGGCCAATTCACCTGACCCGCACATTTTTGGATTGTGGGAGGAAACCAGAGCACCTGGAGGAAACCCACGCAGACACGGGGAGAACGTGCAAACTCCACACAGACAGTCGCCTGAGTCGGGAATTGAACCCGGGTCTCTGGCGTTGTGAGGCAGCAGTGCTAACCACTGTGCCACCGTGCCGCCCACGATGGCAGGAGCTATACTCTTTTAATTAGGAGATACAGTGTTTTTCATGGAATGAATGGGTGCAGTTTGATTCACGAAGTAAATGGGTTAGGTTTGTTTGGTTGAATCCATTAATACCGTTTGGTTCATTGACTCAATGATTGCAGTTTGATTCAATGATTGAATGAATGGAATTGGTTTCTTTGAATGAAAATGCTAAGCTTGACACATTGAATAAACAAGAAAAGCTGTGCTCATTGAATAAACAGGAGCAGTTTATTTCATGGACAAAATGTGTGCAGTTTGTTTGAATCAATGCGTTAAGCTTGTGGCTTTGAACGTTTGAGAGAACCTCTACTCATTGTATAATCATATGCAGTCTGTTTCATTGAATGAATGAGTGCAGTGGGATTCACTAAATAAGTGAGTTTGTTTGTTGCGTTGGAACAAGGAACATGGTTTGATTCATTGAATCGATGATTGCAGTTTAATTCAATGAATGCAGTTTGTTTCCTTAAATGAAAACGGTGAGCTTGACACATTGAATGAATGAGAGAAGTTCTACTCATTGATTTAAGAATAGCGGTTTGGTGCATGTAGTTATCGTGTACAGTTTGATAGAGACAATGCGTGAAACTTGTGCCATTGAATGAATGAGGGTTGAACGTGTGCAGCTTCTTTCATTGAATGAACGTAGGAATAAGGGAGCTCGGTTTGTTGCATTGAAACAATGATTAAGGTTTGATTCATTGAATCAATTATTGTAGTTTGATTCAATAATTGAAAGAATGCAGCTTGTTTCATTGAATGAAAGCGTTCAGCTTGACCCATTGAATGAAGGAGAGTAGCCCTTCTCATTGAATTGACAAGTGCAGCCTCTTTCTTTGAATGAACATATGCAGTTTGGTTCACTAAATAAGGTGAAATAAAATCGTTAAGCTGGACACATTGAATGAATGAGAGAATCTCTCCTCATTGAGTTAACATGTGCTGTGTGTTTCATTGAATGAATGAGTACAGTAGGGTTCACTAAGTAAGTTTGTTCCATTGAATCAAGGAATGTGGTTTGATTCATTGATTCCATAATCGTAGTTTGATTCAATGAGGAGAGATTCTCTCATTCATTCAATGGGTCCAGCTTAACGCTTTCATTCAATAAAACAAACTGCATTCATTGAATCATTTAGTCAAACTATGATCATTGATTCAATGAATCAAATCGTATTCCTGGCTTCAATTGAATAATCCTATCTTCCTTATTTACCAAACTGCATAAGTTCATTCAAAGAAAGAGGCTGCACTTGTCAATTCAATGAGTAGAGTTACTCTCATTCATTCATGAAATGGCACATGTTTCACGCATTGTCTCTATCAAACTGCACACGTTCAGGACATGAACCAAACTGCCCGTCTTAATTCAATGAGTAGAGTTTCTCTCATTCATTCAATATGTTAAGATTACCATTTTCATTTAATGAAACATACTGCATTCCAAGAATCATTGAATCAAACCTTATTCCTTGTTTCAATGGAACAAACCTAACTTACTTATTTAGTGTATCTTTCTACACTCGTCCATTCAATAAAACAGACAGCACATGATAGTTCAAAGAGTAGAGGAACTCTCATTCGTTCAATGCCACAAGCTTAACGCATTGATTCAATCAAACAAATTGCACACATTTAGTTCAAGAAGCAAACTGCACTTGTCAATTCAATGAATATTCAGTTTGTTTCTTTGAATGAAAGCGTTATGCTTGACGCATGGATTGAATGAGAGAAGCTCGACTCATTCTATTAAGACTTGCAGTCTAACATTGAGTAAATGATTGCTGTTTGCTCCATCGAATGAATGCATTTTGCTCGTGGCATGGAAAGGATGGCAGGAGCTATACTCTTTTAATTAGGAGATACAGTGTTTTTCATGGAATGAATGGGTGCAGTTTGATTCACGAAGTAAATGGGTTAGGTTTGTTTGGTTGAATCCATTAATACCGTTTGGTTCATTGACTGAATTATTGCAGTTTGATTCAATGATTGAATGAATGGAATTGGTTTCTTTGAATGAAAATGCTAAGCTTGACACATTGAATAAACAAGAAAAGCTGTGCTCATTGAATAAACACGAGCAGTTTATTTCATGGACAAAATGTGTGCAGTTTGTTTGAATCAATGCGTTAAGCTTGTGGCTTTGAACGTTTGAGAGAACCTCTACTCATTGTATAATCATATGCAGTCTGTTTCATTGAATGAATGAGTGCAGTAGGATTCACTAAATAAGTGAGTTTGTTTGTTGCGTTGGAACAAGGAACATGGTTTGATTCATTGAATCGATGATTGTAGTTTAATTCAATGCTTCAATGAATGCAGTTTGTTTCCTTAAATGAAAACGGTGAGCTTGACACATTGAATGAATGAGAGAAGCTCTACTCATTGATTTAAGAATAGCGGTTTGGTGCATGTAGTTATCGTGTACAGTTTGATAGAGACAATGCGTGAAACTTGTGCCATTGAATGAATGAGGGTTGAACGTCTGCAGCTTCTTTCATTGAATGAACGTAGGAATAAGGGAGCTCGGTTTGTTGCATTGAAACAATGATTAAGGTTTGATTCATTGAATCAATTATTGTAGTTTGATTCAATAATTGAAAGAATGCAGCTTGTTTCATTGAATGAAAGCGTTCAGCTTGACCCATTGAATGAATGAGAGAATCTCTACTCATTGAGTTAACATGTGCTGTGTTGAATGAGTACAGTAGGGATCACTAAGTAAGTTTGTTCCATTGAATCAAGGAATGTGGTTTGATTCATTGATTCCATAATCGTAGTTTGATTCAATGAGGAGAGATTCTCTCATTCATTCAATGCGTCCAGCTTAACGCTTTCATTCAATAAAACAAACTGCATTCATTGAATCATTTAGTCAAACTATGATCATTGATTCAATGAATCAAATCGTATTCCTGGCTTCAATTGAATAATCCTATCTCCCTTATTTACCAAACTGCATAAGTTCATTCAAAGAAAGAGGCTGCACTTGTCAATTCAATGAGTAGAGTTACTCTCATTCATTCATGAAATGGCACATGTTTCACGCATTGTCTCGATCAAACTGCACACGTTTAGGACATGAACCACACTGCCCGTCTTAATTCAATGAGTAGAGTTTCTCTCATTCATTCAATATGTCAAGCTTACCATTTTCATTTAATGAAACATACTGCATTCCAAGAATCATTGAATCAAACCTTATTCCTTGTTTCAATTCTAACAAACCTAACTTACTTATTTCGTGTATCTTTCTACACTCGTCCATTCAATAAAACAGACAGCACATGATAGTTCAAAGAGTAGAGGAACTCTCATTCGTTCAATGCCACAAGCTTAACGCATTGATTCAATCAAACAAATTGCACACATTTAGTTCAAGAAGCAAACTGCACTTGTCAATTCAATGAATATTCAGTTTGTTTCTTTGAATGAAAGCGTTAAGCTTGACGCATGGATTGAATGAGAGAAGTTCGACTCATTCTATTAAGACGTGCAGTCTAACATTGAGTAAATGATTACTGTTTGCTCCATCGAATGAATGCATTTTGCTCGTGGCATGGAAAGGATGGCAGGAGCTATACTCTTTTAATTAGGAGATACAGTGTTTTTCATGGAATGAATGGGTGCAGTTTGATTCACGACGTAAATGGGTTAGGTTTGTTTGGTTGAATCCATTAATACCGTTTGGTTCATTGACTCAATGATTGCAGTTTGATTCAATGATTGAATGAATGGAATTGGTTTCTTTGAATGAAAATGCTAAGCTTGACACATTGAATAAACAAGAAAAGCTGTGCTCATTGAATAAACACGAGCAGTTTATTTCATGGACAAAATGTGTGCAGTTTGTTTGAATCAATGCGTTAAGCTTGTGGCTTTGAACGTTTGAGAGAACCTCTACTCATTGTGTAATCATATGCAGTCTGTTTCATTGAATGAATGAGTGCAGTAGGATTCACTAAGTAAGTGAGTTTGTTTGTTGCGTTGGAACAAGGAACATGGTTTGATTCATTGAATCGATGATTGTAGTTTAATTCAATGCTTCAATGAATGCAGTTTGTTTCCTTAAATGAAAACGGTGAGCTTGACACATTGAATGAATGAGAGAAGCTCTACTCATTGATTTCAGAATAGCGGTTTGGTGCATGTAGTTATCGTGTACAATTAGATAGAGACAATGCGTGAAACTTGTGCCATTGAATGAATGAGGGTTGAACGTGTGCAGCTTCTTTCATTGAATGAACGTAGGAATAAGGGAGCTCGGTTTGTTGCATTGAAATAATGATTAAGGTTTGATTCATTGAATCAATTATTGTAGTTTGATTCAATAATTGAAAGAATGCAGCTTGTTTCATTGAATGAAAGCGTTCAGCTTGACCCATTGAATGAAGGAGAGTAGCTCTTCTCATTGAATTGACAAGTGCAGCCTCTTTCTTTGAATGAACATATGCAGTTTGGTTCACTAAATAAGGGAGATAGGATTATTCCATTGAAGCAAGGAATACGATTTGATTCATTGAATCAATGATCATAGTTTGATTAAATGTTTCAAGGAATGCAGTTTGTTTCAATGAATGAAATCGTTAAGCTGGACCCATTGAATGAATGAGAGAATCTCTTCTCATTGAGTTAACATGTGCTGTGTGTTTCATTGAATGAATGAGTACAGTAGGGTTCACTAAGTAAGTTTGTTCCATTGAATCAAGGAATGTGGTTTGATTCATTGATTCCATAATCGTAGTTTGATTCAATGAGGAGAGATTCTCTCATTCATTCAATGGGTCCAGCTTAACGCTTTCATTCAATAAAACAAACTGCATTCATTGAATCATTTAGTCAAACTATGATCATTGATTCAATGAATCAAATCGTATTCCTGGCTTCAATTGAATAATCATATCTCCCTTATTTACCAAACTGCAAAAGTTCATTCAAAGAAAGAGGCTGCACTTGTCAATTCAATGAGTAGAGTTACTCTCATTCATTCATGAAATGGCACATGTTTCACGCATTTTCTCTATCAAACTGCACACGTTCAGGACATGAACCAAACTGCCCGTCTTAATTCAATGAGTCGAGTTTCTCTCATTCATTCAATATGTCAAGCTTACCATTTTCATTTAATGAAACATACTGCATTCCAAGAATCATTGAATCAAACCTTATTCCTTGTTTCAATGGAACAAACCTAACTTACTTATTTAGTGTATCTTTCTACACTCGTCCATTCAATAAAACAGACAGCACATGATAGTTCAAAGAGTAGAGGAACTCTCATTCGTTCAATGCCACAAGCTTAACGCATTGATTCAATCAAACAAATTGCACACATTTAGTTCAAGAAGCAAACTGCACTTGTCAATTCAATGAATATTCAGTTTGTTTCTTTGAATGAAAGCGTTAAGCTTGACGCATGGATTGAATGAGAGAAGCTCGACTCATTCTATTAAGACGTGCAGTCTAACATTGAGTAAATGACTGCTGTTTGCTCCATCGAATGAATGCATTTTGCTCGTGGCATGGAAAGGATGGCAGGAGCTATACTCTTTTAATTAGGAGATACAGTGTTTTTCATGGAATGAATGGGTGCAGTTTGATTCACAAAGTAAATGGGTTAGGTTTGTTTGGTTGAATCCATTAATACCGTTTGGTTCATTGACTCAATGATTGCAGTTTGATTCAATGATTGAATGAATGGAATTGGTTTCTTTGAATGAAAATGCTTAGCTTGACACATTGAATAAACAAGAAAAGCTGTGCTCATTGAATAAACACGAGCAGTTTATTTCATGGACAAAATGTGTGCAGTTTGTTTGAATCAATGCGTTAAGCTTGTGGCTTTGAACGTTTGAGAGAACCTCTGCTGTATAATCATATGCAGTCTGTTTCATTGAATGAATGAGTGCAGTAGGATTCACTAAATAAGTGAGTTTGTTTGTTGCGTTGGAACAAGGAACATGGTTTGATTCATTGAATTGATGATTGTAGTTTAATTCAATGCTTCAATGAATGCAGTTTGTTTCCTTAAATGAAAACGGTGAGCTTGACACATTGAATGAATGAGAGAAGCTCTACTCATTGATTTAAGAATAGCGGTTTGGTGCATGTAGTTATCGTGTACAGTTTGATAGAGACAATGCGTGAAACTTGTGCCCTTGAATAAATGAGGGTTGAACGTCTGCAGCTTCTTTCATTGAATGAACGTAGGAATAAGGGAGCTCGGTTTGTTGCATTGAAACAATGATTAAGGTTTGATTCATTGAATCAATTATTGGAGTTTGATTCAATAATTGAAAGAATGCAGCTTGTTTCATTGAATGAAAGCGTTCAGCTTGACACATTGAATGAAGGAGAGCAGCTCTTCTCATTGAATTGACAAGTGCAGCCTCTTTCTTTGAATGAACATATGCAGTTTGGTTCACTAAATAAGGGAGATAGGATTATTCCATTGAAGCAAGGAATACGATTTGATTCATTGAATCAAAGATCATAGTTTGATTAAATGTTTCAAGGAATGCAGTTTGTTTCAATGAATGAAATCGTTAAGCTGGACCCATTGAATGAATGAGAGAATCTCTTCTCATTGAGTTAACATGTCCTGTGTGTTTCATTGAATGAATGAGTACAGTAGGGTTCACGAAGTAAGTTTGTTCCATTGAATCAAGGAATGTGGTTTGATTCATTGATTCCATAATCGTAGTTTGATTCAATGAGGAGAGATTCTCTCATTCATTCAATGGGTCCAGCTTAACGCTTTCATTCAATAAAACAAACTGCATTCATTGAATCATTTAGTCAAACTATGATCATTGATTCAATGAATCAAATCGTATTCCTGGCTTCAATTGAATAATCCTATCTCCCTTATTTACCAAACTGCATAAGTTCATTCAAAGAAAGAGGCTGCACTTGTCAATTCAATGAGGAGAGTTACTCTCATTCATTCATGAAATGGCACATGTTTCACGCATTGTCTCTATCAAACTGCACATTTTCAGGACATGAACCAAACTGCCCGTCTGAATTCAATGAGTAGAGTTTCTCTCATTCATTCAATATGTCAAGATTACCATTTTCATTTAATGAAACATACTGCATTCCAAGAATCATTGAATCAAACCTTATTCCTTGTTTCAATGGAACAAACCTAACTTACTTATTTAGTGTATCTTTCTACACTCGTCCATTCAATAAAACAGACAGCACATGATAGTTCAAAGAGTAGAGGAACTCTCATTCGTTCAATGCCACAAGCTTAACGCATTGATTCAATCAAACAAATTGCACACATTTAGTTCAAGAAGCAAACTGCACTTGTCAATTCAATGAATATTCAGTTTGTTTCTTTGAATGAAAGCGTTAAGCTTGACGCATGGATTGAATGAGAGAAGCTCGACTCATTCTATTAAGACGTGCAGTCTACCATTGAGTAAATGATTGCTGTTTGCTCCATCGAATGAATGCATTTTGCTCGTGGCATGGAAAGGATGGCAGGAGCTATACTCTTTTAATTAGGAGATACAGTGTTTTTCATGGAATGAATGGGTGCAGTTTGATTCACGAAGTAAATGGGTTAGGTTTGTTTGGTTGAATCCCTTAATACCGTTTGGTTCATTGACTCAATGATTGCAGTTTGATTCAATGATTGAATGAATGGAATTGGTTTCTTTGAATGAAAATGCTAAGCTTGACACATTGAATAAACAAGAAAAGCTGTGCTCATTGAATAAACACGAGCAGTTTATTTCATGGACAAAATGTGTGCAGTTTGTTTGAATCAATGCGTTAAGCTTGTGGCTTTGAACGTTTGAGAGAACCTCTACTCATTGTATAATCATATGCAGTCTGTTTCATTGAATGAATGAGTGCAGTAGGATTCACTAAATAAGTGAGTTTGTTTGTTGCGTTGGAACAAGGAACATGGTTTGATTCATTGAATCGATGATTGTAGTTTAATTCAATGCTTCAATGAATGCAGCGTTGGTTGGTACCTGGGACTTCGATGTTGTGGCTATTACGGAGACATGGCTAGAACAGGGACAGGATTGGCTGTTGCAGGTTCCGGGATTTAAATGTTTTAGTAGGTTTAGAGGTGGGGGTAAAAGAGGGGGAGGTGTGGCATTGCTTGTCAAAGATAGTATTACAGCGGTGGAAAGGACGATGGATGAGGACTTGCCATCTGAGGTAGTTTGGGCTGAGGTTAGGAATAGGAAAGGCGAGGTCACCCTGTTAGGAGTCTTTTACAGGCCTCCTAATAGTCCTAGAATCATTGAAGAAAGGATTGGGAAGGTGATTCAGGAGATGAGTGACAGTAATAGGGTGGTTGTTATGGGGGACTTTAACTTTCCTGATATTGATTGGGAAAGCTATAGCTCAAGTTCGTTAGATGGGTCAGTGTTTGTTCAATGTGTGCAGGAGAGTTTCCTGACACAATATGTAGACAGGCCAACAAGAGGTGAGGCCATACTGGATTTGGTTCTGGGTAACGAACCAGGCCAGGTGTTAGAATTAGAGGTAGGTGAGCACTTTGGGGATAGTGACCATAATTCGGTGATTTTTACACTCATGATGGAGAGGGATAAGTGTGTACTACAGGGCAAGAATTATAGCTGGGGTAAGGGAAATTATGATGCGGTGAGGCATGACTTAGGATGTGTGGCTTGGAAAAGTAGACTCCAAGGCAAGAGTGTAAATGATATGTGGAACTTGTTCAAGGGGCAACTATTGAGTGTCCTTGATAATTATGTACCGGTCAGGCAGGTAGGAAAGGGTCGTGCGAGGGAGCCGTGGTTTAATAAGGAATTGGAATCCCTTGTTAAATGGAAGAGGGCGGCCTATCTCAAGATGAGACGTGAAGGTTCAATTGGGGCGATTGAGAGTTATAGGGTAGCCAGGAAGGACCTGAAGAGAGAGCTAAAAGCAGCAAGGAGGGGACATGAAAGGTCCTTAGTAGATAGGATTAGGGAAAACCCTAAGGCTTTCTATAGGTATGTTAGGAATAAAAGAATGACTAGGGTAGGAATAGGTCCAGTCAAGGATAGTAGGGGGAAGTTGCGTGTGGAGGCGGAAGAGATTGGGGAGACACTGAATGAATACTTTTCTTCAGTATTCACTCAGGAACAGGGCATTGTTGTCGATGAGAATACTGAGGCACAAATAAGTAGAATGGATGGCTTTGAGGTATGTAGAGAAGAGGTGTTGGAAATCCTGGAAAAGGTGAAAATAGATAAGTCCCCTGGGCCTGATGGCATTTATCCTAGGATTCTCTGGGAAGCAAGGGAGGAGATTGCAGAGCCATTGGCCTTGATTTTTATGTCCTCTTTGTCTACAGGAGTAGTCCCAGAAGACTGGAGGATAGCAAATGTGGTTCCCTTGTTCAAAAAGGGGAGTAGGGATAGCCCTAGTAACTATAGGCCGGTGAGTCTCACTTCTGTTGTGGGCAAAGTCTTAGAGAGAATTGTAAGGGATAGGATTTATGCACATCTAGATAGGAATAATGTGATCAAGGATAGTCAGCATGGTTTTGTGAAGGGCAAGTCGTGCCTCACAAACCTTATTGAATTCTTTGAAAAGGTGACGAAGGAGGTTGATGAGGGGAAAGCGGTAGATGTGGTATATATGGATTTTAGTAAGGCGTTTGATAAGGTTCCCCATGGTAGGCTACTGCAGAAAATACGGAGATATGGCATTGAGGGTGAGTTGGAGGTTTGGATTAGGAATTGGCTGGATGGAAGAAGACAGAGGGTAGTAGTTGATGGCAAAGTTTCTTCATGGAGTGCCGTCACTAGCGGTGTTCCGCAAGGATCTGTTTTGGGACCATTGCTGTTTGTCATTTTTATAAATGACCTGGAAGAGGGGTTAGAAGGTTGGGTGAGCAAGTTTGCGGATGACACGAAAGTCGGAGGAGTTGTTGACAGTGAGGAAGCATGTGGCAGGTTACAGCAGGATATAGAGAAGCTGCAGAGCTGGGCAGAAAGGTGGCAGATGGAATTCAATGTAGCTAAGTGCGAGGTGATTCACTTTGGGAAGAATAACAAAAAGATGGGGTACTGGGCTAATGGTCGGATACTTGGTAGTGTGGATGAGCAGAGGGATCTTGGTGTCCATGTACACAGATCTCTGAAAGTTGCCACCCAGGTAAATAGTGCGGTGAGGAAGGCATATGGCGTACTGGCTTTTATTGGTAGAGGAATTGAGTTCCGGAGTCCTGAGGTCATGATGCAGTTGTATAAGACTCTGGTACGGCCGCATCTGGAATATTGTGTGCAGTTTTGGTCGCCATACTATAGGAAGGATGTGGAGGCATTGGAACGGGTGCAGAGGAGGTTTACCAGGATGTTGCCTGGTATGGAAGGAAAATCGTATGAGGAAAGACTGAGGCACTTGGGGCTGTTTTCACTAGAGAAAAGAAGGTTTAGGGGTGACTTGATTGAGGTGTACAAGATGATTAGGGGGTTAGATAGGGTCGACAGTATGAACCTTTTCCCGCGTATTGAGTCGGGTATTACAAGGGGGCATAGCTTTAAATTAAGGGGGAGTAGATATAGGACTGATGTTAGGGGTAGGTTCTTCACTCAGCGAGTCGTTAGTTCATGGAATGCCCTGCCAGTAACAGTGGTGGACTCTCCCTCTTTATGGGCATTTAAGAGGGCATTGGATAGGTATATGGAGGATAGTGGGTTAGTGTAGTTTAGGTGGGCTTGGATCGGCGCAACATCGAGGGCCCAAGGGCCTGTACTGCGCTGTATTCTTCTATGTTCTATAAATGAAAACGGTGAGCTTGACACATTGAATGAATGAGAGAAGCTCTACTCATTGATTTAAGAATAGCGGTTTGGTGCATGTAGTTATCGTGTACAGTTTGATAGAGACAATGCGTGAAACTTGTGCCATTGAATGAATGAGGGTTGAACGTCTGCAGCTTCTTTCATTGAATGAACGTAGGAATAAGGGAGCTCGGTTTGTTGCATTGAAACAATGATTAAGGTTTGATTCATTGAATCAATTATTGTAGTTTGATTCAATAATTGAAAGAATGCAGCTTGTTTCATTGAATGAAAGCGTTCAGCTTGACCCATTGAATGAAGGAGAGTAGCTCTTCTCATTGAATTGACAAGTGCAGCCTCTTTCTTTGAATGAACATATGCAGTTTGGTTCACTAAATAAGGGAGATAGGATTATTCCATTGAAGCAAGGAATACGATTTGATTCATTGAATCAATGATCATAGTTTGATTAAATGTTTCAAGGAATGCAGTTTGTTTCAATGAATGAAATCGTTAAGCTGGACCCATTGAATGAATGAGAGAATCTCTTCTCATTGAGTTAACATGTGCTGTGTGTTTCATTGAATGAATGAGTACAGTAGGGTTCACGAAGTAAGTTTGTTCCATTGAATCAAGGAATGTGGTTTGATTCATTGATTCCATAATCGTAGTTTGATTCAATGAGGAGAGATTCTCTCATTCATTCAATGGGTCCAGCTTAACGCTTTCATTCAATAAAACAAACTGCATTCATTGAATCATTTAGTCAAACTATGATCATTGATTCAATGAATCAAATCGTATTCCTGGCTTCAATTGAATAATCCTATCTCCCTTATTTACCAAACTGCATAAGTTCATTCAAAGAAAGAGGCTGCACTTGTCAATTCAATGAGTAGAGTTACTCTCATTCATTCATGAAATGGCACATGTTTCACGCATTGTCTCTATCAAACTGCACACTTTCAGGACATGAACCAAACTGCCCGTCTTAATTCAATGGGTAGAGTTTCTCTCATTCATTCAATATGTCAAGCTTACCATTTTCATTTAATGAAACATACTGCATTCCAAGAATCATTGAATCAAACCTTATTCCTTGTTTCAATGTAACAAACCTAACTTACTTATTTAGTGTATCTTTCTACACTCGTCCATTCAATAAAACAGACAGCACATGATAGATCAAAGAGTAGAGGAACTCTCATTCGTTCAATGCCACAAGCTTAACGCATTGATTCAATCAAACAAATTGCACACATTTAGTTCAAGAAGCAAACTGCACTTGTCAATTCAATGAATATTCAGTTTGTTTCTTTGAATGAAAGCGTTAAGCTTGACGCATGGATTGAATGAGAGAAGCTCGACTCATTCTATTAAGACGTGCAGTCTCACATTGAGTGAATGATTACTGTTTGCTCCATCGAATGAATGGATTTTGCTCGTGGCATGGAAAGGATGGCAGGAGCTATACTCTTTTAATTAGGAGATACAGTGTTTTTCATGGAATGAATGGGTGCAGTTTGATTCACGAAGTAAATGGGTTAGGTTTGTTTGGTTGAATCCATAAATACCGTTTGGTTCATTGACTCAATGATTGCAGTTTGATTCAATGATTGAATGAATGGAATTGGTTTCTTTGAATGAAAATGCTAAGCTTGACACATTGAATAAACAAGAAAAGCTGTGCTCATTGAATAAACACGAGCAGTTTATTTCATGGACAAAATGTGTGCAGTTTGTTTGAATCAATGCATTAAGCTTGTGGCTTTGAACGTTTGAGAGAACCTCTACTCATTGTGTAATCATATGCAGTCTGTTTCATTGAATGAATGAGTGCAGTAGGATTCACTAAATAAGTGAGTTTGTTTGCTGCGTTGGAACAAGGAACATGGTTTGATTCATTGAATCGATGATTGTAGTTTAATTCAATGCTTCAATGAATGCAGTTTGTTTCCTTAAGTGAAAACGGTGAGCTTGACACATTGAATGAATGAGAGAAGCTCTACTCATTGATTTAAGAATAGCGGTTTGGTGCATGTAGTTATCGTGTACAGTTTGATAGAGACAATGCGTGAAACTTGTGCCATTGAATGAATGAGGGTTAAACGTCTGCAGCTTCTTTCATTGAATGAACGTAGGAAAAAGGGAGCTCGGTTTGTTGCATTGAAACAATGATTAAGGTTTGATTCATTGAATCAATTATTGTAGTTTGATTCAATAATTGAAAGAATGCAGCTTGTTTCATTGAATGAAAGTGTTCAGCTTGACCCATTGAATGAAGGAGAGTAGCTCTTCTCATTGAATTGACAAGTGCAGCCTCTTTCTTTGAATGAACATATGCAGTTTGGTTCACTAAATAAGGGAGATAGGATTATTCCATTGAAGCAAGGAATACGATTTGATTCATTGAATCAATGATCATAGTTTGATTAAATGTTTCAAGGAATGCAGTTAGTTTCAATGAATGAAATCGTTAAGCTGGACCCATTGAATGAATGAGAGAATCTCTCCTCATTGAGTTAACATGCGCTGTGTGTTTCATTGAATGAATGAGTACAGTAGGGTTCACTTAGTAAGTTTGTTCCATTGAATCAAGGAATGTGGTTTGATTCATTGATTCCATAATCGTAGTTTGATTCAATGAGGAGAGATTCTCTCATTCATTCAATGGGTCCAGCTTAACGCTTTCATTCAATAAAACAAACTGCATTCATTGAATCATTTAGTCAAACTATGATCATTGATTCAATGAATCAAATCGTATTCCTGGCTTCAATTGAATAATCCTATCTCCCTTATTTACCAAACTGCATAAGTTCATTCAAAGAAAGAGGCTGCACTTGTCAATTCAATGAGTAGAGTTACTCTCATTCATTCATGAATTGGCACATGTTTCACGCATTGTCTCTATCAAACTGCACACGTTCAGGACATGAACCAAACTGCCCGTCTGAATTCAATGAGTAGAGTTTCTCTCATTCATTCAATATGTCAAGCTTACCATTTTCATTTAATGAAACATACTGCATTCCAAGAATCATTGAATCAAACCTTATTCCTTGTTTCAATGGAACAAACCTAACTTACTTATTTAGTGTATCTTTCTACACTCGTCCATTCAATAAAACAGACAGCACATGATAGTTCAAAGAGTAGAGGAACTCTCATTCGTTCAATGCCACAAGCTTAACGCATTGATTCAATCAAACAAATTGCACACATTTAGTTCAAGAAGCAAACTGCACTTGTCAATTCAATGAATATTCAGTTTGTTTCTTTGAATGAAAGCGTTAAGCTTGACGCATGGATTGAATGAGAGAAGCTCGACTCATTCTATTAAGACGTGCAGTCTAACATTGAGTAAATGATTACTGTTTGCTCCATCGAGTGAATGCATTTTGCTCGTGGCATGGAAAGGATGGCAGGAGCTATACTCTTTTAATTAGGAGATACAGTGTTTTTCATTGAATGAATGGGTGCAGTATGATTCACGAAGTAAATGGGTTAGGTTTGTTTGGTTGAATCCATTAATACCGTTTGGTTCATTGACTCAATGTTTGCAGTTTGATTCAATGATTGAATGAATGGAATTGGTTTCTTTGAATGAAAATGCTAAGCTTGACACATTGAATAAACAAGAAAAGCTGTGCTCATTGAATAAACACGAGCAGTTTATTTCATGGACAAAATGTGTGCAGTTTGTTTGAATCAATGCGTTAAGCTTGTGGCTTTGAACGTTTGAGAGAACCTCTACTCATTGTATAATCATATGCTGTCTGTTTCATTGAATGAATGAGTGCAGTAGGATTCACTAAATAAGTGAGTTTGTTTGTTGCGTTGGAACAAGGAACATGGTTTGATTCATTGAATCGATGATTGTAGTTTAATTCAATGCTTCAATGAATGCAGTTTGTTTCCTTAACTGAAAACGGTGAGCTTGACACATTGAATGAATGAGAGAAGCTCTACTCATTGATTTAAGAATAGCGGTTTGGTGCATGTAGTTATCGTGTACAGTTTGATAGAGACAATGCGTGAAACTTGTGCCATTGAATGAATGAGGGTTGAACGTGTGCAGATTCTTTCATTGAATGAACGTAGGAAGAAGGGAGCTCGGTTTGTTGCATTGAAACAATGATTAAGGTTTGATTCATTGAATCAATTATTGTAGTTTGATTCAATAATTGAAAGAATGCAGCTTGTTTCATTGAATGAAAGCGTTCAGCTTGACCCATTGAATGAAGGAGAGTAGCTCTTCTCATTGAATTGACAAGTGCAGCCTCTTTCTTTGAATGAACATATGCAGTTTGGTTCACTAAATAAGGGAGATAGGATTATTCCATTGAAGCAAGGAATACGATTTGATTCATTGAATCAAAGATCATAGTTTGATTAAATGTTTCAAGGAATGCAGTTTGTTTCAATGAATGAAATCGTTAAGCTGGACCCATTGAATGAATGAGAGAATCTCTCCTCATTGAGTTAACATGTGCTGTGTGTTTCATTGAATGAATGAGTACAGTAGGGTTCACTAAGTAAGTTTGTTCCATTGAATCAAGGAATGTGGTTTGATTCATTGATTCCATAATCGTAGTTTGATTCAATGAGGAGAGATTCTCTCATTCATTCAATGGGTCCAGCTTAACGCTTTCATTCAATAAAACAAACTGCATTCATTGAATCATTTAGTCAAACTATGATCATTGATTCAATGAATCAAATCGTATTCCTGGCTTCAATTGAATAATCCTATCTCCCTTATTTACCAAACTGCATAAGTTCATTCAAAGAAAGAGGCTGCACTTGTCAATTCAATGAGTAGAGTTACTCTCATTCATTCATGAAATGGCACATGTTTCACGCATTGTCTCTATCAAACTGCACACTTTCAGGACATGAACCAAACTGCCCGTCTTAATTCAATGGGTAGAGTTTCTCTCATTCATTCAATATGTCAAGCTTACCATTTTCATTTAATGAAACATACTGCATTCCAAGAATCATTGAATCAAACCTTATTCCTTGTTTCAATGTAACAAACCTAACTTACTTATTTAGTGTATCTTTCTACACTCGTCCATTCAATAAAACAGACAGCACATGATAGATCAAAGAGTAGAGGAACTCTCATTCGTTCAATGCCACAAGCTTAACGCATTGATTCAATCAAACAAATTGCACACATTTAGTTCAAGAAGCAAACTGCACTTGTCAATTCAATGAATATTCAGTTTGTTTCTTTGAATGAAAGCGTTAAGCTTGACGCATGGATTGAATGAGAGAAGCTCGACTCATTCTATTAAGACGTGCAGTCTCACATTGAGTGAATGATTACTGTTTGCTCCATCGAATGAATGGATTTTGCTCGTGGCATGGAAAGGATGGCAGGAGCTATACTCTTTTAATTAGGAGATACAGTGTTTTTCATGGAATGAATGGGTGCAGTTTGATTCACGAAGTAAATGGGTTAGGTTTGTTTGGTTGAATCCATAAATACCGTTTGGTTCATTGACTCAATGATTGCAGTTTGATTCAATGATTGAATGAATGGAATTGGTTTCTTTGAATGAAAATGCTAAGCTTGACACATTGAATAAACAAGAAAAGCTGTGCTCATTGAATAAACACGAGCAGTTTATTTCATGGACAAAATGTGTGCAGTTTGTTTGAATCAATGCATTAAGCTTGTGGCTTTGAACGTTTGAGAGAACCTCTACTCATTGTGTAATCATATGCAGTCTGTTTCATTGAATGAATGAGTGCAGTAGGATTCACTAAATAAGTGAGTTTGTTTGCTGCGTTGGAACAAGGAACATGGTTTGATTCATTGAATCGATGATTGTAGTTTAATTCAATGCTTCAATGAATGCAGTTTGTTTCCTTAAGTGAAAACGGTGAGCTTGACACATTGAATGAATGAGAGAAGCTCTACTCATTGATTTAAGAATAGCGGTTTGGTGCATGTAGTTATCGTGTACAGTTTGATAGAGACAATGCGTGAAACTTGTGCCATTGAATGAATGAGGGTTAAACGTCTGCAGCTTCTTTCATTGAATGAACGTAGGAAAAAGGGAGCTCGGTTTGTTGCATTGAAACAATGATTAAGGTTTGATTCATTGAATCAATTATTGTAGTTTGATTCAATAATTGAAAGAATGCAGCTTGTTTCATTGAATGAAAGTGTTCAGCTTGACCCATTGAATGAAGGAGAGTAGCTCTTCTCATTGAATTGACAAGTGCAGCCTCTTTCTTTGAATGAACATATGCAGTTTGGTTCACTAAATAAGGGAGATAGGATTATTCCATTGAAGCAAGGAATACGATTTGATTCATTGAATCAATGATCATAGTTTGATTAAATGTTTCAAGGAATGCAGTTAGTTTCAATGAATGAAATCGTTAAGCTGGACCCATTGAATGAATGAGAGAATCTCTCCTCATTGAGTTAACATGCGCTGTGTGTTTCATTGAATGAATGAGTACAGTAGGGTTCACTTAGTAAGTTTGTTCCATTGAATCAAGGAATGTGGTTTGATTCATTGATTCCATAATCGTAGTTTGATTCAATGAGGAGAGATTCTCTCATTCATTCAATGGGTCCAGCTTAACGCTTTCATTCAATAAAACAAACTGCATTCATTGAATCATTTAGTCAAACTATGATCATTGATTCAATGAATCAAATCGTATTCCTGGCTTCAATTGAATAATCCTATCTCCCTTATTTACCAAACTGCATAAGTTCATTCAAAGAAAGAGGCTGCACTTGTCAATTCAATGAGTAGAGTTACTCTCATTCATTCATGAATTGGCACATGTTTCACGCATTGTCTCTATCAAACTGCACACGTTCAGGACATGAACCAAACTGCCCGTCTGAATTCAATGAGTAGAGTTTCTCTCATTCATTCAATATGTCAAGCTTACCATTTTCATTTAATGAAACATACTGCATTCCAAGAATCATTGAATCAAACCTTATTCCTTGTTTCAATGGAACAAACCTAACTTACTTATTTAGTGTATCTTTCTACACTCGTCCATTCAATAAAACAGACAGCACATGATAGTTCAAAGAGTAGAGGAACTCTCATTCGTTCAATGCCACAAGCTTAACGCATTGATTCAATCAAACAAATTGCACACATTTAGTTCAAGAAGCAAACTGCACTTGTCAATTCAATGAATATTCAGTTTGTTTCTTTGAATGAAAGCGTTAAGCTTGACGCATGGATTGAATGAGAGAAGCTCGACTCATTCTATTAAGACGTGCAGTCTAACATTGAGTAAATGATTGCTGTTTGCTCCATCGAATGAATGCATTTTGCTCGTGGCATGGAAAGGATGGCAGGAGCTATACTCTTTTAATTAGGAGATACAGTGTTTTTCATGGAATGAATGGGTGCAGTTTGATTCACGAAGTAAATGGGTTAGGTTTGTTTGGTTGAATCCATTAATACCGTTTGGTTCATTGACTCAATGATTGCAGTTTGATTCAATGATTGAATGAATGGAATTGGTTTCTTTGAATGAAAATGCTAAGCTTGACACATTGAATAAACAAGAAAAGCTGTGCTCATTGAATAAACACGAGCAGTTTATTTCATGGACAAAATGTGTGCAGTTTGTTTGAATCAATGCGTTAAGCTTGTGGCTTTGAACGTTTGAGAGAACCTCTACTCATTGTATAATCATATGCAGTCTGTTTCATTGAATGAATGAGTGCAGTAGGATTCACTAAATAAGTGAGTTTGTTTGTTGCGTTGGAACAAGGAACATGGTTTGATTCATTGAATCGATGATTGTAGTTTAATTCAATGCTTCAATGAATGCAGTTTGTTTCCTTAAATGAAAACGGTGAGCTTGACACATTGAATGAATGAGAGAAGCTCTACTCATTGATTTAAGAATAGCGGTTTGGTGCATGTAGTTATCGTGTACAGTTTGATAGAGACAATGCGTGAAACTTGTGCCATTGAATGAATGAGGGTTGAACGTCTGCAGCTTCTTTCATTGAATGAACGTAGGAATAAGGGAGCTCGGTTTGTTGCATTGAAACAATGATTAAGGTTTGATTCATTGAATCAATTATTGTAGTTTGATTCAATAATTGAAAGAATGCAGCTTGTTTCATTGAATGAAAGCGTTCAGCTTGACCCATTGAATGAAGGAGAGTAGCTCTTCTCATTGAATTGACAAGTGCAGCCTCTTTCTTTGAATGAACATATGCAGTTTGGTTCACTAAATAAGGGAGATAGGATTATTCCATTGAAGCAAGGAATACGATTTGATTCATTGAATCAATGATCATAGTTTGATTAAATGTTTCAAGGAATGCAGTTTGTTTCAATGGATGAAATCGTTAAGCTGGACCCATTGAATGAATGAGAGAATCTCTCCTCATTGAGTTAACATGTGCTGTGTGTTTCATTGAATGAATGAGTACAGTAGGGTTCACTAAGTAAGTTTGTTCCATTGAATCAAGGAATGTGGTTTGATTCATTGATTCCATAATCGTAGTTTGATTCAATGAGGAGAGATTCCCTCATTCATTCAATGGGTCCTGCTTAACGCTTTCATTCAATAAAACAAACTGAATTCATTGAATCATTTAGTCAAACTATGATCATTGATTCAATGAATCAAATCGTATTCCTGGCTTCAATTGAATAATCCTATCTCCCTTATTTACCAAACTGCACAAGTGCATTCAAAGAAAGAGGCTGCACTTGTCAATTCAATGAGTAGAGTTACTCGCATTCATTCATGAAATGGCACATGTTTCACGCATTGTCTCTATCAAACTGCACACGTTTAGGACATGAACCAAACTGCCTGTCTTAATTCAATGAGTAGAGTTTCTCTCATTCATTCAATATGTCAAGCTTACCATTTTCATTCAATGAAACATACTGCATTCCAAGAATCATTGAATCAAACCTTATTCCTTGTTTCAATGGAACAAACCTAACTTACTTATTTAGTGTATCTTTCTACACTCGTCCATTCAATAAAACAGACAGCACATGATAATTCAAAGAGTAGAGGAACTCTCATTCGTTCAATGCCAAAAGCTTAACGCATTGATTCAATCAAACAAATTGCACACATTTAGTTCAAGAAGCAAACTACACTTGTCAATTCAATGAATATTCAGTTTGTTTCATTGAATGAAAGCGTTCAGCTTGACCCATTGAATGAAGGAGAGTAGCTCTTCTCATTGAATTGACAAGTGCAGCCTCTTTCTTTGAATGAACATATGCAGTTTGGTTCACTAAATAAGGTGAAATAAAATCGTTAAGCTGGACCCATTGAATGAATGAGAGAATCTCTCCTCATTGAGTTAACATGTGCTGTGTGTTTCATTGAATGAATGAGTACAGTAGGGTTCACTAAGTAAGTTTGTTCCATTGAATCAAGGAATGTGGTTTGATTCATTGATTCCATAATCGTAGTTTGATTCAATGAGGAGAGATTCCCTCATTCATTCAATGGGTCCAGCTTAACGCTTTCATTCAATAAAACAAACTGCATTCATTGAATCATTTAGTCAAACTATGATCATTGATTCAATGAATCAAATCGTATTCCTGGCTTCAATTGAATAATCCTATCTCCCTTATTTACCAAACTGCACAAGTGCGTTCAAAGAAAGAGGCTGCACTTGTCAATTCAATGAGTAGAGTTACTCTCATTCATTCATGAAATGGCACATGTTTCACGCATTGTCTCTATCAAACTGCACACGTTCAGGACATGAACCAAACTGCCCGTCTTAATTCAATGAGTAGAGTTTCTCTCATTCATTCAATATGTCAAGCTTACCATTTTCATTTAATGAAACATACTGCATTCCAAGAATCATTGAATCAAACCTTATTCCTTGTTTCAATGGAACAAACCTAACTTACTTATTTAGTGTATCTTTCTACACTCGTCCATTCAATAAAACAGACAGCACATGATAATTCAAAGAGTAGAGGAACTCTCATTCGTTCAATGCCACAAGCTTAACGCATTGATTCAATCAAACAAATTGCACACATTTAGTTCAAGAAGCAAACTGCACTTGTCAATTCAATGAATATTCAGTTTGTTTCTTTGAATGAAAGCGTTAAGCTTGACGCATGGATTGAATGAGAGAAGCTCGACTCATTCTATTAAGACGTGCAGTCTAACATTGAGTAAATGATTGCTGTTTGCTCCATCGAATGAATGCATTTTGCTCGTGGCATGGAAAGGATGGCAGGAGCTATACTCTTTAAATTAGGAGATACAGTGTTTTTCATGGAATGAATGGGTGCAGTTTGATTCACAAAGTAAATGGGTTAGGTTTGTTTGGTTGAATCCATTAATACCGTTTGGTTCATTGACTCAATGATTGCCATTTTATTCAATGATTGAATGAATGGAATTGGTTTCTTTGAATGAAAATGCTAAGCTTGACACATTGAATAAACAAGAAAAGCTGTGCTCATTGAATAAACACGAGCAGTTTATTTCATGGACAAAATGTGTGCAGTTTGTTTGAATCAATGCGTTAAGCTTGTGGCTTTGAACGTTTGAGAGAACCTCTACTCATTGTATAATCATATGCAGTCTGTTTCATTGAATGAATGAGTGCAGTAGGATTCACTAAATAAGTGAGTTTGTTTGTTGCGTTGGAACAAGGAACATGGTTTGATTCATTGAATCGATGATTGTAGTTTAATTCAATGCTTCAATGAATGCAGTTTGTTTCCTTAAATGAAAATGGCGAGCTTGACACATTGAATGAATGAGAGAAGTTCTACTCATTGATTTAAGGAAAGCATGTAGTTATCGTGTACAGTTTGATAGAGACAATGCGTGAAACTTGTGCCATTGAATGAATGAGGGTTGAACGTGTGCAGCTTCTTTCATTGAATGAACGTAGGAATAAGGGAGCTCGGTTTGTTGCATTGAAACAATGATTAAGGTTTGATTCATTGAATCAATTATTGTAGTTTGATTCAATAATTGAAAGAATGCAGCTTGTTTCATTGAATGAAAGCGTTCAGCTTGACCCATTGAATGAAGGAGAGTAGCTCTTCTCATTGAATTGACAAGTGCAGCCTCTTTCTTTGAATGAACATATGCAGTTTGGTTCACTAAATAAGGGAGATAGGATTATTCCATTGAAGCAAGGAATACGATTTGATTCATTGAATCAATGATCATAGTTTGATTAAATGTTTCAAGGAATGCAGTTTGTTTCAATGAATGAAATCGTTAAGCTGGACCCATTGAATGAATGAGAGAATCTCTCCTCATTGAGTTAACATGTGCTGTGTGTTTCATTGAATGAATGAGTACAGTAGGGTTCACTAAGTAAGTTTGTTCCATTGAATCAAGGAATGTGGTTTGATTCATTGATTCCATAATCGTAGTTTGATTCAATGAGGAGAGATTCTTTCATTCATTCAATGGGTCCAGCTTAACGCTTTCATTCAATAAAACAAACTGCATTCATTGAATCTTTTAGTCATACTATGATCATTGATTCAATGAATCAAATCGTATTCCTGGCTTCAATTGAATAATCCTATCTCCCTTATTTACCAAACTGCATACGTTCATTCAAAGAAAGAGGCTGCACTTGTCAATTCAATGAGTAGAGTTACTCTCATTCATTCATGAAATGGCACATGTTTCACGCATTGTCTCTATCAAACTGCACATGTTTAGGACATGAACCAAACTGCCCGTCTTAATTCAATGAGTAGAGTTTCTCTCATTCATTCAATATGTCAAGCTTACCATTTTCATTTAATGAAACATACTGCATTCCAAGAATCATTGAATCAAACCTTATTCCTTGTTTCAATGGAACAAACCTAACTTACTTATTTAGTGTATCTTTCTACACTCGTCCATTCAATAAAACAGACAGCACATGATAATTCAAAGAGTAGAGGAACTCTCATTTGTTCAATGCCACAAGCTTAACGCATTGATTCAATCAAACAAATTGCACACATTTAGTTCAAGAAGCAAACTACACTTGTCAATTCAATGAATATTCAGTTTGTTTCTTTGAATGAAAGCTTAAGCTTGACGCATGGATTGAGTGAGAGAAGCTCGACTCATTCTATTAAGACGTGCAGTCTAACATTGAGTAAATGATTACTGTTTGCTCCATCGAATGAATGCATTTTGCTCGTGGCATGGAAAGGATGGCAGGAGCTATACTCTTTTAATTAGGAGATACAGTGTTTTTCATGGAATGAATGGGTGCAGTTTGATTCACGAAGTAAATGGGTTAGGTTTGTTTGGTTGAATCCATTAATACCGTTTGGTTCATTGACTCAATGATTGCAGTTTGATTCAATGATTGAATGAATGGAATTGGTTTCTTTGAATGAAAATGCTAAGCTTGACACATTGAATAAACAAGAAAAGCTGTGCTCATTGAATAAACACGAGCAGTTTATTTCATGGACAAAATGTGTGCAGTTTGTTTGAATCAACGCGTTAAGCTTGTGGCTTTGAACGTTTGAGAGAACCTCTACTCATTGTATAATCATATGCAGTCTGTTTCATTGAATGAATGAGTGCAGTAGGATTCACTAAATAAGTGAGTTTGTTTGTTGCGTTGGAACAAGGAACATGGTTTGATTCATTGAATCGATGATTGTAGTTTAATTCAATGCTTCAATGAATGCAGTTTGTTTCCTTAAATGAAAACAGTGAGCTTGACACATTGAATGAATGAGAGAAGCTCTACTCATTGATTTAAGAATAGCGGTTTGGTGCATGTAGTTATCGTGTACAGTTTGATAGAGACAATGCGTGAAACTTGTGCCATTGAATGAATGAGGGTTGAACGTGTGCAGCTTCTTTCATTAAATGAACGTAGGAATAAGGGAGCTCGGTTTGTTGCATTGAAACAATGATTAAGGTTTGATTCATTGAATCAAGTATTGTAGTTTGATTCAATAATTGAAAGAATGCAGCTTGTTTCATTGAATGAAAGCGTTCAGCTTGACCCATTGAATGAAGGAGAGTAGCTCTTCTCATTGAATTGACAAGTGCAGCCTCTTTCTTTGAATGAACATATGCAGTTTGGTTCACTAAATAAGGGAGATAGGATTATTCCATTGAAGCAAGGAATACGGTTTGATTCATTGAATCAATGATCATAGTTTGATTCAATGATACAACGAATGCAGTTTGTTTCATTGATTGAACGAGTGTAGTAAGATTCACTCAATAAGTTCATTTTGAGTGGGAGCAGCGGCCGAGTTGAGGTGAACCCGGGAGACTACAGCTAAGGTAAGAGTTTTTTTCAAAATTACTTACCTGTAGCGGGCAGCGGTGTTTTGTTTTCTCTCTCCTTCACAGAAAGAGCGGGAGCAGCAGAGGAAGTGACGGGAAGCAGAGGGGCAGCCGAGACCCGGAAGCAGTTAGTGTAAGCTTAGCTGGGTTAGTTTTTTCCCCCTTTAAAAGCGTGAAGGAGGATGAACTTCGGATCATTCGGGAGGCAGAGGGGGTCATAGATCAGAGTTATAGGGAAGTAGTAACTCCAAAGATGGCAGATAGATGGGTTACAGTGAGGGGGACTGGGAGGAAGCAGCCAGTGCAGGGACCTCCTGCGGCCATTCCCCTCAAGAACAAGTATACCGTTTTGGATACTTGTGGGGGGGATGACTTACCAGGGGTAAGTAACGGGGCTCAGGTCTCTGGCACGGAGCCTGTCCCCGTTACTCAGAAGGGAAGGGTGAAGAAGAGCAGAGCAGTAGTAATTGGGGACTCGATAATTCGGGGCACAGATAGGCGGTTTTGTGGGAACGAGAGAGACTCACGTTTGGTATGTTGCCTCCCAGGTGCAAGGGTACGTGATGTCTCTGATCGTGTTTTCCGGGTCCTGGAGGGGGAGGGGGAGCAACCCGAAGTCGTGGTCCACATTGGCACCAACGACAAAGGTAGGAGGAGTGCTGAGGATGTTAGACAGGCTTTCAGGGAACTAGGTTGGAAGCTCGGAGTTAGAACAAACAGAGTTGTTGTCTCTGGTTTGTTACCCGTGCCACGTGATAGAGATTCGAGGAATAGGGAGAGAGAACAATTAAATGCGTGGCTTCAGGGATGGTGCAGGAGGGAGGGGTTCCAGTTTTTGGATAACTGGGGTTCTTTCTGGGGACGGTGGGACCTCTATAAACAGGATGGTCTACACCTGAACCTGAGGGGAATCAGTATCCTTGGGGGGAGGTTTGCTAGTGCTCTTGGGGGGGGTTTAAACTAACTCGGCAGGGGCATGGGAACCCAGATTGTAGCTTCAGGGTGCAGGGCCTGGAGTGTAGGGAGGTGAGGAACATGGCATCAATTTCCAAGGAGGGTGCCTGTAAACAGGGAAGTGGCTTGAAGTGTGTATACTTCAATGCAAGAAGTATACGAAATAAGGTAGGTGAACTTGCAGCGTTGGTTGGTACCTGGGACTTCGATGTTGTGGCTATTACGGAGACATGGCTAGAACAGGGACAGGATTGGCTGTTGCAGGTTCCGGGATTTAAATGTTTTAGTAGGGTCAGAGGTGGGGGTAAAAGAGGGGGAGGTGTGGCATTGCTTGTCAAAGATAGTATTACAGCGGTGGAAAGGACAATGGATGAGGACTTGCCATCTGAGGTAGTTTGGGCTGAGGTTAGGAATAGGAAAGGTGAGGTCACCCTGTTAGGAGTCTTTTACAGGCCTCCTAATAGTCCTAGAATCATTGAAGAAAGGATTGGGAAGGTGATTCAGGAGATGAGTGACAGTAATAGGGTGGTTGTTATGGGGGACTTTAACTTTCCTGATATTGATTGGGAAAGCTATAGCTCAAGTTCGTTAGATGGGTCAGTGTTTGTTCAATGTGTGCAGGAGAGTTTCCTGACACAATATGTAGACAGGCCAACAAGAGGTGAGGCCATACTGGATTTGGTTCTGGGTAACGAACCAGGCCAGGTGTTAGAATTAGAGGTAGGTGAGCACTTTGGGGATAGTGACCATAATTCGGTGATTTTTACACTCGTGATGGAGAGGGATAAGTGTGTACTACAGGGCAAGAATTATAGCTGGGGTAAGGGAAATTATGATGCGGTGAGGCATGACTTAGGATGTGTGGCTTGGAAAAGTAGACTCCAAGGCAAGAGTGTAAATGATATGTGGAACTTGTTCAAGGGGCAACTATTGAGTGTCCTTGATAATTATGTACCTGTCAGGCAGGAAGGAAAGGGTCGTGCGAGGGAGCCGTGGTTTAATAAGGAATTGGAATCCCTTGTTAAATGGAAGAGGGCGGCCTATCTCAAGATGAGACGTGAAGGTTCAATTGGGGCGATTGAGAGTTATAGGGTAGCCAGGAAGGACCTGAAGAGAGAGCTAAAAGCAGCAAGGAGGGGACATGAAAGGTCCTTAGTCGATAGGATTAGGGAAAACCCTAAGGCTTTCTATAGGTATGTTAGGAATAAAAGAATGACTAGGGTAGGAATAGGTCCAGTCAAGGATAGTAGGGGGAAGTTGCGTGTGGAGGCAGAAGAGATTGGGGAGACACTGAATGAATACTTTTCTTCAGTATTTACTCAGGAACAGGGCATTGTTGTCGATGAGAATACTGAGTCACAAATAAGTAGAATGGATGGCTTTGAGGTATGTAGAGAAGAGGTGTTGGAAATCCTGGAAAAGGTGAAAATAGATAAGTCCCCTGGGCCTGATGGCATTTATCCTAGGATTCTCTGGGAAGCAAGGGAGGAGATTGCAGAGCCATTGGCCTTGATTTTTATGTCCTCTTTGTCTACAGGAGTAGTCCCAGAAGACTGGAGGATAGCAAATGTGGTTCCCTTGTTCAAAAAGGGGAGTAGGGATAGCCCTAGTAACTATAGGCCGGTGAGTCTCACTTCTGTTGTGGGCAAAGTCTCAGAGAGAATTGTAAG
Source organism: Chiloscyllium plagiosum (assembly GCF_037043375.1). Taxonomy (NCBI): domain Eukaryota; kingdom Metazoa; phylum Chordata; class Chondrichthyes; order Orectolobiformes; family Hemiscylliidae; genus Chiloscyllium; species Chiloscyllium plagiosum. The sequence continues at coordinate 104,195,572 of NW_028270150.1, read as the reverse complement.
GGATAGGATTTATGCACATCTGGATAGGAATAATGTGATCAAGGATAGTCAGCATGGTTTTGTGAAGGGCAAGTCGTGCCTCACAAACCTTATTGAATTCTTTGAAAAGGTGATGAAGGAGGTTGATGAGGGGAAAGCGGTAGATGTGGTATATATGGATTTTAGTAAGGCGTTTGATAAGGTTCCCCATGGTAGGCTACTGCAGAAAATACGGAGATATGGCATTGAGGGTGAGTTGGAGGTTTGGATTAGGAATTGGCTGGATGGAAGAAGACAGAGGGTAGTAGTTGATGGCAAAGTTTCTTCATGGAGTGCCGTCACTAGCGGTGTTCCGCAAGGATCTGTTTTGGGACCATTGCTGTTTGTCATTTTTATAAATGACCTGGAAGAGGGGTTAGAAGGTTGGGTGAGCAAGTTTGCGGATGATACGAAAGTCGGAGGAGTTGTTGACAGTGAGGAAGCATGTGGCAGGTTACAGCAGGATATAGAGAAGCTGCAGAGCTGGGCAGAAAGGTGGCAGATGGAATTCAATGTAGCTAAGTGCGAGGTGATTCACTTTGGGAAGAATAACAAAAAGATGGGGTACTGGGCTAATGGTCGGATACTTGGTAGTGTGGATGAGCAGAGGGATCTTGGTGTCCATGTACACAGATCTCTGAAAGTTGCCACCCAGGTAAATAGTGCGGTGAGGAAGGCATATGGCGTACTGGCTTTTATTGGGAGAGGAATTGAGTTCCGGAGTCCTGAGGTCATGATGCAGTTGTATAAGACTCTGGTACGGCCGCATCTGGAATATTGTGTGCAGTCTTGGTCGCCATACTATAGGAAGGATGTGGAGGCATTGGAACGGGTGCAGAGGAGGTTTACCAGGATGTTGCCTGGTATGGAAGGAAAATCGTATGAGGAAAGACTGAGGCACTTGGGGCTGTTTTCACTAGAGAAAAGAAGGTTTAGGGGTGACTTGATTGAGGTGTACAAGATGATTAGGGGGTTAGATAGGGTCGACAGTATGACCCTTTTCCCGCGTATTGAGTCGGGTATTACAAGGGGGCATAGCTTTAAATTAAGGGGGGGTAGATATAGGACTGATGTTAGGGGTAGGTTCTTCACTCAGCGAGTCGTTAGTTCATGGAATGCCCTGCCAGTAACAGTGGTGGACTCTCCCTCTTTATGGGCATTTAAGAGGGCATTGGATAGGTATATGGAGGATAGTGGGTTAGTGTAGTTTAGGTGGGCTTGGATCGGCGCAACATCGAGGGCCCAAGGGCCTGTACTGCGCTGTATTCTTCTATGTTCTATGTTCTATGTTCTAAGTTAGTTAGGTTTGTTCCATTGAAACAAGGAATATGGCTGGATTGATTGAATCAACGAATGCAGTTTGCTTTATTGAATGAAAGCGTTAAGCTGGACCCTTTGAATGAATGAAGAATCTCTCCTCATTGAATTATCATGTGCTGTCTGTTTCACTGAATGAAAGAGTCCATTTGGATTCACTAAAAAAGTGAGTTACGTTTGTTCCACTTAATCAAATAATCGTAGTTTGATTCAATGAATGCAGTCTGTATAATTGAATGGAAGCGTTTTGCATGACACATTGAATGAATGAGAGAAGCTTTACTCATTGAATTAACACATGCAGTTTGATCCATGGAGTGAATGTGTGCAGTTTGATTGAGACATTGCGTGAAGCTTGTGACATTGAATTGACAAATGCAGTTTGCTTCATGAATTAAATGTGTGCAATTTGTTTGATTAAACCAATGCGTTAAGCTTGTTGCATTAATCAAATGAGAGTATCTCTACTCATTGAATTATCATATGCAGTCTGTTTCATTGAATGGACGAATGTAGAAAGATTCACTAAATAAGTGAGTTAGGTTTGTTCCATTGAAACAAGGAATACGGTTTGATTGATTGAATCAACGAATGCAGTTTGCTTTATTGAATGAAAGCGTTAAGCTGGACCCATTGAATGAATGAAGAATCTCTCCTCATTGAATTATCATGTGCTGTCTGTTTCACTAAATGAAAGAGTCCAGTTGGATTCACTAAAAAAGTTTGTTCCATTTAATCAAATAATCGTAGTTTGATTCAATGAATGCAGTTTGTATAATTGAATGGAAGCGTTTTGCATGACACATTGAATGAATGAGAGAAGCTTTACTCATTGAATTAACACATGCAGTTTGATCCATGGAGTGAATGTGTGTAGTTTGATTGAGACATTGCGTGAAGCTTGTGACATTGAATTGACAAATGCAGTTTGCTTCATGAACTAAATGTGTGCAATTTGTTTGATTGGACCAATGCGTTAAGCTTGTTGCATTGAACAAATGAGAGTATCTCTACTCATTGAATTATCATATGCAGTCTGTTTCATTGAATGGACGAGTGTAGAAAGATTCACTAAATAAGTGAGTTAGGTTTGTTCCATTGAAACAAGGAATAAGGTTTGATTCAATGATTCATGGAATGCATTAAATGAAAATGGTAAGGTTGACACATTGAATGAATTAGAGAAGCTCTACTCATTGAATTAAGACGGGCAGTTTGGTTCATGTCCTGAACGTCTGCAGTTTGATAGAGACAATGCGTGAAACATGTGCCATTTAAGGAATGCGAGTAGCTCAAGTGCAGCCTCTTTCATTGAATGAACGTATGCAGTTTGGTTCACTAAATAAGGGAGTTAGGTTTGTTCCATTGTAACAAGGAATAATGTCTGATTCATTGAATCAATGCTCGTAGTTTGATTCAATGATTCAATGAATGCAGTTTATTTCATTGAATGAAAGCGTTAAGCTTGACGTATTGAATGAATGAGAGAAGCACTACTCATTGAATTAAGACGGGCAGTTTGGTTCATGTTGAGAAAGTGTGCAGTTTGACAGAAACAATGCGTGAAACGTGAAATTTAATGAATGAGCGTAGCTCTACTCATTGAATTGACAAGTGCAGCCTCTGTCATGGAATGAACGTATGCAGTTTGGTTCACTAAATAAGGAAGTTAGGTTTGTTCCATTGTAACAAGGAATAATGTTTGATTCATTGAATCAATGCTCGTAGTTTGATTCAATTATTCAATGAATGCAGTTTGTTTCATTGAATGAAAGCGTTAAGCTTGACGCATTGAATGAATGGGAGAAGCTCTACTCATTCTATTAAGACGTGCACTCTAACATTGAGTAAATGATTGCTGTTTGCTCCATTGAATGAATGCGTTTTGCTCGTAGCATTGAAAGGATGGCAGGAGCTCTACTCTTTTAATTAAGACATACAGTGTTTTTCATTGAATGAATGGGTGCAGTTTGATTCACGAAGTAAATGAGTTCGGTTTGTTTGATTGAATCCATGTATACCGTTTGATTCATTACTCTCATTCGTTTAGTGGGTCAAGCTGAACGCTTTCATTCAATGAAACAAACTGCATTCGTTCAATGCCACAAGCTTAACGCATTGATTCAATCAAACAAATTCCACACATTTAGTTCATGAAGCAAACTGCATTTGTCAATTCAATGAACACAGCTACTCATTCATTCAATGTCACAAGCTTCACGAAATGTCTCAAACGCAATGCACACAATCACTCCATGGATCAAACTGCACGTGTTAATTCAATGAGTAAAGCTTCTCCCATGCATTCAATGTGTCAAGGTCAACGCTTTCATTCAATGAAACAAACTGCATTCGTTGAATCATTGTATCAAACTATGATCATTGATTCAATGAATCAAACCGTATTCCTTGCTTCAATGGAACAAACGTAGCTCCATTATTGCTAGGTTCATTCAATGAAAGAGGCTGCACTTGTCAATTCAGTGAGTAGAGTTGCTCTCATTCATTTAATGGGTCAAGCTGAACGCTTTCATTCAATGAAACAAACTGCATTCTTTCAATCATTGGATCAAACTACAATCATTGAATCAAATAATCAAATGTAATTCGTTGATTGAATTCTACACACCACTCATTTCTGGAGTGAATTTAACTGCATTCATGCAGTTAATGAATCAAACTGCAAACGTTTATTCGATTAGGAACACTCCTCCGAAGAAACTAGCTTTTGCCATTCATTCAATGAAAGAAACTGTACGTGTTCATTCAATGATACAAATTGCATGCATTTATTAAACAGACTGCATGTGTTAATTCAATAAGCACAGCTTTTCTTGTTTATTCAATGTCTCGAGATTAGCATTTCATTCAATGAAACCAGCTGCAATCATTCAATCATTGAATCAAACTGCAATCATTGATTGAGTCAATGAATCAAACGGTAATAATGGATTCAATCAAACAAACTTAACTCATTTACTTCGTGAATAAAACTGCACCCATTCATTCAATGAAATGCACTGTATATCTTAATTAAAAGAGTAGAGCTCAGGCCATTCATTCAATACCACGAGCAAAACGCATTCATTCAATGGAGCAAACAGCACGCATTTAGTCAATGATCCAGACTGCACGTCTTACTTCAACGAGTAGAGCTTCTCTCATTCATTCAATGGGTCCAGCTTAACGCTTTCATTCAATGAAACAAACTGCTTTCCTTGAATCATTGAATCAAATTACATTCATTGATTCAATGAATCAAACCTTATTCCTTGCTTCAATGGAATAAATGTGTCTCCCTTCGTTAGTGAACCAAACTGCATATGTTCATTCAATGAAAGAGGCAACACTTGTCAATTCAATGAGAAGAGCTACTCTCCTTCATTCAATGGGTCAAGCTTAACGCTTTCATTCAATGAAACAAACTGCATTCGTTCAATCATTGAATCAAATTACAATCATTGATTCAATGAATCAAACCTTATTCCTTGTTTCAATGGAACAAACCTAACTCACTTATTTAGTGAATCTTACTACACGCGTTCATTCAATGAAACAGACTGCCCATGATAATTCAATGAGTGGAGGTACTCTCATTCGTTCAATGCCACAAGCTTAACGCATTGATTCAATCAAACAAATTGCACACATTTAGTTCATGAAGCAAACTGCATTTGTCAATTCAATGAATACAGCTACGCATACATTCAATGTCACAGGCTTCACACAATGTCTCAACCAAACTGCACACATTCACTCCATGGATCAAACTGCACGTGTTAATTCAATGAGTAAAGCTTCTCTCATTCATTCAATGTGTCAAGCTCATCGCTTCCATTCAATTATACAAAGTGCATGCATTGAATCATTGAATCAAAGTATGATTGTGGATTCAATGAATCAAACCATATTCCTTGATTCAATAGTGTTGTCCCAGTCGAATTCATGTTACTTGTCGTCTGCGTGTGTGGCTACTAAGGATAGCTGGTCGTGGCGTTTCGTGGCTAGTTGATGTTCATGGATGCGGGTTGTTAGATGTCTTCCTGGTTGTCCTATATCGTGTTTTGTGCAGTCCTTGCAACAACACCCCCAGATTCTATGGACTACATAAAGTGCACAAACCAGACATCACACTCAGACCCATAGTATCACTACCAGGGACACCATCACACAAATTGGCTAAAGAACTACAGCAGAAACTGAAACACCTTATCAGCGGATCCAGACAATCTATACAATCAACACAGGAATTCTAGGACATCATCAGAAATATACACAATATACACAGGAGGCTCCCAAGCACTGAGGATGTCACCTAGACAGGGGACGAAACGTTTGCAACAAAAATTTCCAGCTCGGCGAACAGAACCACAACAACGAGCACAACGAGCACCCGAGCTACAAATCTTCACCCAAACTTTGAATCAAACCTTATTCCTTGCTTCAATGGAATACGCCTATCCTCCTTATTTAGTGAACCAAACTGCATACGTTCATTCAATGAAAGAGGCTGCACTTGTCAATTCACTGAGTAGAGCTACTCTCATTCGTTTAATGTTTCCACATTGTAAAGTAATCTAATCTAATGGGTCAAGCTTAACGCTTTAATTCAATGAAAGAAACTGCATTCATTCAATCATTGAATCAAACTACAATCATTGATTCAATGAATCAAATCTTATTCCTTGTTGCAATGGAACAAACCTATCTCCCTTATTCCTACGTTCATTCAAAGAAAGAAGCTGCACACGTTCAATTCATGAGTAGATCTACTCTCATTCATTCAATGGCACAAGTTTCACGCATTGTCTATCAAACTGCACACGTTCACTTATTGAACCAAACTGCCATTCTAAATTCAATGAGTAGAGCTTCTCTCATTCATTCAGTGTGTCAAGCCCTCTGTTTTCATTTAATGAAACAAACTGCATTCATTGAATCAAACTACAATCATTGAGTCAATGAATCAAACCATGTTCGTTGTTCCAAAGGTGAGCTGAAAATGTGTTGCTGGAACAGCGCAGCAGGTCAGGCAGCATCCAGGGAACAGGAGAATCGTCGTTTCGGGCATAAGCTCTTCTTCAGAAATGCCCGAAACATCGATCCTCCTGTTCTCCGGATGCTGCCTGACCTGCTGCGCTGTTCCAGCAACACATTTTCAGCTCTGAACTCCAGCATCTGCAGACCTCACTTTCTCTTTGTTCCTAAGAAACAAACAAAACTCACTTATTTAGTGAATCCTACAGCACACATTCATTCAATGAAACAGACTGCACATGATTATTCAATGAGTACAGGTTCTCTCAAACGTTCAAAGCCACAAGCTTAACGCATTGATTCAATCAAACAAACTGCACACATTTAGTCCATGAAATAAACTGCACGTGTTCATTCTTGTTTATTCAATGTGTCAAGCTTAGCACTGTCATTCAATGAAACCAATTGCATTCATTCAATCATTGAATCAAACTGCAATCATTGAGTCAATGAATCAAACAATATTAAGGTATTCAATCAAACAAACCTAACTCATTTACTTCGTGAATCAAACTGCACCCATTCATTGAATGAAATGCACTGTATGTCTTAATTAAAAGAGTAGAGCTCCTGCCATCCTTTCAATGCCACGAGCAAAATGCATTCATTCAATGGAGAAAACAGCAATCATTTACTCAATGTTAGACTGCACGTCTTAATAGAATGAGTAGAGCTTATCTCCTTCATTCAATGGGTCAAGCTTAACGCTTTCATTCAATGAAACAAACTGCATTCAATCATTGTATCAAACTACATTAATTGATTCAATGAATAAAACATTATTCCTTGTTTCAATGGAGCAAACCTATGATTAGATTACTTACAGTGTGGAAACAGGCCCTTCGGCCCAACAAGTCCACACCGACCCGCCCCGCCGAAGCGCAATCCACCCATACCCCTACATTTACCCCTTTTAACCTAGCACTACGGGCAATTTAGCATGGCCAATTCACCTAACCCGCACATCTTTGTGACTGTGGGAGGAAACCGGAGCACCCGGAGGAAACCCACGCAGATACGGGGAGAATGTGCAAACTCCACACAGTCGCCTGTGTCGGGAATTGAACCCGGGTCTCTGGCGCTGTGAGGCAGCAGTGCTAACCACTGTGCCACCGTGCCGCCCACTATCTCCCTTATTCCTACGTTCATTCAATGAAAGAAGCTGCACACGTTCAATTCAATGAGTAGATCTACTCTCATTAATTCAATGGCACAAGTTTCACGCATTGTCTCTATCAAACTGCACTCGTTCACTACATGCACCAAACTGCCCGTCTTAATTCAATGAGAAGAGCTTCTCTCATTCATTCAATGTGTCAAGTTCAACGCTTACATTCCATTATACAAACTGCATTCATTGAATCATTGAATCAAACTATGATTATTGACTCAATGAATGAAACCATATTCCTTGTTCCAATGGAACAAACGTAACTCACTTATTTAGTGAATCCTACTGCACTCATTCATTCAATGAAACAGACTGCACATGATAATTCAATGAGTAGAGGTTCTATCATTTCTTCAATGCCACAAGCTTAACGCATTGATTCAATCAAACAAACTGCACACATATAGTCCATGAAACAAACTGCACGTGTTCATTCAATGAGTAGAGCTTTTCTCTTTCATTCAATGCCTCGAGCTTAACGCTTTAATACAATTAAACAACCTGCATTCATTCATTCATTGATTCATATTTTAATCATTGATTCAAAGAATCAAATATAATTCATTGATTTAATTGTACACACCTTTCATTTGTGGAGTGATTTTAACTGCATTCATGCAATTAATGAATCAAACTGCAAATCTTTATTCGATGAGGAACACTGCAAGTGCTATTCCATTGAATCTCGCCTTTGCCATTCATTCAATCAAACAAACTGCATGCATTTATTAAATTAAACAGACTGCACGTGTTAATTCAATAAGTACAGCTTTTCTTGTTTATTCAATGTCTCGAGATTAGCACTTTCATTCAATGAAACCAGCTGCAATCATTCAATCATTGAGTCAATGAATCAAACAGTATTAATGGATTCAATCAAACAAACTTAGCTCATTTACTTCGTGAATCAAACAGCACTCATTCATTCAATGAAATGCACTGTATGTCTTAATTAAAAGAGTATAGCGCCGGCCAGACATGCAATGCCTCGAGCAAAACGCATTCATTCAATGGAGCAAACAGCACTCATTTACTCAATGTTAGACTGGACGTATTAATACAATGAGTAGAGCTTCTATCATTCATTCAATGGGTCAATGAAACAAACTGCATTCCTTGTTACAATGGAACAATCCTAACTCCCTTATTTAGTGAACCAAGCTGCATACGTTCATTCAATGAAAGAGGCTGCACTTGTCAATTCAATGAGTAGAGCTCATTAGGGCGGCACGGTTACAGTGGTTAGCACTGCTGCCTCACAGCGCCAGAGACCTGAGTTCAATTCCTGCCTCAGGCGACTGACTGTGTGGAGCTTGCACGTTCTCCCCGTGTCTGCGTGGGTTTCCTCCGGGTGCTCTGGTTTCCTCCCACAGTCCAAAAATGTGCAGGTTAGGTGAATTGGCCATGCTAAATTGCCCGTAGTGTTAGGTGAAGGGATAAACGTAGGGGAATGGGTCTGGGTGGGTTGCGCTTCGGCGGTTTGGTGTGGACTTGTTGGGCCGAAGTGCCTGTTTCCACATTGTAAGTAATCTAGCTACTCTCCTTCATTCAATGGGTCAAGTTTAACGCTTTCATTCAATGAAACAAACTGCATTCATTCAATCATTGTATCAAACTACATTCATTGATTCAATGAATCAAACCTTATTCCTTGTTTCAATGGAGCAAACCTATCTCCCTTATTCCTACGTTCATTCAATGAAAGAAGCTGCACACGTTCAATTCAATGAGTAGATCTACTCTCATTAATTCAATGGAACAAGTTTCACGCATTGTCTCTATCAAACTGCACTCGTTCACTACATGCACCAAACTGCCCGTCTTAATTCAATGAGAAGAGCTTCACTCATTCATTCAATGTGTCAAGCTTAACGCTCCCATTCCATTATACAAACTGCATTCATTGAATCATTGAATCAAACTATGATTATTGACTCAATGAATGAAACCATATTCCTTGTTCCAATGGAACAAACGTAAGTCACTTTTTCAGTGAATCCTACTGCACTCATTCATTCAATGAAACAGACTGCACATGATAATTCAATGAGTGGAGGTACTCTCATTCGTTCAATGCCACAAGCTTAACGCATTGATTCAATCAAACAAATTGCACACATTTAGTTCATGAAGCAAACTGCATTTGTCAATTCAATGAACACAGCTACTCATTCATTCAATGTCACAAGCTTCTCACATTGAAACAAACTGCATTCATTCAATCATTGTATCAAACTCCAATCGTTGAGTGAATGAATCAAACAGTATTAATGGATTCAATCAAACAAACTTAGCTCATTTACTTCGTGAATCAAACTGCATACGTTCATTCAATGAAAGAGGCTGCACTTGTCAATTCAATGATTTTACAGTGGTGCTGTAAAAGCACAGCAGGTCAGACAGCATCCGAGGAGCAGGAGAATGGATGTTTCGGGCAAAAGCTTTTCTGAGAACTTCACAAGTTTTGATTGTTTGATAGATCCAGGGTTGCGGTGAGATTTTGTTGGTATTTTTGTTCTCGATTTATTTCAGATCATGAGAAATGCTGGTTTGTGCGTATTAAAAAGTGTGAATTAAAAGGTATAATGAGAAGTCTGCAATCAGTAAAAGTCAGTCTTTTATTACTTCTGAATTCTAATATTTCACCGGAAAATTAACCACAAAAGAAGAAGGAAATTTCGAAACAAGAATTATTGGTCGAATTGCCCATTAGCTGGTATCTGGAGCAGCGGCTGCTGTTGCGATGGTGGTATAGTGTGAGCATAGCTGCCTTCCAAGCAGCTGATCCTGGTTCGATTCCTGGCCCTCGCAAGCTGTGGCTTTTAAACCACTCAACAGCAAAAAGACCATTTCCAGCAGTGGGATTGAAACACTTACATCTGCACATCACCTTGAGTCAGCCACCCCAACGGGGCCAAACCTCTGAAGTGCGGCCACTACTTTGAAATTGAGGATGCGCCCTGGAAGATTAAGGAGTCAGGACGATACCCGTTTCCAATAAACTGGTGTCATGACAGAAATCCTGCGGTTTTTCATTTTATTTCAAGATTTCACTCCTTTCAACATTACTCTCAGTTTTTTTCGTGAAATACAGCCTACTATCAAGTGAAAAGTGGGTGGACAGTCCATTGTTTATGGGTACAGCATTATTTATTATAAGAGATCGGTTATTTTATTTTTTAATCGAAATGCACAGCAATCTGATTGTGTCGTGCACAGACAGAAGCTGTTTGCTCACTTCATTCACCCTGACAGACTCTTGAGTATTTCTGCGGGTTGGTTGCAATTCCCAGTTCTGGCCAGTAGTGGTCACGAACTTGTGGAACAATGAAGTTCCAAGATCAGAGAGAATGAGAGAACAGACAATAAGTGTTGTCCTTGTGTTGGACCGTGCAGGTCAGAACTAGGAGGAGTGGAGACCAGCTACTTTTATATTTCCAGTAATGAGAAAATGACTCGGTAAAACTCTGAGAAATGATAGAAATGACCACACAGTGAGTGAAAGTTTAATCCAAGATAAAGTTAAAAATACACATGCGACCTGGTGAAGGAGCAGCGCTATGAAGGCTAGTGCTTCCAAATAAACCTGTTGGACTATAACCTGGTATTGTGTGATTTTTAACTTTGTCCACCCCAGTCCAATACCGGCTCCTCCACGTCATCATCCAAGATGGTCATCATGGTTAAGGGAAGGTAGTGTCTGATGAACGTGACTGATTTTCTTTGAAGGATAAAGAATGGATGGAGTGTTTGCGATGTAGATCAACCTGATGATAAGAAGGACCATAAGACACAGTATTTATAGCAAAAGGTTTACAGTATCATGCAGCTGTAATGATATATTAAACACATTTAGGTTAAACCTTTCATCTTTTAGAATGGGTTAGCCAGATTTGGTTCTTTAATATGTAAATCTCAGAACTATTTTTAAGTTACATTCTTGAGATAACGTTGGATTTTCTAAAAAAAAGGTGCCATCTCAACTCAGACAATGCATTAAAGGTGTGAGGCTAAAGTCTGTCTGTGTCCCAGTCTTGAATCAGACTGGTTCTATTAATCAAAACTCACAGGTCTGAAGCTGCTCTGATCCTCAAAGCCAGTGTACTGGATGAAGGCAGCAGACCACGTGGTGCTCATGACCCATCCGACCAGACCAGGCCAGTCCAACCGGAGGCAATCTACACAAGCCACAGGCTTGGGGCCTGCTGGAAAATGGAGGGACCCGAGAGACCTGCCCCAGGAAGGAGAACCGACATGAAACATTCCCGGCCCCATAAAACACCTGCCTGGCATAAAATCTATCAGAATGGACCCAGAGAGCAGCCCAAAAACTTTTGCAAAAAAACGTGGCTGGACCTGGATTAGCAACTGAAACCAGGAACTTCTCCACTGGATCCTAAGCAAGCCCCCTCCAGTAAAAAAAAACACACAGTAAATTATCTGTTCTGGGTCCTAAGCAGAACCTCTGCAAACATCCACCAAACTGCAACCTACCTCCTCCACAGGGTCCGAGGAAGGATCGCTGACCTGGAAGCAGTCACAATCCACTCCACCAGACAACCGGACCACTCAAATGCAAGAAACCTGCAAATTAGCAGGGTAAGCGTGCCGGCCTGCTGGTAGGGCTGAGACTACGGGTCTCAAGACCCCCCGCCCCCCTTTCCTAGCTTACTCCTAGCAAATGTACAATCTCTGGAGAACAAGATGGACAAACTCAGATCACCGCTCAGATTCTAGCGTGACTTGCGGGACTGCTGTGTACTCTGCTTCACCAAGTCCCGCACCTCTCCTGGTTTACCAAACCCTGCCCACTGACGCCTGTCCTGGACACCAAGCCCCGACCCCTGACCTTGAAGCCACAAATTCGCCTTCACCCCGCTGACGTAACCATCGCAGTGGGCGGGGCTTCCACCCCATTTGTCATTCGACAGGCCTTTGGAAGAAGTCCTTTCCGCATCCCTCACATCATCCCCATCCCTCACATCTGGCCTTTGAGAGAATCTCTGTCCTCCAATCTGTCCCCATTCCACACATCATCCTCAATCCCTCGTACCTGGCCTCATCCCCTGCTGTTATTAGACTGCTGCAAGGACCCCTCTCAGTCGAAATAATGTTGATATTGCTGTTGTTGAAACTGCTTTGTGCACCTTCTGTGCAATGTAACGTGTATCCCTGGCTCTGCCCAGACACCCTCTGATCTATATGTCCTTGTTTGTTATGATCTGTCTGTTCTGCTCACAAAATAAAACTGTACTTAGTTTAAGACAAAAGAAGCTGCAGGAGGCTGGACTCCTGGCATGAAATCTATCAGAATGGACCCAGAGAGCAGCCCAAAAACTTTTGCAAAAAAACGTGGCTGGACCTGGATTAGCAACTGAAACCAGGAACTTCTCCACTGGATCCTAAGCAAGCCCCCTCCAGTAAAAAAAAACACACAGTAAATTATCTGTTACACTGTTGTATAAGACTCTGGTGCGGCCGCATCTGGAATATTGTGTGCAGTTTTGGTCGCCATACTATACTGTGGCCGGGCAGAGGCTCATACAAGTTTGGTACCCATGAGGATAGCCTCAACCAGGACTTTGGGTTCATGCCACACTACAGGTGACCGCACTACACAATACCCAACACTGTTACATACTCACACAGACCCTCTCATACACACACATACAGCACCCACACTCACACCCACGTACACACTCTCTCACAGGCTTATTCTCCGTCATACTCATGCACACACTCTACCAAGAATGCACACACTCTCACATGCATTCACACTCACCCTTTCTCCCGCACACCCACATAAACACACACCGTCTCTCAGATTCACACATACGCACATATATACGTCTATGGGGTGATTTTGCATTTACAGAATTGTAATTGTAGATGCATTCTGTTTCGTTAAAAAAGCCACACAATCTGCAGGAAGTCAATTCAAGCAGGGTCTAGATTAGAGTGGTGCTGGAAAAGCACAGCAGGTCAGGTAGGGGGGAGAGAAGGTAGCAAAGAGTACAGTAGGTGGATGGGGGTGGGGATGAAGGTCCATGTAACATTTTACAAATTCCTACTTTGGAAATAGAACCAGTCCGGCTCAAGATTAAGAGACAGATTCTAACTTCCCACCTTTAATGCATTATCATAGCTGAAATGTCACTTTTTAAAATAAAACCTTAAGATATCTCAAGAATGTGACTTGAAAGAAGTTCTGGGATTTACATATTAATGAACCAAAACCTACAACCCATTTTAAAAGATGAAAGACTTAACAGCAATCAAGGTTTGTTCAATATATCATTTCAGTTGCATGACACCGTGATCTCTTTCTATAAATTCTATGTCTTATGATCCTGCTCCACAGCCGCCTAATGAACATAGAACAATACAGCGCAGAACAGGCCCTTCGGCCCTCGATGTCGCACCGACCTGTGAATGAATCTAAGCCCATTCCCCCTACAGTATCCCATCATGTGCTTATCCAAGGATTGTTTAAATCTCCCAAATGTGGCTGAGTTAACTATAGAACATAGAACAATTGAAGGAACAGTGCTCCGAAAACTAATGCTTCCAAATTAACCAGGATGATAACCTGGCGTTGTGTGATTTTTAACAATAATTCAAATCAAACCATGAGGCCCCACATCATCTATCTACTCAGCATTGTGTTCTGGCTCAGATTCCTCAACTGCTCCTCATATGACAACCCAGAACCATTCTTGTAGACCTTCTCTGGACACCTCCTAGGCGAACACATCCCTCCTTTGACACAGGGCTCATAGCTGCTCACAACGTACAACATGCAGTCTGACCAGAACTTTGTACAGCCTCAGCAGTGTGCTTCTGCTCTTGTACTCTAGTCCATTCAAAATGAATGTAAACATTCCACTATTTAAAGAAAATAACATTAATTTATTCCTGAACTCTAAAAGTAAATATTAAACAACAATTCACAACTCTAAGCACCCCCAGTTAACTGCTTATTATCTGCCTCCAATTTTATAACAATATATTGTTCCAATAAAAAACTTACTAATATTACATCAACTTAGTTTCAAAACCATACAGTAGCTGTCGTCTCCGGTGTCTGTCTTCTTTTGGCTGAAGATCTCTCTGGGTTGCCTTCTGCCTTTTACTGTGAAGATATTTCATATGAAGAAGATACCCCTGACAGAGAGTGTTTTTGAATAGCAGGCTTTCTTGATAGCAGTTACTCTCTTCAATGGCAGTTTCTCTTTCTGACTTTTGAAATGCCTGTTTTTTTTAATACCCCAGCATCAGATCGTCTCATTGGTTGTATGTTAGCAAAAACAATTATTTCAAACTTGATTGGGTTTTAGTATCCTGGGGCATTATTCAAAATGGTTGGTTAAATTTGAATTGTTGTTAAAGCAGGAACCAACTCAGGTATCCATTTTACAGCCAAATGTTACATACTTTCACATTTTCAGTACACTCTGAGACTGCTATCTAGTCATCACAGGTGCGGGTCAGATCTCAGTTCAGAACAGCATTCTCTCTCTTAAAGGTACAGTACATGCCTTCAACTTCATAACACCCTCCCAACTTAAGAAAAAGATGAACCATCATAATGAAAAGACTGCTTCATCTTTTTTCTAATTCTTAAATCCCATTACAGTAAAATACATGGGACATTGATTTAAGTTCATATTAAATTTCTGCACACATACTTTTCTCAGCAGAGAGCGGCGCGAGCTGGTCGGAAGTAAAAGCGAACCCGGGAGACTACAGCGAAGGTAAGACAGTTTGTTTTAAAATTGCTTACCTGTAGCGGGCAGCGGTGTGTTTTTTTTACTCTCTCTCCACAGAAAGAGCGGGAGCAGCAGAGGAAGTGACGGCAAGCAGAGGGGCAGCCGGGAAGGAACAGTGAGTATATAAGTCAGGCAGGCGATTCCATAATCGTAGTTTGATTCAATGAGGAGAGATTCTCTCATTCATTCAATGGGTCCAGCTTAACGTTTTCATTCAATAAAACAAACTGCATTCATTGAATCATTTAGTCAAACTATGATCATTGATTCAATGAATCAAATCGTATTCCTGGCTTCAATTGAATAATCCTATCTCCCTTATTTAGCAAACTGCATAAGTTCATTCAAAGAAAGAGGCTGCACTTGTCAATTCAATGAGTAGAGTTACTCTCATTCATTCATGAATTGGCACATGTTTCACGCATTGTCTCTATCAAACTGCACACGTTCAGGACATGAACCAAACTGCCCGTCTGAATTCAATGAGTAGAGTTTCTCTCATTCATTCAATATGTCAAGATTACCATTTTCATTTAATGAAACATACTGCATTCCAAGAATCATTGAATCAAACCTTATTCCTTGTTTCAATGGAACAAACCTAACTTACTTATTTAGTGTATCTTTCTACACTCGTCCATTCAATAAAACAGACAGCACATGATAGTTCAAAGAGTAGAGGAACTCTCATTCGTTCAATGCCACAAGCTTAACGCATTGATTCAATCAAACAAATTGCACACATTTAGTTCAAGAAGCAAACTGCACTTGTCAATTCAATGAATATTCAGTTTGTTTCTTTGAATGAAAGCGTTAAGCTTGACGCATGAATTGAATGAGAGAAGCTCGACTCATTCTATTAAGACGTGCAGTCTAACATTGAGTAAATGATTGCTGTTTGCTCCATCGAATGAATGCATTTTGCTCGTGGCATGGAAAGGATGGCAGGAGCTATACTCTTTTAATTAGGAGATACAGTGTTTTTCATGGAATGAATGGGTGCAGTTTGATTCACGAAGTAAATGGGTTAGGTTTGTTTTGTTGAATCCATTAATACCGTTTGGTTCATTGACTCAATGATTGCAGTTTGATTCAATGATTGAATGAATGGAATTGGTTTCTTTGAATGAAAATGCTAAGCTTGACACATTGAATAAACAAGAAAAGCTGTGCTCATTGAATAAACACGAGCAGTTTATTTCATGGACAAAATGTGTGCAGTTTGTTTGAATCAATGCGTTAAGCTTGTGGCTTTGAACGTTTGAGAGAACCTCTACTCATTGTATAATCATATGCAGTCTGTTTCATTGAATGAATGAGTGCAGTAGGATTCACTAAATAAGTGAGTTTGTTTGTTGCGTTGGAACAAGGAACATGGTTTGATTCATTGAATCGATGATTGTAGTTTAATTCAATGCTTCAATGAATGCAGTTTGTTTCCTTAAATGAAAACGGTGAGCTTGACACATTGAATGAATGAGAGAAGCTCTACTCATTGATTTAAGAATAGCGGTTTGGTGCATGTAGTTATCGTGTACAGTTTGATAGAGACAATGCGTGAAACTTGTGCCATTGAATGAATGAGGGTTGAACGTCTGCAGCTTCTTTCATTGAATGAACGTAGGAATAAGGGAGCTCGGTTTGTTGCATTGAAACAATGATTAAGGTTTGATTCATTGAATCAATTATTGTAGTTTGATTCAATAATTGAAAGAATGCAGCTTGTTTCATTGAATGAAAGCGTTCAGCTTGACCCATTGAATGAAGGAGAGTAGCTCTTCTCATTGAATTGACAAGTGCAGCCTCTTTCTTTGAATGAACATATGCAGTTTGGTTCACTAAATAAGGGAGATAGGATTATTCCATTGAAGCAAGGAATACGGTTTGATTCATTGAATCAATGATCATAGTTTGATTCAATGATACAACGAATGCAGTTTGTTTCATTGATTGAACGAGTGTAGTAAGATTCACTCAATAAGTTCATTTTGAGTGGGAGCAGCGGCCGAGTTGAGGTGAACCCGGGAGACTACAGCTAAGGTAAGAGTTTTTTTCAAAATTACTTACCTGTAGCGGGCAGCGGTGTTTTGTTTTCTCTCTCCTTCACAGAAAGAGCGGGAGCAGCAGAGGAAGTGACGGCAATCAGAGGGGCAGCCGAGACCCGGAAGCAGTTAGTGTAAGCTTAGCTGGGTTAGTTTTTTCCCCCTTTAAAAGCGTGAAGGAGGATGAACTTCGGATCATTCGGGAGGCAGAGGGGGTCATAGATCAGAGTTATAGGGAAGTAGTAACTCCAAAGATGGCAGATAGATGGGTTACAGTGAGGGGGACTGGGAGGAAGCAGCCAGTGCAGGGACCTCCTGCGGCCATTCCCCTCAAGAACAAGTATACCGTTTTGGATACTTGTGGGGGGGATGACTTACCAGGGGTAAGTAACGGGGCTCAGGTCTCTGGCACGGAGCCTGTCCCCGTTACTCAGAAGGGAAGGGTGAAGAAGAGCAGAGCAGTAGTAATTGGGGACTCGATAGTTCGTGGCACAGATAGGCGGTTTTGTGGGAACGAGAGAGACTCACGTTTGGTATGTTGCCTCCCAGGTGCAAGGGTACGTGATGTCTCTGATCGTGTTTTCCGGGTCCTGGAGGGGGAGGGGGAGCAACCCGAAGTCGTGGTCCACATTGGCACCAACGACATAGGTAGGAGGAGTGCTGAGGATGTTAGACAGGCTTTCAGGGAACTAGGTTGGAAGCTCGGAGTTAGAACAAACAGAGTTGTTGTCTCTGGTTTGTTACCCGTGCCACGTGATAGAGATTCGAGGAATAGGGAGAGAGAACAATTAAATGCGTGGCTTCAGGGATGGTGCAGGAGGGAGGGGTTCCAGTTTTTGGATAACTGGGGTTCTTTCTGGGGACGGTGGGACCTCTATAAACAGGATGGTCTACACCTGAACCTGAGGGGAACCAGTATCCTTGGGGGGAGGTTTGCTAGTGCTCTTGGGGGGGGTTTAAACTAACTCGGCAGGGGCATGGGAACCCAGATTGTAGCTTCAGGGTGCAGGGCCTGGAGTGTAGGGAGGTGAGGAACATGGCATCAATTTCCAAGGAGGGTGCCTGTAAACAGGGAAGTGGCTTGAAGTGTGTATACTTCAATGCAAGAAGTATACGAAATAAGGTAGGTGAACTTGCAGCGTTGGTTGGTACCTGGGACTTCGATGTTGTGGCTATTACGGAGACATGGCTAGAACAGGGACAGGATTGGCTGTTGCAGGTTCCGGGATTTAAATGTTTTAGTAGGGTCAGAGGTGGGGGTAAAAGAGGGGGAGGTGTGGCATTGCTTGTCAAAGATAGTATTACAGCGGTGGAAAGGACAATGGATGAGGACTTGCCATCTGAGGTAGTTTGGGCTGAGGTTAGGAATAGGAAAGGTGAGGTCACCCTGTTAGGAGTCTTTTACAGGTCCCCTAATAGTCCTAGAATCATTGAAGAAAGGATTGGGAAGGTGATTCAGGAGATGAGTGACAGTAATAGGGTGGTTGTTATGGGGGACTTTAACTTTCCTGATATTGATTGGGAAAGCTATAGCTCAAGTTCGTTAGATGGGTCAGTGTTTGTTCAATGTGTGCAGGAGAGTTTCCTGACACAATATGTAGACAGGCCAACAAGAGGTGAGGCCATACTGGATTTGGTTCTGGGTAACGAACCAGGCCAGGTGTTAGAATTAGAGGTAGGTGAGCACTTTGGGGATAGTGACCATAATTCGGTGATTTTTACACTCGTGATGGAGAGGGATAAGTGTGTACTACAGGGCAAGAATTATAGCTGGGGTAAGGGAAATTATGATGCGGTGAGGCATGACTTAGGATGTGTGGCTTGGAAAAGTAGACTCCAAGGCAAGAGTGTAAATGATATGTGGAACTTGTTCAAGGGGCAACTATTGAGTGTCCTTGATAATTATGTACCTGTCAGGCAGGAAGGAAAGGGTCGTGCGAGGGAGCCGTGGTTTAATAAGGAATTGGAATCCCTTGTTAAATGGAAGAGGGCGGCCTATCTCAAGATGAGACGTGAAGGTTCAATTGGGGCGATTGAGAGTTATAGGGTAGCCAGGAAGGACCTGAAGAGAGAGCTAAAAGCAGCAAGGAGGGGACATGAAAGGTCCTTAGTCGATAGGATTAGGGAAAACCCTAAGGCTTTCTATAGGTATGTTAGGAATAAAAGAATGACTAGGGTAGGAATAGGTCCAGTCAAGGATAGTAGGGGGAAGTTGCGTGTGGAGGCGGAAGAGATTGGGGAGACACTGAATGAATACTTTTCTTCAGTATTTACTCAGGAACAGGGCATTGTTGTCGATGAGAATACTGAGTCACAAATAAGTAGAATGGATGGCTTTGAGGTATGTAGAGAAGAGGTGTTGGAAATCCTGGAAAAGGTGAAAATAGATAAGTCCCCTGGGCCTGATGGCATTTATCCTAGGATTCTCTGGGAAGCAAGGGAGGAGATTGCAGAGCCATTGGCCTTGATTTTTATGTCCTCTTTGTCTACAGGAGTAGTCCCAGAAGACTGGAGGATAGCAAATGTGGTTCCCTTGTTCAAAAAGGGGAGTAGGGATAGCCCTAGTAACTATAGGCCGGTGAGTCTCACTTCTGTTGTGGGCAAAGTCTCAGAGAGAATTGTAAGGGATAGGATTTATGCACATCTGGATAGGAATAATGTGATCAAGGATAGTCAGCATGGTTTTGTGAAGGGCAAGTCGTGCCTCACAAACCTTATTGAATTCTTTGAAAAGGTGACGAAGGAGGTTGATGAGGGGAAAGCGGTAGATGTGGTATATATGGATTTTAGTAAGGCGTTTGATAAGGTTCCCCATGGTAGGCTACTGCAGAAAATACGGAGATATGGCATTGAGGGTGAGTTGGAGGTTTGGATTAGGAATTGGCTGGATGGAAGAAGACAGAGGGTAGTAGTTGATGGCAAAGTTTCTTCATGGAGTGCCGTCACTAGCGGTGTTCCGCAAGGATCTGTTTTGGGACCATTGCTGTTTGTCATTTTTATAAATGACCTGGAAGAGGGGTTAGAAGGTTGGGTGAGCAAGTTTGCGGATGATACGAAAGTCGGAGGAGTTGTTGACAGTGAGGAAGCATGTGGCAGGTTACAGCAGGATATAGAGAAGCTGCAGAGCTGGGCAGAAAGGTGGCAGATGGAATTCAATGTAGCTAAGTGCGAGGTGATTCACTTTGGGAAGAATAACAAAAAGATGGGGTACTGGGCTAATGGTCGGATACTTGGTAGTGTGGATGAGCAGAGGGATCTTGGTGTCCATGTACACAGATCTCTGAAAGTTGCCACCCAGGTAAATAGTGCGGTGAGGAAGGCATATGGCGTACTGGCTTTTATTGGTAGAGGAATTGAGTTCCGGAGTCCTGAGGTCATGATGCAGTTGTATAAGACTCTGGTACGGCCGCATCTGGAATATTGTGTGCAGTTTTGGTCGCCATACTATAGGAAGGATGTGGAGGCATTGGAACGGGTGCAGAGGAGGTTTACCAGGATGTTGCCTGGTATGGAAGGAAAATCGTATGAGGAAAGACTGAGGCACTTGGGGCTGTTTTCACTAGAGAAAAGAAGGTTTAGGAGTGACTTGATTGAGGTGTACAAGATGATTAGGGGGTTAGATAGGGTCGACAGTATGACCCTTTTCCCGCGTATTGAGTCGGGTATTACAAGGGGGCATAGCTTTAAATTAAGGGGGGGTAGATATAGGACTGATGTTAGGGGTAGGTTCTTCACTCAGCGAGTCGTTAGTTCATGGAATGCCCTGCCAGTAACAGTGGTGGACTCTCCCTCTTTATGGGCATTTAAGAGGGCATTGGATAGGTATATGGAGGATAGTGGGTTAGTGTAGTTTAGGTGAGCTTGGATCGGCGCAACATCGAGGGCCCAAGGGCCTGTACTGCGCTGTATTCTTCTATGTTCTATGTTCTATGTTCTATGTTCTAAGTTAGTTAGGTTTGTTCCATTGAAACAAGGAATATGGCTGGATTGATTGAATCAACGAATGCAGTTTGCTTTATTGAATGAAAGCGTTAAGCTGGACCCTTTGAATGAATGAAGAATCTCTCCTCATTGAATTATCATGTGCTGTCTGTTTCACTGAATGAAAGAGTCCATTTGGATTCACTAAAAAAGTGAGTTACGTTTGTTCCACTTAATCAAATAATCGTAGTTTGATTCAATGAATGCAGTTTGTATAATTGAATGGAAGCGTTTTGCATGACACATTGAATGAATGAGAGAAGCTTTACTCATTGAATTAACACATGCAGTTTGATCCATGGAGTGAATGTGTGCAGTTTGATTGAGACATTGCGTGAAGCTTGTGACATTGAATTGACAAATGCAGTTTGCTTCATGAATTAAATGTGTGCAATTTGTTTGATTAAACCAATGCGTTAAGCTTGTTGCATTAATCAAATGAGAGTATCTCTACTCATTGAATTATCATATGCAGTCTGTTTCATTGAATGGACGAATGTAGAAAGATTCACTAAATAAGTGAGTTAGGTTTGTTCCATTGAAACAAGGAATACGGTTTGATTGATTGAATCAACGAATGCAGTTTGCTTTATTGAATGAAAGCGTTAAGCTGGACCCATTGAATGAATGAAGAATCTCTCCTCATTGAATTATCATGTGCTGTCTGTTTCACTGAATGAAAGAGTCCAGTTGGATTCACTAAAAAAGTTTGTTCCATTTAATCAAATAATCGTAGTTTGATTCAATGAATGCAGTTTGTATAATTGAATGGAAGCGTTTTGCATGACACATTGAATGAATGAGAGAAGCTTTACTCATTGAATTAACACATGCAGTTTGATCCATGGAGTGAATGTGTGTAGTTTGATTGAGACATTGCGTGAAGCTTGTGACATTGAATTGACAAATGCAGTTTGCTTCATGAACTAAATGTGTGCAATTTGTTTGATTGGACCAATGCGTTAAGCTTGTTGCATTGAACAAATGAGAGTATCTCTACTCATTGAATTATCATATGCAGTCTGTTTCATTGAATGGACGAGTGTAGAAAGATTCACTAAATAAGTGAGTTAGGTTTGTTCCATTGAAACAAGGAATAAGGTTTGATTCAATGATTCATGGAATGCATTAAATGAAAATGGTAAGGTTGACACATTGAATGAATTAGAGAAGCTCTACTCATTGAATTAAGACGGGCAGTTTGGTTCATGTCCTGAACGTCTGCAGTTTGATAGAGACAATGCGTGAAACATGTGCCATTTAAGGAATGCGAGTAGCTCAAGTGCAGCCTCTTTCATTGAATGAACGTATGCAGTTTGGTTCACTAAATAAGGGAGTTAGGTTTGTTCCATTGTAACAAGGAATAATGTCTGATTCATTGAATCAATGCTCGTAGTTTGATTCAATGATTCAATGAATGCAGTTTATTTCATTGAATGAAAGCGTTAAGCTTGACGTATTGAATGAATGAGAGAAGCACTACTCATTGAATTAAGACGGGCAGTTTGGTTCATATTGAGAAAGTGTGCAGTTTGACAGAAACAATGCGTGAAACGTGAAATTTAATGAATGAGCGTAGCTCTACTCATTGAATTGACAAGTGCAGCCTCTGTCATGGAATGAACGTATGCAGTTTGGTTCACTAAATAAGGAAGTTAGGTTTGTTCCATTGTAACAAGGAATAATGTTTGATTCATTGAATCAATGCTCGTAGTTTGATTCAATTATTCAATGAATGAAGTTTGTTTCATTGAATGAAAGCGTTAAGCTTGACGCATTGAATGAATGGGAGAAGCTCTACTCATTCTATTAAGACGTGCACTCTAACATTGAGTAAATGATTGCTGTTTGCTCCATTGAATGAATGCGTTTTGCTCGTAGCATTGAAAGGATGGCAGGAGCTCTACTCTTTTAATTAAGACATACAGTGTTTTTCATTGAATGAATGGGTGCAGTTTGATTCACGAAGTAAATGAGTTCGGTTTGTTTGATTGAATCCATGTATACCGTTTGATTCATTACTCTCATTCGTTTAGTGGGTCAAGCTGAACGCTTTCATTCAATGAAACAAACTGCATTCGTTCAATGCCACAAGCTTAACGCATTGATTCAATCAAACAAATTCCACACATTTAGTTCATGAAGCAAACTGCATTTGTCAATTCAATGAACACAGCTACTCATTCATTCAATGTCACAAGCTTCACGAAATGTCTCAAACGCAATGCACACAATCACTCCATGGATCAAACTGCACGTGTTAATTCAATGAGTAAAGCTTCTCCCATGCATTCAATGTGTCAAGGTCAACGCTTTCATTCAATGAAACAAACTGCATTCGTTGAATCATTGTATCAAACTATGATCATTGATTCAATGAATCAAACCGTATTCCTTGCTTCAATGGAACAAACGTAGCTCCATTATTGCTAGGTTCATTCAATGAAAGAGGCTGCACTTGTCAATTCAGTGAGTAGAGTTGCTCTCATTCATTTAATGGGTCAAGCTGAACGCTTTCATTCAATGAAACAAACTGCATTCTTTCAATCATTGGATCAAACTACAATCATTGAATCAAATAATCAAATGTAATTCGTTGATTGAATTCTACACACCACTCATTTCTGGAGTGAATTTAACTGCATTCATGCAGTTAATGAATCAAACTGCAAACGTTTATTCGATTAGGAACACTCCTCCGAAGAAACTAGCTTTTGCCATTCATTCAATGAAAGAAACTGTACGTGTTCATTCAATGATACAAATTGCATGCATTTATTAAACAGACTGCATGTGTTAATTCAATAAGCACAGCTTTTCTTGTTTATTCAATGTCTCGAGATTAGCATTTCATTCAATGAAACCAGCTGCAATCATTCAATCATTGAATCAAACTGCAATCATTGATTGAGTCAATGAATCAAACGGTAATAATGGATTCAATCAAACAAACTTAACTCATTTACTTCGTGAATAAAACTGCACCCATTCATTCAATGAAATGCACTGTATATCTTAATTAAAAGAGTAGAGCTCAGGCCATTCATTCAATACCACGAGCAAAACGCATTCATTCAATGGAGCAAACAGCACGCATTTAGTCAATGATCCAGACTGCACGTCTTACTTCAACGAGTAGAGCTTCTCTCATTCATTCAATGGGTCCAGCTTAACGCTTTCATTCAATGAAACAAACTGCTTTCCTTGAATCATTGAATCAAATTACATTCATTGATTCAATGAATCAAACCTTATTCCTTGCTTCAATGGAATAAATGTGTCTCCCTTCGTTAGTGAACCAAACTGCATATGTTCATTCAATGAAAGAGGCAACACTTGTCAATTCAATGAGAAGAGCTACTCTCCTTCATTCAATGGGTCAAGCTTAACGCTTTCATTCAATGAAACAAACTGCATTCGTTCAATCATTGAATCAAATTACAATCATTGATTCAATGAATCAAACCTTATTCCTTGTTTCAATGGAACAAACCTAACTCACTTATTTAGTGAATCTTACTACACGCGTTCATTCAATGAAACAGACTGCCCATGATAATTCAATGAGTGGAGGTACTCTCATTCGTTCAATGCCACAAGCTTAACGCATTGATTCAATCAAACAAATTGCACACATTTAGTTCATGAAGCAAACTGCATTTGTCAATTCAATGAATACAGCTACGCATACATTCAATGTCACAGGCTTCACACAATGTCTCAACCAAACTGCACACATTCACTCCATGGATCAAACTGCACGTGTTAATTCAATGAGTAAAGCTTCTCTCATTCATTCAATGTGTCAAGCTCATCGCTTCCATTCAATTATACAAAGTGCATGCATTGAATCATTGAATCAAAGTATGATTGTGGATTCAATGAATCAAACCATATTCCTTGATTCAATAGTGTTGTCCCAGTCGAATTCATGTTACTTGTCGTCTGCGTGTGTGGCTACTAAGGATAGCTGGTCGTGGCGTTTCGTGGCTAGTTGATGTTCATGGATGCGGGTTGTTAGATGTCTTCCTGGTTGTCCTATATCGTGTTTTGTGCAGTCCTTGCAACAACACCCCCAGATTCTATGGACTACATAAAGTGCACAAACCAGACATCACACTCAGACCCATAGTATCACTACCAGGGACACCATCACACAAATTGGCTAAAGAACTACAGCAGAAACTGAAACACCTTATCAGCGGATCCAGACAATCTATACAATCAACACAGGAATTCTAGGACATCATCAGAAATATACACAATATACACAGGAGGCTCCCAAGCACTGAGGATGTCACCTAGACAGGGGACGAAACGTTTGCAACAAAAATTTCCAGCTCGGCGAACAGAACCACAACAACGAGCACAACGAGCACCCGAGCTACAAATCTTCACCCAAACTTTGAATCAAACCTTATTCCTTGCTTCAATGGAATACGCCTATCCTCCTTATTTAGTGAACCAAACTGCATACGTTCATTCAATGAAAGAGGCTGCACTTGTCAATTCACTGAGTAGAGCTACTCTCATTCGTTTAATGTTTCCACATTGTAAAGTAATCTAATCTAATGGGTCAAGCTTAACGCTTTAATTCAATGAAAGAAACTGCATTCATTCAATCATTGAATCAAACTACAATCATTGATTCAATGAATCAAATCTTATTCCTTGTTGCAATGGAACAAACCTATCTCCCTTATTCCTACGTTCATTCAAAGAAAGAAGCTGCACACGTTCAATTCATGAGTAGATCTACTCTCATTCATTCAATGGCACAAGTTTCACGCATTGTCTATCAAACTGCACACGTTCACTTATTGAACCAAACTGCCATTCTAAATTCAATGAGTAGAGCTTCTCTCATTCATTCAGTGTGTCAAGCCCTCTGTTTTCATTTAATGAAACAAACTGCATTCATTGAATCAAACTACAATCATTGAGTCAATGAATCAAACCATGTTCGTTGTTCCAAAGGTGAGCTGAAAATGTGTTGCTGGAACAGCGCAGCAGGTCAGGCAGCATCCAGGGAACAGGAGAATCGTCGTTTCGGGCATAAGCTCTTCTTCAGAAATGCCCGAAACATCGATCCTCCTGTTCTCCGGATGCTGCCTGACCTGCTGCGCTGTTCCAGCAACACATTTTCAGCTCTGAACTCCAGCATCTGCAGACCTCACTTTCTCTTTGTTCCTAAGAAACAAACAAAACTCACTTATTTAGTGAATCCTACAGCACACATTCATTCAATGAAACAGACTGCACATGATTATTCAATGAGTACAGGTTCTCTCAAACGTTCAAAGCCACAAGCTTAACGCATTGATTCAATCAAACAAACTGCACACATTTAGTCCATGAAATAAACTGCACGTGTTCATTCTTGTTTATTCAATGTGTCAAGCTTAGCACTGTCATTCAATGAAACCAATTGCATTCATTCAATCATTGAATCAAACTGCAATCATTGAGTCAATGAATCAAACAATATTAAGGTATTCAATCAAACAAACCTAACTCATTTACTTCGTGAATCAAACTGCACCCATTCATTGAATGAAATGCACTGTATGTCTTAATTAAAAGAGTAGAGCTCCTGCCATCCTTTCAATGCCACGAGCAAAATGCATTCATTCAATGGAGAAAACAGCAATCATTTACTCAATGTTAGACTGCACGTCTTAATAGAATGAGTAGAGCTTATCTCCTTCATTCAATGGGTCAAGCTTAACGCTTTCATTCAATGAAACAAACTGCATTCAATCATTGTATCAAACTACATTAATTGATTCAATGAATAAAACATTATTCCTTGTTTCAATGGAGCAAACCTATGATTAGATTACTTACAGTGTGGAAACAGGCCCTTCGGCCCAACAAGTCCACACCGACCCGCCCCGCCGAAGCGCAATCCACCCATACCCCTACATTTACCCCTTTTAACCTAGCACTACGGGCAATTTAGCATGGCCAATTCACCTAACCCGCACATCTTTGTGACTGTGGGAGGAAACCGGAGCACCCGGAGGAAACCCACGCAGATACGGGGAGAATGTGCAAACTCCACACAGTCGCCTGTGTCGGGAATTGAACCCGGGTCTCTGGCGCTGTGAGGCAGCAGTGCTAACCACTGTGCCACCGTGCCGCCCACTATCTCCCTTATTCCTACGTTCATTCAATGAAAGAAGCTGCACACGTTCAATTCAATGAGTAGATCTACTCTCATTAATTCAATGGCACAAGTTTCACGCATTGTCTCTATCAAACTGCACTCGTTCACTACATGCACCAAACTGCCCGTCTTAATTCAATGAGAAGAGCTTCTCTCATTCATTCAATGTGTCAAGTTCAACGCTTACATTCCATTATACAAACTGCATTCATTGAATCATTGAATCAAACTATGATTATTGACTCAATGAATGAAACCATATTCCTTGTTCCAATGGAACAAACGTAACTCACTTATTTAGTGAATCCTACTGCACTCATTCATTCAATGAAACAGACTGCACATGATAATTCAATGAGTAGAGGTTCTATCATTTCTTCAATGCCACAAGCTTAACGCATTGATTCAATCAAACAAACTGCACACATATAGTCCATGAAACAAACTGCACGTGTTCATTCAATGAGTAGAGCTTTTCTCTTTCATTCAATGCCTCGAGCTTAACGCTTTAATACAATTAAACAACCTGCATTCATTCATTCATTGATTCATATTTTAATCATTGATTCAAAGAATCAAATATAATTCATTGATTTAATTGTACACACCTTTCATTTGTGGAGTGATTTTAACTGCATTCATGCAATTAATGAATCAAACTGCAAATCTTTATTCGATGAGGAACACTGCAAGTGCTATTCCATTGAATCTCGCCTTTGCCATTCATTCAATCAAACAAACTGCATGCATTTATTAAATTAAACAGACTGCACGTGTTAATTCAATAAGTACAGCTTTTCTTGTTTATTCAATGTCTCGAGATTAGCACTTTCATTCAATGAAACCAGCTGCAATCATTCAATCATTGAGTCAATGAATCAAACAGTATTAATGGATTCAATCAAACAAACTTAGCTCATTTACTTCGTGAATCAAACAGCACTCATTCATTCAATGAAATGCACTGTATGTCTTAATTAAAAGAGTATAGCGCCGGCCAGACATGCAATGCCTCGAGCAAAACGCATTCATTCAATGGAGCAAACAGCACTCATTTACTCAATGTTAGACTGGACGTATTAATACAATGAGTAGAGCTTCTATCATTCATTCAATGGGTCAATGAAACAAACTGCATTCCTTGTTACAATGGAACAATCCTAACTCCCTTATTTAGTGAACCAAGCTGCATACGTTCATTCAATGAAAGAGGCTGCACTTGTCAATTCAATGAGTAGAGCTCATTAGGGCGGCACGGTTACAGTGGTTAGCACTGCTGCCTCACAGCGCCAGAGACCTGAGTTCAATTCCTGCCTCAGGCGACTGACTGTGTGGAGCTTGCACGTTCTCCCCGTGTCTGCGTGGGTTTCCTCCGGGTGCTCTGGTTTCCTCCCACAGTCCAAAAATGTGCAGGTTAGGTGAATTGGCCATGCTAAATTGCCCGTAGTGTTAGGTGAAGGGATAAACGTAGGGGAATGGGTCTGGGTGGGTTGCGCTTCGGCGGTTTGGTGTGGACTTGTTGGGCCGAAGTGCCTGTTTCCACATTGTAAGTAATCTAGCTACTCTCCTTCATTCAATGGGTCAAGTTTAACGCTTTCATTCAATGAAACAAACTGCATTCATTCAATCATTGTATCAAACTACATTCATTGATTCAATGAATCAAACCTTATTCCTTGTTTCAATGGAGCAAACCTATCTCCCTTATTCCTACGTTCATTCAATGAAAGAAGCTGCACACGTTCAATTCAATGAGTAGATCTACTCTCATTAATTCAATGGAACAAGTTTCACGCATTGTCTCTATCAAACTGCACTCGTTCACTACATGCACCAAACTGCCCGTCTTAATTCAATGAGAAGAGCTTCACTCATTCATTCAATGTGTCAAGCTTAACGCTCCCATTCCATTATACAAACTGCATTCATTGAATCATTGAATCAAACTATGATTATTGACTCAATGAATGAAACCATATTCCTTGTTCCAATGGAACAAACGTAAGTCACTTTTTCAGTGAATCCTACTGCACTCATTCATTCAATGAAACAGACTGCACATGATAATTCAATGAGTGGAGGTACTCTCATTCGTTCAATGCCACAAGCTTAACGCATTGATTCAATCAAACAAATTGCACACATTTAGTTCATGAAGCAAACTGCATTTGTCAATTCAATGAACACAGCTACTCATTCATTCAATGTCACAAGCTTCTCACATTGAAACAAACTGCATTCATTCAATCATTGTATCAAACTCCAATCGTTGAGTGAATGAATCAAACAGTATTAATGGATTCAATCAAACAAACTTAGCTCATTTACTTCGTGAATCAAACTGCATACGTTCATTCAATGAAAGAGGCTGCACTTGTCAATTCAATGATTTTACAGTGGTGCTGTAAAAGCACAGCAGGTCAGACAGCATCCGAGGAGCAGGAGAATGGATGTTTCGGGCAAAAGCTTTTCTGAGAACTTCACAAGTTTTGATTGTTTGATAGATCCAGGGTTGCGGTGAGATTTTGTTGGTATTTTTGTTCTCGATTTATTTCAGATCATGAGAAATGCTGGTTTGTGCGTATTAAAAAGTGTGAATTAAAAGGTATAATGAGAAGTCTGCAATCAGTAAAAGTCAGTCTTTTATTACTTCTGAATTCTAATATTTCACCGGAAAATTAACCACAAAAGAAGAAGGAAATTTCGAAACAAGAATTATTGGTCGAATTGCCCATTAGCTGGTATCTGGAGCAGCGGCTGCTGTTGCGATGGTGGTATAGTGTGAGCATAGCTGCCTTCCAAGCAGCTGATCCTGGTTCGATTCCTGGCCCTCGCAAGCTGTGGCTTTTAAACCACTCAACAGCAAAAAGACCATTTCCAGCAGTGGGATTGAAACACTTACATCTGCACATCACCTTGAGTCAGCCACCCCAACGGGGCCAAACCTCTGAAGTGCGGCCACTACTTTGAAATTGAGGATGCGCCCTGGAAGATTAAGGAGTCAGGACGATACCCGTTTCCAATAAACTGGTGTCATGACAGAAATCCTGCGGTTTTTCATTTTATTTCAAGATTTCACTCCTTTCAACATTACTCTCAGTTTTTTTCGTGAAATACAGCCTACTATCAAGTGAAAAGTGGGTGGACAGTCCATTGTTTATGGGTACAGCATTATTTATTATAAGAGAGCGGTTATTTTATTTTTTAATCGAAATGCACAGCAATCTGATTGTGTCGTGCACAGACAGAATCTGTTTGCTCACTTCATTCACCCTGACAGACTCTTGAGTATTTCTGCGGGTTGGTTGCAATTCCCAGTTCTGGCCAGTAGTGGTCACTAACTTGTGGAACAATGAAGTTCCAAGATCAGAGAGAATGAGAGAACAGACAATAATTGTTGCCCTTGTGTTGGACGGTGCAGGTCAGAAATAGGAGGAGTGGAGACCAGCTACTTTTATATTTCCAGTAATGAGAAAATGACTCGGTAAAACTCTGAGAAATGATAGAAATGACCACACAGTGAGTGAAAGTTTAATCCAAGATAAAGTTAAAAATACACATGCGACCTGGTGAAGGAGCAGCGCTATGAAGGCTAGTGCTTCCAAATAAACCTGTTGGACTATAACCTGGTATTGTGTGATTTTTAACTTTGTCCACCCCAGTCCAATACCGGCTCCTCCACGTCATCATCCAAGATGGTCATCATGGTTAAGGGAAGGTAGTGTCTGATGAACGTGACTGATTTTCTTTGAAGGATAAAGAATGGATGGAGTGTTTGCGATGTAGATCAACCTGATGATAAGAAGGACCATAAGACACAGTATTTATAGCAAAAGGTTTACAGTATCATGCAGCTGTAATGATATATTAAACACATTTAGGTTAAACCTTTCATCTTTTAGAATGGGTTAGCCAGATTTGGTTCTTTAATATGTAAATCTCAGAACTATTTTTAAGTTACATTCTTGAGATAACGTTGGATTTTCTAAAAAAAAGGTGCCATCTCAACTCAGACAATGCATTAAAGGTGTGAGGCTAAAGTCTGTCTGTGTCCCAGTCTTGAATCAGACTGGTTCTATTAATCAAAACTCACAGGTTTGAAGCTGCTCTGATCCTCAAAGCCAGTGTACTGGATGAAGGCAGCAGACCACGTGGTGCTCATGACCCATCCGACCAGACCAGGCCAGTCCAACCGGAGGCAATCTACACAAGCCACAGGCTTGGGGCCTGCTGGAAAATGGAGGGACCCGAGAGACCTGCCCCAGGAAGGAGAACCGACATGAAACATTCCCGGCCCCATAAAACACCTGCCTGGCATGAAATCTATCAGAATGGACCCAGAGAGCAGCCCAAAAACATTTGCAAAAAAACGTGGCTGGACCTGGATTAGCAACTGAAACCAGGAACTTCTCCACCGGATCCTAAGCAAGCCCCCTCCAGTAAAAAAAAACACACAGTAAATTATCTGTTACACTGGGTCCTAAGCAGAACCTCTGCAAACATCCACCAAACTGCAACCTACCTCCTCCACAGGGTCCGAGGAAGGATCGCTGAACTGGAAGCAGTCACAATCCACTCCACCAGACAACCGGACCACTCAAATGCAAGAAACCTGCAAATTAGCAGGGTAAGCGTGCCGGCCTGCTGGTAGGGCTGAGACTACGGGTCTCAAGACCCCCCGCCCCCCTTTCCTAGCTTACTCCTAGCAAATGTACAATCTCTGGAGAACAAGATGGACAAACTCAGATCACCGCTCAGATTCTAGCGTGACTTGCGGGACTGCTGTGTACTCTGCTTCACCAAGTCCCGCACCTCTCCTGGTTTACCAAACCCTGCCCACTGACGCCTGTCCTGGACACCAAGCCCCGACCCCTGACCTCGAAGCCACAAATTCGCCTTCACCCCGCTGACGTAACCATCGCAGTGGGCGGGGCTTCCACCCCATTTGTCATTCGACAGGCCTTTGGAAGAAGTCCTTTCCGCATCCCTCACATCATCCCCATCCCTCACATCTGGCCTTTGAGAGAATCTCTGTCCTCCAATCTGTCCCCATTCCACACATCATCCTCAATCCCTCGTACCTGGCCTCATCCCCTGCTGTTATTAGACTGCTGCAAGGACCCCTCTCAGTTGAAATAATGTTGATATTGCTGTTGTTGAAACTGCTTTGTGCACCTTCTGTGCAATGTAACGTGTATCCCTGGCTCTGCCCAGACACCCTCTGATCTATATGTCCTTGTTTGTTATGATCTGTCTGTTCTGCTCACAAAATAAAACTGTACTTAGTTTAAGACAAAAGAAGCTGCAGGAGGCTGGACTCCTGGCATGAAATCTATCAGAATGGACCCAGAGAGCAGCCCAAAAACTTTTGCAAAAAAACGTGGCTGGACCTGGATTAGCAACTGAAACCAGGAACTTCTCCACTGGATCCTAAGCAAGCCCCCTCCAGTAAAAAAAAACACACAGTAAATTATCTGTTACACTGTTGTATAAGACTCTGGTGCGGCCGCATCTGGAATATTGTGTGCAGTTTTGGTCGCCATACTATACTGTGGCCGGGCAGAGGCTCATACAAGTTTGGTACCCATGAGGATAGCCTCAACCAGGACTTTGGGTTCATGCCACACTACAGGTGACCGCACTACACAATACCCAACACTGTTACATACTCACACAGACCCTCTCATACACACACATACAGCACCCACACTCACACCCACGTACACACTCTCTCACAGGCTTATTCTCCGTCATACTCATGCACACACTCTACCAAGAATGCACACACTCTCACATGCATTCACACTCACCCTTTCTCCCGCACACCCACATAAACACACACCGTCTCTCAGATTCACACATACGCACATATATACGTCTATGGGGTGATTTTGCATTTACAGAATTGTAATTGTAGATGCATTCTGTTTCGTTAAAAAAGCCACACAATCTGCAGGAAGTCAATTCAAGCAGGGTCTAGATTAGAGTGGTGCTGGAAAAGCACAGCAGGTCAGGTAGGGGGGAGAGAAGGTAGCAAAGAGTACAGTAGGTGGATGGGGGTGGGGATGAAGGTCCATGTAACATTTTACAAATTCCTACTTTGGAAATAGAACCAGTCCGGCTCAAGATTAAGAGACAGATTCTAACTTCCCACCTTTAATGCATTATCATAGCTGAAATGTCACTTTTTAAAATAAAACCTGAAGAGATCTCAAGAATGTGACTTGAAAGAAGTTCTGGGATTTACATATTAATGAACCAAAACCTACAACCCATTTTAAAAGATGAAAGACTTAACAGCAATCAAGGTTTGTTCAATATATCATTTCAGTTGCATGACACCGTGATCTCTTTCTATAAATTCTATGTCTTATGATCCTGCTCCACAGCCACCTAATGAACATAGAACAATACAGCGCAGAACAGGCCCTTCGGCCCTCGATGTCGCACCGACCTGTGAATGAATCTAAGCCCATTCCCCCTACAGTATCCCATCATGTGCTTATCCAAGGATTGTTTAAATCTCCCAAATGTGGCTGAGTTAACTATAGAACATAGAACAATTGAAGGAACAGTGCTCCGAAAACTAATGCTTCCAAATTAACCAGGATGATAACCTGGCGTTGTGTGATTTTTAACAATAATTCAAATCAAACCATGAGGCCCCACATCATCTATCTACTCAGCATTGTGTTCTGGCTCAGATTCCTCAACTGCTCCTCATATGACAACCCAGAACCATTCTTGTAGACCTTCTCTGGACACCTCCTAGGCGAACACATCCCTCCTTTGACACAGGGCTCATAGCTGCTCACAACGTACAACATGCAGTCTGACCAGAACTTTGTACAGCCTCAGCAGTGTGCTTCTGCTCTTGTACTCTAGTCCATTCAAAATGAATGTAAACATTCCACTATTTAAAGAAAATAACATTAATTTATTCCTGAACTCTAAAAGTAAATATTAAACAACAATTCACAACTCTAAGCACCCCCAGTTAACTGCTTATTATCTGCCTCCAATTTTATAACAATATATTGTTCCAATAAAAAACTTACTAATATTACATCAACTTAGTTTCAAAACCATACAGTAGCTGTCGTCTCCGGTGTCTGTCTTCTTTTGGCTGAAGATCTCTCTGGGTTGCCTTCTGCCTTTTACTGTGAAGATATTTCATATGAAGAAGATACCCCTGACAGAGAGTGTTTTTGAATAGCAGGCTTTCTTGATAGCAGTTACTCTCTTCAATGGCAGTTTCTCTTTCTGACTTTTGAAATGCCTGTTTTTTTTAATACCCCAGCATCAGATCGTCTCATTGGTTGTATGTTAGCAAAAACAATTATTTCAAACTTGATTGGGTTTTAGTATCCTGGGGCATTATTCAAAATGGTTGGTTAAATTTGAATTGTTGTTAAAGCAGGAACCAACTCAGGTATCCATTTTACAGCCAAATGTTACATACTTTCACATTTTCAGTACACTCTGAGACTGCTATCTAGTCATCACAGGTGCGGGTCAGATCTCAGTTCAGAACAGCATTCTCTCTCTTAAAGGTACAGTACATGCCTTCAACTTCATAACACCCTCCCAACTTAAGAAAAAGATGAACCATCATAATGAAAAGACTGCTTCATCTTTTTTCTAATTCTTAAATCCCATTACAGTAAAATACATGGGACATTGATTTAAGTTCATATTAAATTTCTGCACACATACTTTTCTCAGCAGAGAGCGGCGCGAGCTGGTCGGAAGTAAAAGCGAACCCGGGAGACTACAGCGAAGGTAAGACAGTTTGTTTTAAAATTGCTTACCTGTAGCGGGCAGCGGTGTGTTTTTTTTACTCTCTCTCCACAGAAAGAGCGGGAGCAGCAGAGGAAGTGACGGCAAGCAGAGGGGCAGCCGGGAAGGAACAGTGAGTATATAAGTCAGGCAGGCGGCTAAACCCGAGATTCTACACCTGTAGTATCTCCCACCCACCCTCCTCCTCTAACCTTCTTAACTACTCTGCTTTTTCTTTTAAGGTAAGGATTTTTATTTCTTTACCAGGGACGAGTTAAAAATTTACTTCGTTTTTTTTGTGTGTGTATACATCAAGTCCTTAGGATAAAAAAAACTATAGCAGAGAGGTATCAGAAGGTATTCTAACTCATACTTGTACAAAGTAAGTAATTAACTAACTAAGCAGAGATGGCTGGGCAGGTGATGTGCTGTTGCTGTATGATGTGGGAGCTGGCTGATCCCATTGTGAACGGCAGTGACCACATCTGCAGCAAGTGTTAGTTGCTGGAAGAACTCCGGATCAG
This sequence comes from Chiloscyllium plagiosum, assembly GCF_037043375.1. Lineage (NCBI taxonomy): Eukaryota > Metazoa > Chordata > Chondrichthyes > Orectolobiformes > Hemiscylliidae > Chiloscyllium > Chiloscyllium plagiosum. The sequence goes on along the minus strand of NW_028270150.1, from coordinate 104,159,765 downwards.
AGTTGATGATCTGGAATCTGAGCTTCAAACACTGCGGCACATCCGGGAGGGGGAGAGTTACCTGGATGCTTTGTTTCAGGAGGCAGTCACACCTGGGAGATTAAGTAATTCACATTCAGCTAGTGATCAGGCACAAGAGTGTGACTGTAAGTGAGGCAGGTAGGGGGAACCGGAGTTCAGGAGTGGAGGAGCCTCAGCCCTTGACCTTGTCCAACAGGTATGAGATTCTTGCTCCCTGTTCGGATGAGGAAAAGGGCTCTGGATAGGATGAGCCAACTGACCAAGGCACCATGGCGCAGAAGGCCATTCAAGAGGGGGGAGCTAATAGACAAGTAGTGGTTATAGGGGATTCTATAATTAGGGGGACAGATAGTATCCTTTGCAAGCCGGATTGGGAGTCTCGCATGGTGTGTTGCCTGCCCGGTGCCAGGGTGTGAGACATCTCTGACCGGCTTGAAAGGATATTGGAGCGGGAGGGGGAGGATCCAGTTGTTGTGGTCCACGTTGGTACCAACAACATAGGCAAGACTAGGGTGGAGGACCTGTTTGGGCATTATGAAGCACTAGGCAGGAAATTGAAACACAGGTCCTCAAGGGTCATAATCTCCGGATTACTGCCCGAGCCACGTGCCAATTGGCATAGGGACAAGAAAATTAGGCAAGTAATTTTCTTGTGGGCGGCACGATGGCACAGTGGTTAGCACTGCTGCCTCACAGCGCCAGAGACCCGGGTTCAATTCCCGCCTCAGGCGACTGACTGTGTGGAGTTTGCACGTTCTCCCCGTGTCTGCGTGGGTTTCCTCCGGGTGCTCCGGTTTCCTCCCACAGTCCAAAGATGTGCAGGGCCAGGTGAATTGGCCATACTAAATTGCCCGTAGTGTTAGATAAGGGGTAAATGTAGGGGTATGGGGTGTTTCGCTTCGGCGGGTCGGTGTGGACTTGTTGGGCCGAAGGGCCTGTTTACACACTGTAATGTAATCTAATCTAATCTATAAAGTAAACACGTGGCTAAGGGATTGGTGTGGGAAAGAGGGATTCCACTTCATGGCGCATTGGCATCAGTTTTGGAACAGGGGGGATCTGTACCGTTGGAACGGTCTCCACCTGAACCGATCAGGTACCAATGTTCTAGCAAAGAGGGTAAATAGGGTGGTCAGTAGGACTTTAAACTTCTGAGTTGGGGGGAAGGGAAAGTGAAAGCGACAGGGAGTATGGGGGTAAATGGCAAGATAAGCAGCAGGATAGCATGTTTCCAGGCGGATTTAAAATTGAGGCAGACTGAGAATGCAGTAAAAAGCAAGGATAACTTAGGACATATGACTTCCAACATCTCTAATGATAAGGAAGTTAGCATTAAGGCACATTATCTGAATGCTCGTAGCATTCATAACAAAGCCGATGAACTAATGGCACAGATAATAGTGAATGATTATGATGTTGTAGGCATCACAGAGACTTGGTTACAGGGGGGTCAGGACTGGCAGTTAAACCTCCATGGTTTTTCAACTTATCTAAAAGACAGGGAGGTGGGCAGAGGGGGTGGGGTTGCCTTGTTAGTTAAGAACAAAATTAAATCTATGGTATTGAATGACATAGCGTCGGATGATGTGGAGTCTGTGGGTGGAATTGAGGAACCACAAAGGCAAAAAAAACATAATTGGAGTTGTGTATAGACCTCCTAACAGTGGTCAGGACCAGGGACGCAACATGTACTGGGAAATAGAGAAGGCATGTCAGAAAGGCAAGGTTACATTGATCGTGGGAGACTTCAATATGCAGGTGGACTGGGTAAATAATGTTGCTAGTGGATCTAAAGAAAGGGAATTCATGGAATGCTTACAGGATGGCTTTTTGGAACAGCTTGTCATGTAGCCCACAAGAGAGCAGGCTATTCTGGACCTAGTGCTGTGCAATGAACTAGACTCTATAAAAGATCTTCAAGTAAGGGAACCCTTAGGAAGTAGCGACCATAATATGGTAGAGTTCAGTCTGGAGTTTGAAAGGGAGAAGGCAAAATCGGATGTAATGGTGTTACAGTTGAATAAAGGTAATTATGAGGGCATGAGAGAGGAACTGACTAAAATAGACTGGAAGCAGAGGCTAACCGGGAAGACAGTAGAGCAAAAATGGCAGGAGTTTGTAGGTATAATTGAGGACACTGTATAGAGGTTCATTCCCAAGAAAAGAAAGATGAACCGGGGAGGGATTAGACAACCTTGGCTGAAAAAAGGAAGTCAGGAAATGTATTAAAGAAAAAGAGAGATCCTATAAAGTGGCTAAGAACAGTGGGAAATCAGAAGATTGGGAAGGATACAAAAGCAAACAGAGGATAACAAAGAGTGTAATAAGAAATGAGAGGATAAAATATGAAGGTAGGCTAGCCAGTAATATTAGAAATAATAGTAAAAGTTTCTTTCAGTACATAAGAAACAAACGACATGCAAAAGTAGACATTGGGCCACTTCAAACTGATGCAGGAAGCCTAGTGATGGGAGATAAGGAAATAGCAGGAGAACTTAACAAGTACTTTGTGTCAGTTTTCACAGTGGAAGACATGAGTAATATCCCAAAAATTAAAGGGTGTCACGGGGCTGAGTTGAGTATGGTTGCCATTACGAAAGAGATAGTGCTAGAAAAGTTAAAGTCTTAAAATTGATAAATCTCCTGGCCCCGATGGGATACACCCTAGAGTTCTGAGAGAGGTGGCTGAGGAAATAGCAGAGGCATTGGTTGAGATCTTTCAAGAGTCACTGGAGTCAGGAAAGGTCCCGGATGATTGGAAGATGGCTGTTGTAACCCCCTTGTTCAAGAAAGGATCAAGGCAAAAGATGGAAAATTATAGGCCAACCAGCTTAACCTCGGTTGTTGGTAAAATTCTAGAATCCATCATTAAGGATGAGGTTTCTAAATTCTTGGAAGAGCAGAGTCTGATTTGAACAAGTCAACATGGATTTAGTAAAGGGAGGTCATGCCTGACAAACCTGTTGGAATTTTTTGAAGAGGTAACAAGTAGGTTAGACCAGGGAAACCCAGTGGATGTGGTCTATCTAGACTTTCAAAAGGCCTTTGATAAGGTGCTACACGGGAGGCTGCTGAGCAAGGTGAGGGCCCATGGTGTTCGAGGTGAGCTGCTGGGATGGATTGAGGATTGGTTGTCTAACAAGGCAGAGAGTGGGGATAAAAGGTCCTTTTTCAGAATGGCAGCCGGTGACGAGCGGTGTCCCGCAGGGTTCGGTGCTGGGGCCACAGCTGTTCGCATTATATATTAATGATTTGGATGAGGGAACCGGGGGCATTCTAGCGAAGTTTGCCGATGATACGAAGTTAGGTGGACAGGCAGGTAGTACTGAGGAAGTGGGGAGGCTACAGAAGGATCTAGACAGGTTGGGAGAGTGGTCCAGGAAATGGCTGATGGAATTTAACGTGAGCAAGTGCGAGGTCTTGCACTTTGGCAAAAAGAATAAAAGCATAGACTACTTTCTAAATGGTGAGAAAATTAATAAAGCCAAAGCACAGAGGGATCTGGGAGTGCTAGTCGAGGATTCTCTAAAAGTAAACATGCAGGTTGAGTCCGTGATTAAGAAAGCAAATGCAATGTTGTCTCTTATCTCAAGAGGGTTGGAATATAAAAGCAGAGATGTACTACTAAGACTTTATAAAGCTCTGGTTAGGCCCCATTTGGAGTACTGTGTCCAGTTTTGGTCCCCACACCTCAGGAAGGACATACTGGCACTGGAACGTGTCCAGCGGAGATTCACACGGATGATCCCTGGAATGACAGGTCTAACATATGAGGAACGGCTGAGGATACTGGGATTATATTCATTGGAGTTTAGAAGATTAAGGGGAGACTTAATAGAGACGTACAAAATAATACATGGCTTGGAAAAGGTGGATGCTAGGAAATTGTTTCCGTTAGACGAGGAGACTAGGACCCGTGGACACAGCCTTAGAATTAGAGGGGGTCATTTCAGAACAGAAATGCGGAGACATTTCTTCAGCCAGAGAGTGGTGGGCCTGTGGAATTCATTGCCACAGAGTGCAGTGGAAGCTGGGCGCTAAATGTCTTCAAGGCCGAGATTGATAGATTCTTGTTGTCTAGAGGAATTAAGGGCTACGGGGAGAACGCTGGTAAGTGGAGCTGAAATGCGCATCAGCCATGATTGAATGGCGGAGTGGACTCGATGGGCCAAATGGCCTTACTTCCACTCCTATGTCTTATGGTCTTAAGTGAGGTTGGAGCGCAGAGCTGGTCGGGAAGGTAAGTGATTGATATTTGAGTGGGTGTGTTCTATACCCCAGGCCCTACATAGGAGTCTCCCTCCCATCCTCCTCCTCTAACCTAACTTTAAAGTTCACAGGTCAGCTACTCAGTGTTCTTGCTTTGGAGACGAAGTGTAGAGTAATGGCAGCGCAGGCAGTGGAATGTTCCTCCTGCCGGATGTTTGAGGTAGGGATGACCACCGATACTCCTGCTGACTTCATCTGCAGGAAATGCAGTCAGATTCTGCTCCTCACAGAACGAGTTAGGGAACTGGAACTGGAGTTGGATGAACTGAGGATTATTCGAGAGGCTGAGAAGGTGATAGATAGAAGCTACAGGGACATAGTTACGCCAGAGAACAGAGGTAGCTGGGTAACAGAGGTGGGAAGGGGAGGAAGCAGGCAGTGCAGGGATCCCCTGTAGTCATTCCCCTAAACAATAGGTATACCGCTTTGGATACTGGTGGGGGGGACAGCCTAGCAGGGGTAAGCTGCAGTGACCGGGTCTGTGGCGTGAGGTCTGGCTCTAAGACTCAGAAGGGAAAGGGGGAGAGGAGGAGAGCGCTAGTTATAGGAGACTCTCTAGTTAGAGAGTCTCCTATAAAATCATGACGGTCATATTTTCAATTTTCCAGTACACCCTGAGACTGCTATCTAGTCATCACAGGTGTGTGTTTCAACTCAGTTCAGAACAGCATTCACTCTCTCTTAAAGGTACACTACACACCTTCAACTTTATAATAATTGTGTACTTTTTTAATGATGAGTGGTTAAGAGATAGGTGGGAAGCAGTCTGCTCAGGGCCAATAAACAGCTTGAGAGGCCTTTTGTTTTGAAATTGAAACAATAGAAGCTGCCAGAATGGGTCGGGTAAAGTTCTCACAGAACCAGGATTTTTCATCTTAGTATAAATTTTTCCATAGCAGTTGCTGCTTGGGGCTTGAAGTTGTATGTTGAAGCTGTTTTTTCCTCTTTGTGAATCTGAACTATCTCCTTGACATGTTTTGAGGGGGTTTGGTTTGGTCTGGTCCATAACAAATTGGAAGCTCTTGTCTGAACCTAAACCTGTAATTCCAAGTCAGGTGTTGGATGATTGGACTCAAGCTGCTGAGTGTTTGTGTTCTATTTTTGCATCTTGCATTCAGTCGGTTTAAGTAATACCAAGATGGTGGCCCATACACTCCGTCCATTTCCTTTTCTTTTTTTCTCTCTTTTTTCTTCTCTTTTCTGTTTCTTTTTCTGTCTCTCTTCTTTCTTCTCCCAGCCGAGGGATTCCGACCATCGACTCCCAGCCTCCTAATCCTGGCCTCAGAGTCAGTGCAAACCCAGTCAGCCGTCCTCTCAGCCTGGCATAGTGCTCTCCCAGCCTGGTGGGATGGCTTCTTGGTCTGGTGTGGCGCTCTCCCAGCCTGATGGGTAACCTCTCGGTCTGGCATGGCTGAGTGCTTTTCTGGCCTGGCATAGTGCTTTCCCAGCCTGGCATAGTGCTTTCTTGGTCTGCCCTGCTGGTGTCCTAGCCCAGTGAGGTGGATTTGCAGCTCGGCATGATGGTCAGCATGGTGCTCCCTTAGCCTGGCATGATGATCTCTCATTGGCCCACTGTGGCGGTCTTTCAGCCCAGCAGGGTGGACTCTTAGCCCCAGTATGGCTGTCTCTTGGCCTGTCATGACAATCTATCAGAGGCCCAGCATGGTGGTCTTTTGGCAGTTCACGGCTGTCTCTCGCCCTGACATAGCCTCAGTTGGTCTCAAGGTGATTCCTTGAAGTGGAGTTGCACCCTGGCTAAGCACTTTCAGCTTTCATTCTTTATTTTCGACTTAAAAGTAAAAGTCTGCAATGTGTCACTTTTAACCTTCTTTACTCTTTAATGTAAACATGTTTTACTCTTTAGTGCAATATTTAACTTTTAACTTTGTTCTTTCTTTCTCCCTTATTCTGAAGTTTCTGTACCTAGGTCGGTGTACCTGATACGGTGGCAACATCATACACTTTTCACGGTACACCTGTATGTGAGCACGCCGAACAATAAAATCAAATCAATTGTGTTTGCCTTATGTAATAGCTCTTATTAATCTAATTGATGTTTTCAATATCAATTTCAATCTGTGAGGGACAGAAATTGGGGAAAAGAGCTTCCTCAGGTAGTAAAGGAAAAGATGTCATTGAAGATAGTAAAGGTAGCTTAACTCAGGGTAAAAAGGAAACCCATGAGGAGGAAAGTGAAGTTAAAAAGCCCAGGTATTTTCTCTGTAATAAAGTAGGCCTCAGAATCGCAGTGTTGGTGGTTTAGAAAAAGCGCTGGGAAGACAGATATGGGAAAACAGATAAGCCAGTGACAAAAACAGAAGCTGATGGAAAAGCTCAGCAGGTCTTGCAGCATCTGTGAAGAGAAATCAGGGTTAACGTTTTGAGGCAAGTGATCGTTCCACAAACACTTCAGAGTTCTCGACCTGAAACATTAACAAAGAACAAAGAAAATTTACACACAGGAACAGGCTCTTCAGCCCTCCAAGCCTGAGCCGATCCAAATGTACTGTCTAAACCTGTCGCCCAATTCCTAAGCATCTGTATCCCTCTGCTCCCCACCTACTCACGCATCTGTCCAGACGCATCTTAAATGAATCTACCATGCCTGCCTCAACCACCTCTGCTGGCAACACGTTCCAAATGCCTACCACCCTCTGTGTGGAGTACATACCATGTGTATCCCCCTTAAACGTTCCACCTCTCACTTTGAAAGCATGGCCTCTCGTTATTGAATCCTTCACACTTGGAAAAAGCTTGTCTCTATCCACCCTGTCTATACCCTTCATGATTTTATAAACCTCAATCAGGTCCGCCATAATCTCCTTTTTTCTAATGAAAATAAACCTGACCTACTCAACCTCTTTCATAGCGAGCACCTTCTAAACCAGGCAACATCCTCGTAAACCTTCTCTGCACCCTCTCCAAAGCGTCCACATCCTTTTGGTAATGTGGCGACCAGAATTGTACACAGTATTCTAAATGTGGCCAAACCAATGCCTTGTACAATGTTAACATGACTTGCCAGCTCTTATACTCAATACCCCGACCAATGAAGGCAAACATACTATATGCCTTCTTGACCACTCTATCCACCTGTGCAGCGACCTTCAGGGTACAATGGACCTACACTCCTAGATCTCTCTGCCCATCAACTTTTCCCAAGGCTCTTCCGTTCATTGTATAATTCGCTCTAGAATTAGACTTGCCTAAATGCATCACCTCACATTTGTCTGGATTGAAATCCATCTGCCACTTTTCTGCCCAACTCTTCAGTCTATCTATATCCTCCTGTATTCTTTGACAGCCCCTTATGCTTTCTGCTACTCCACCAATCTTCGTGTCATCTGCAAACTTGCTGATCATACCAACAGTGCCCTCTTCTAGATCACTTATGTATATCACAAACAACAGTGGCCCCAGCACTGACCCTTGTGGAACACCACTGGTCACCTTTCTCCATTTTGAGAAACTCCCTTCAACAACTACTGTGTTTCCTGTTGCTCAACCAGTTCTTTATCCACTTAGCTAGAACACCCTGCACACCATGTGACTTCACTTTCTCCATTAGTCTACCATGGGGAACCTTATCAAACACCTTACTAAAGTCCATGTATATGACATCAACAGTCCTTCCTTCATCTATCAATTTGGTCACTTCCTCGGAGAACTCTATTAAATTGGTAAGGCACGATCTCCCCCACACAAAACCATGTTGCCTCTCACTGATAAGCCCATTCTTTTCTAAATATAAATAGATCCTATCCCTCAGTACCTTCTCCAGCAACTTTCCCACCACTGACGTCAGGTTCACTGGTCTGTAGTTACCCGGAATATCCCTACTACCCTTGTACAGGGGGACAACATGAGCAACCTTCCAGTCCTCCGGTACCTCACCTGTATTTAAGGATGCCACAAAGATATCTGTCAGGGCCCCAGTTATTTCCTTTCTTGCCTCCCTCAGCAACCTGGGATAGATCCCATCCGGTTCTGGGGTTTTGTCCACCTTAATAACCTCTAGCCTACCCAACACGACTTCCCTACTTATGTCAACGTGATCCAGACTAATCAAACGTTTATCTCTAATCTCAACATTCATCATGTCCCTGTCCTCAGTGAACACTGATGCAAAGTAATCATTGAGAATCTCACCCATTCTCTCAGGTTCAGCACACAGCCTTCCTTCGTCATCCTTTAGTGGACCAATCCTTTCTTAAGTTACCCGCTTACTTCTTATATAAGAATAAAATGCTTCAGGATTCTCCTTAATTCTGCTTGTTAAAGCTATTTCATGACCCCTTTTAGCCCGCTTGATTCCTCGTTTAAGACTTGTCCTACTCTTCCGATATTCCTCCAGGACCCGTTCTGTTCTTAGCAGCCTACACCTTATGTACGCTTCCCTTTTCCTCTTGGCTAGTCGCACAATTTCTCCAGTCATCCACGGTTCATGAACCTTGCCCTTCCTATCCTTTGCCTTCAACGGGACATGCCTATCTTGCACTAACGTCAACCTATCTTTGAAAGCCTCCCACATCTCAAATGTGGACTTCCCTTCAAATAGCTGTATCCAATCCACATTTCCCAGCTCCTGCCTAATTTTGATATAATTGGCCCAGTTTAGTACTCTTTCCTTAGGACCACTCTCTTCTTTATCTGTGTATTCTAAAACTTACAGAATTGTGGTCACTGTTCCCAAAGAAATCCCCCACTGCAACTTCTACCAGCTGTCCTGGCTCGTTCCCCAGTACCAGGTCCAATATGAACCCTTCCCTCATCGGACTATTGACATACTGCTCTGGAAAACTCTCCTGGTCGCTTCGTACAAATTCTACCCCATCCAGACCTTTGACGTTAAGTGTATCCCAATCAATGTTGGGAAAATTAAAATCTCCCATCACCACCACCTATTGCCTCGACATCTTTCCATAATCAGTTTACCTCCTTGTTCTTCTACCTCACGCTCACTGTTGGGAGGTCTGTAATACAGCCTCAACAATGTAACTGCACCCTTCTTATTTCTCATCTCCACCCACAATGCCTCACCCGCAAGACTTCCGTAGTGTGCTCCTTTAGCACAGCTGTGATATTGTCCTTGACCAGAAATGTAACTCCACTCCCCCTTTTACTTCCCTCCCTGTCCTGTCTGAAGCATCTATATCCTGGATCATTTAATTGCCAATCATCATGCCCTTCCTCAACCAAGTCTCTGTGTTTGCAATAATATCATACTCCCAGGCACCAATCCAAGCCCTAAGTTCATCTGCTTTACACACGATACTCCTTGCATTAAAGCAGATGCATTTCAGGCCACCAGTTCTTTTGCGTTCATCTGCTCCCTGCCTACTCTTCCCTTTATTAATGCTTTCTTCACAATTCTTACAGTCTCCACCTCGCTGCCAACTTGTTTTCTCTTCTGGTTCCCAGCCCCCTGCCACATTAGTTTAAAACCTCCCTAACAGCAGCAGCAAAAACTCCCCCAAGGACGTTGGTTCCGGTCTGGTTCAGATGTTGACCGTCCATTTTGTAACAGTCCCATCTTCTCCAGAACCGGTCCTAATGTCCAACAAATCTGAACCCCTTCTTCCTACACCATCTCTCAAGTTAGGAATAAAAGAATGACTAGGGTAGGAATAGGTCCAGTCAAGGATAGTAGTGGGAAGTTGCGTGTGGAGGCGGAAGAGATTGGGGAGACACTGAATGAATACTTTTCTTCAGTATTTACTCAGGAACAGGGCATTGTCGTCGATGTGAATACTGAGTCACAAATAAGTAGAATGGATGGCTTTGAGGTATGTAGAGAAGAGGTGTTGGAAATCCTGGAAAAGGTGAAAATAGATAAGTCCCCTGGGCCTGATGGCATTTATCCTAGGATTCTCTGGGAAGCAAGGGAGGAGATTGCAGAGCCATTGGCCTTGATTTTTATGTCCTCTTTGTCTACAGGAGTAGTGCCAGAAGACTGGAGGATAGCAAATGTGGTTCCCTTGTTCAAAAAGGGGAGTAGGGATAACCCTAGTAACTATAGGCCGGTGAGTCTCACTTCTATTGTGGGCAAAGTCTTAGAGAGAATTGTAAGGGATAGGATTTATGCACATCTGGATAGGAATAATGTGATCAAGGATAGTCAGCATGGTTTTGTGAAGGGCAGGTCGTGCCTCACAAACCTTATTGAATTCTTTGAAAAGGTGACGAAGGAGGTTGATGAGGGGAAAGCGGTAGATGTGGTATATATGGATTTTAGTAAGGCGTTTGATAAGGTTCCCCATGGTAGGCTACTGCAGAAAATACGGAGATATGGCATTGAGGGTGAGTTGGAGGTTTGGATTAGGAATTGGCTGGATGGAAGAAGACAGAGGGTAGTAGTTGATGGCAAAGTTTCTTCATGGAGTGCCGTCACTAGCGGTGTTCCGCAAGGATCTGTTTTGGGACCATTGCTGTTTGTCATTTTTATAAATGACCTGGAAGAGGGGTTAGAAGGTTGGGTGAGCAAGTTTGCGGATGATACGAAAGTCGGAGGAGTTGTTGACAGTGAGGAAGCATGTGGCAGGTTACAGCAGGATATAGAGAAGCTGCAGAGCTGGGCAGAAAGGTGGCAAATGGAATTCAATGTAGCTAAATGTGAGGTGATTCACTTTGGGAAGAATAACAAAAAGATGGGGTACTGGGCTAATGGTCGGATACTTGGTAGTGTGGATGAGCAGAGGGATCTTGGTGTCCATGTACACAGATCTCTGAAAGTTGCCACCCAGGTAAATAGTGCGGTGAGGAAGGCATATGGCGTACTGGCTTTTATTGGTAGAGGAATTGAGTTCCGGAGTCCTGAGGTCATGATGCAGTTGTATAAAACTCTGGTGCGGCATCTGGAATATTGTGTGCAGTTTTGGTCGCCATACTATAGGAAGGATGTGGAGGCACTGGAACGGGTGCAGAGGAGGTTTACCAGGATGTTGCCTGGTATGGAAGGAAGATCGTATGAGGATAGACTGAGACACTTGGGGCTGTTTTCATTAGAGAAAAGAAGGTTTAGGGGTGACTTGATTGAGGTGGACAAGATGATTAGGGGGTTAGATAGGGTTGACAGTGTGAACCTTTTCCCGCGTATGGAGTCGGGTATTACAAGGGGGCATAGCTTTAAATTAAGGGGGGTAGATATAGGACTGAAGTTAGGGGTAGGTTCTTCACTCAGCGAGTCGTAAGTTCATGGAATGCCCTGCCAGCAGCAGTGGTGGACTCTCCCTCTTTATGGGCATTTAAGCGGGCATTGGATAGGTATATGGAGGATAGTGGGTTAGTATAGGTTAGGTGGGCTTGGATCGGCGCAACATCGAGGGCCAAAGGGCCTGTACTGCGCTGTATTCTTCTATGTTCTATGTTCTATGTTCTATTTGTTCATCCTGCCTATTTTTTCATTTCATCACTGGCTAGCATCCCCAGATCACTACCTTTGAGGTCCTTCCCTTTAACTTCTTTCCTAGTTCCCTGAATTCTTTTTTCAGGACCTCATCTTGTTTTCTACTTATATCGTTGGTGCCTATATGCACCAAGACAACTTGCTGTTCACCCTCCCCTTTTAGAATGGTCTGCAGCCGATCGGTGACATCCCTGACCCGAGCACCTGGGAGACAACATACCATCCGGGAGTCCCGTTTTCGGCCACAGAACCACCTATCTACTCCCCTTATAATAGAATCCCCTATTACTATGCCCTACGGGTCTTGTTCCCGCCCTTCTGAACAGCAATGCCCGCCGCGGTGCCATGATCTTGACAACTGCTGAAAACGGTGTACCTGTTTTGGAGGGAGATGACCGCAGGGGACACCTGCACTGCCTTCCTACTCATTTTCTGTCTTTTGGTTACCCATTCACTGTCTCCCTCAGCAATTCTAACCTGCGGTGTGACCAGTTCACTGAACGTGCAATCCATGACCTCCTCAGCATCGCGGATACTCCACAGTGAGTCCATCCGCAGCTCCAGAGTCGTCATGCGGTCAAACAACAGCTGCAGCTGGACACACTTCTTGCAAGTGTAAGAGTCAGGAATGTCAGACACGTTCCTAAGCTCCCACATCAAGCAAGAGGCACATGCCCCGGATCTGAGGTCCCCTGCCATTGTACGCTTAGCTTTATATGAACTAACTAAACCCAAGCAATGCACTTAAATATATGAAAAAGAAAGATAAAGAAAAATAAAAGCCTTACCCTACTGAGTCTTTTTATTCTGATTAGAGGAGATGGGTGGGAGGGAGATACTACACGTGTAATATCTCGGGTTTAGCCACTGCCCAAATATAAATAAAGCCCTTACCTTCCCAGCAGCCCTCGCTTCACTCCACCTTCTCTCCTCGCTGCTCTGTCACAAAATGTCAAAGTTAACTCTGATTTCTCTCCACAGACGCTGCCAAACCTGCTTGGCTTTTCCAGCAATTTCTGGTTTGCTTTCTGATTTACAGCAACTGCAGATTTTTAGGTTTTTAGATAAACCAGCGATTTTTTTTTTTGTTGAATTGGTAAAGGAAAGCACAGTGGAAGCTCAAAAGCTGCAAAGGTTTGTACAATCTGGCCAGAGGTTAGTTGAGAAGAAAGTGCCAGATCTCTGAAGAATTTACTTGTGAGGGTAAAGTTTACTCATGTATGTAAGAAGGAACAGGTAAAGAAATTAAAATTTTAAGAGATATGAGAGCAAGTCAATCTTTGATTGAGAGAGAGGTGGGGATGTGCAATCCAGACAGAGTCTTACCAGAAACGATAGTAAAATGTGGAATTCATGGTGTTCCATTGGGAACAAGTTTGAGATCAGGAGTCATAGAGCCATAGAGATGTACAGCACGGAAACAGTCCAATTTGTCCATGCTGATCCGATATCCTACCCTAATCTATCCCATTTGCCAGCACTTGGGCCATATCTCTCTAAACCCTTTCTATTCATGTACCCACCCAGATGCTGAGTCCTTTGAATAACGGCACTCTCTAGAGATGACATAATCCTGAGGCCTGTTCGACAGGCTACACCTTGGGGGGCCCACCTGAATAATATTTGTTTATTACCCCAAGGTTTAATTTCCTTTTTAGGGGTCTCTGGTTAACTGGGTCCCGTCGGATTGCTGCCCTTTCATTTTAAAACATATTTGAAGACTAGGATTAAAGTAACTGGACCTTGTGATTTGACACAAACATGTCGAACCGCAGTGAATATCTGACAGACAGGACTCCCCAAAGAGGGAATTAAAACCCAAAATGAGAAACTCCCTTAAATGATTTACTCTAACATCAGAGCAAAGTTTGATGCATATAGGCCAGAAATTTGAGAGTGACATAAAATGAGACGCAGGTTGGCAGTTTCAATTCAATTCAGAGAGTCCTACAGCACCGAGACAGACCCTTTGCCTCAAACCCATCCAGGTCAACCAAAATGCCCATCCACACTAACCCCATTTCCCTGCACTAGGCCCATATCCCTCTAAACCTTTCCTTTCTGTGTATTTGTCCAAATGCCTATTAAATGTTGTTAATGATTAGATTAGATTACTTACAGTGTGGAAATAGGCCCTTCGGCCCAACAAGTACACACTGATCCGCCGAAGTGCAACCCACCCATACATTTACCCCTTCACCTAACACTACGGGCAATTTAGCTAGCCAATTCACCTGGCCTGCACATCTTTGGACTGTGGGAGGAAACCAGAGCACCCGGCGGAAACCCACGCAGACACAGGGAGAATGTGCAAACTCCACACAGTCAGTCACCTGAGGCAGGAATTGAACCTGGGTCTCTGGCGCTGTGAGGCAGCAGTGCTAACCACTGTGCCACTGTGTCGCCCATTGAAGAATGTACCTTCAACCATTTCTGCTGTAGCTCATTCCATATGCGTACCATCCTCTGTGTAACAAAGTTGCCCCTCAGGATCCCTTTTATTCTTTCCCCTCTAACCTTAAACTGATGCCCTCTTGTCCTTGATTCCCCAACCCTGGGAAAAGGACAGAGTGCTTTCACACTATCCATGCCTCAAATGATCTTATACACTTCCATAAGATCCCCCCTCAGTCTCCTACACTCTGAAGAACTCCCTATCACTCAGATTATTGAGTCCTGTCAACATCTTTGTAAATTCCTTCTGGACTCTTTCCAGTTTAATAACATCCTTTCCATAAAACGGTTCCAAATCTGAACACAATACTCTGGAAGTGTGGCCTCACCAATGTCCTGTCCAACGCAACATAATTTCCCAACTTCTATACTCAATGACTGATGAAGGCCAGTGTACCAAAAGCCTTCTTCACTGCCCTGTCTTCCTGTGACTCCACTTTCACAGAACCATGTACAACTCTGTTCCACTGCACTCCTTAAGACCCTGCCATTCACCATGAAACTCCTGCCTTGATTTAAGTTTCCAAAATGCAAGACCTCACACTTGTCTATATTAAACTCCATTTGCCATTTCTCAGCCCACTTCCCCAGCTGATCAAGGTCCTGCTGCAATTTCTGAGAACCTTCCTCACTGTCCACAATACTGACTATTATAGAGTTATCTGCAAATTTACTAATCATGCCTTGTACATTCTCATCCAAATCGCTGATTTAGATAACAAACAGCAATGAACCCAACACTGACCCCTGACACACTCCACTATTCACAGGTCTCCAGTCCAACAGGTATCCTTCCACTATTACCCTCTGCTTCCTACCATCAAGCCAATTGAGTACTCAATTTGCCAGCTCCCCCTGGATTCCAAGTGCTTCCAGAGCAGTCTACCATGTTGAACCTTATCAAAAGCCTTACTGTATTAGAATGTGTGAAGGTGGATAAATCTCCTGGTCCTGACCAGATATATCCAAGAATATTGCCAGAAGCAAGAGTAGAAATTGCGAGGGTCCTGGCTGATATTTTTGCATCATCATTACTAAGGGTGAGGTTCTGGAAGATTGGAGGGTAGTGAATGTTGTGCCCTTATTCAAGAAGGGCTGCAAAGAGAAATCTGGGAACTACAGACCAGTAAGCTTAACTCCATCCATGGGTAAGTTACTTGAGAAGATTCTGAGATAGGATATACATGCATTTAGAAAGACAGGGTTTAATTAGGAGTAGTTGGCATGGCTATGTGCATGGGAGATCATGCCTCACAAATTTGTTAGAGTTCTTTGATGAAATGACCAGTAAGGTTGACAAGGCCAGGGCAGTAGACATGGTCTGTATGGATTTCAGTAAGGCCTTTGATAAGGTTGCTCTGGAAGGTTAGATTGTATGGAATCCAGGGGGAGGTGGCAAACTGGATACACATCCAGCTTGATGGTAGCAAGCAGAGGGTAATAGTGTACCTCAGTGCTCGATGCTGGGCCCATTGCTGTTTGTAATTTATATCAATGATTTGGATGAGAATGTACAAGGCATGTTTAGTAAACTTACTGATGACTAAAATAGCAGTATCGTGGACTGAGAGGAAGGTTCTCAGAAATTGCAGCAGGACCTTGATCAGCTGGGGAAGTGCGCCAAGAAATGGCAAATGGAGTTTAATATAGATAGGTGTGAGGTCTTACATTTTGGAAAGTCATGGTGAATGGTAGGGCCTTAAGGAGTGTAGTGGAACAGAGGAAACTTGGAATTCAGGTGCACGGTTCTCTGAAAGTGGAGTCACAGGTAGACAGGGCAGGGAAGAAGGCTTTTGGTACATTGGCATTCATCAGTCATGGCATTGAGTGTAGAAGTTGGGACATTAGTGAGGGCTGGACTTAGAGTATTGTGTTCAGTTTTGACCACCTTGCTCGAGGAAGGATGTTATTAAACTGGAAAGCGTGCAGAAGAAATTTACAAAGATGTTGCCAGGACTCAATTGTTTGAGTTATAGGGGCAGGTTCGACAAGCAAGGACATCTTTATTCAGAGTATAGGAGACTGAGGGGGGACCTTATAGAGTTGTATAAGATCATGAGAAGTATGGTTAGGGCAAATGCACCCAGTCTTTTTCCCAGGGTTGGGGAATCGAAGACTAGAGGGAGGTGGGGTGATAGGGTAGGTGTGTATGTGGGGTCAGGTGGTGGTTGTGGAGGTTGGGTCGGGGGAGGTTGTGGAGATGAGGTCAGGTGGTGGTTGTGGAGGTTGGGTCGGGGGAGGTTGTGGAGATGGGGTCAGGTGGTGGTTGTGGAGGTTGGGTCGGGGGAGGTTGTGGAGGTGGGGTCAGGTGGTGGTTGTGGAGGTTGGGTCGGGGGAGGTTGTGGAGGTGGGGTCGGGGGAGGGTGTTGAGGCGGGGACAGGGGAAGGGTGTTGAGGCGGGGACAGGGGATGGGTGTTGAGGCGGGGTCAGGGGTGGTTGTAAAGGTGGGTTCAGGGGAAGGGTGTGGAGGTGGGGTCAGGGGGTGGGTGTGGAGTTGGGTTAAGGGATTGTTGTGTAGGTGGGGTCAGGTGGGTGTGGAAGTGTGGTCAGGGGGTGGTTGTGGAGGTGGGGTCGGGGGTAAGTGTGTTAGTGGGGTCTGGGTGTGGCTGAGGAGGTCGTGTCAGTGAATTGTGGGGGTGGGGTCAGGAGGTGGTTGTGGAGTTTGGGTAGGTGGAGGGTGAGGAGGTGGCGTCAGGAGGTGGTTGTGGGGGTGGGGTCGGGGGTGGATGTGGAGGTGGGGTCAGGGGGTGGGTGTGGAGCTGGGTTCAGGGGGTGAGTGTGGAGCTGGGTTCAGGGGGTGGCTGGGGGGGGGTGGATTCAGGGAGTGGGTGTGGAGGTGGGGTCAGGGGGTGTGGAGGTGGGGTCAGGGGATGGGTGTGTAGGTGTGGTTAGGGGGTAGATGTGGAGGTGGGGTCAGCGGGAGGTTGTGGAGGTGGGATCAGGGGGAGGCTGTGGAGGTGGAGTCAGGGGGTGGGTGTGGAAGTGGGTTCAGGGGTGGCTGTGGGGTTGGAGTCAGAAGGTGGTTATGGAGGTGCAGTCAGGTGGCGGGTGTGGGTGTAGGGGTGGGGTCAGGGGTGGTTGTGTAGGTATGGTCAGGGGGTTGTTGTCGAGGCGGGGTCAGGGGAGGATGTGGGGATGGGGTCAGGGGGCAGGTGTGGGGATGGGGTCAGGGGGCAGGTGTGGAGGTGGGGTCAGGGGGCGGATGTGGAGATAGTGTCAGGGGAAGGGTGTGGAGGCGGGGTCAGTGTGGATGGTGTGGGGGCGGGGTCACGGGGTAGGTGTGAATATGGGGTTAGGGGTATTTGTGGGGATGGGGTCGGGGGTGGGTGTGGACGTGGGGTCAGGGGTAGATGTGGGGGTGGCGTCTGGGGTGGTTGTGGGGATGGGTTCAGGTGGTGGTTGTGGGGATGGGGTCAGGTGGTAGGGGAGGTGGAGTCAGGGGGAGGGGGTGGACGTGGGGTCAGGGGGGGTGTGGAGGTGGGGACAGGCGGAGGGTGTGTCGATTGGGTCAGGGGAAGGGTGAGGAGGCTGGGTCAGAGTGGAGGATGTGGGACGGGGTCAGGGGGTGGTTGTGGAGATGGGGTGACAGGATGGGTGTGGGGGCGGGGTCGGGTGGTTGTGGACGTGGGGTCACGGCGTAGGTGTGTATGTGGGGTCAGGGGTGGTTGTGGTGATGGGGTCAGCGGGCAGGTGTGTGTGGGGTCAGGGGGCGGGTGTGGAGGTGGGGACAGGAGGTGGGTGTGGAGGTGGGGTCAGTGGTTGGATGTGGAGGTGGGATCAGGGAGAGTTGTGGGGGTGGGGACAGGAGATGGTTGTGGTGATGGGGTCAGCGGGCAGGTGTGTGTGGGGTCAGGGGAGGGTGTGGAGGTGGGGTCAGGGTGTGGTTGTGGATGTGGGGGCAGTAGTTGGATGTGGAGGTGGAGTCAGGGGTTGGGTGTGGAGGTGGGGTCGGGGAAGGGTGCAGAGGTTGGGTCTGGGAGTGGTTGTGGGGCTGTGGTCAGGAGGTGGTTGTGGAGTTTGGGTAGGGTGAGTGTGAGGAGGTGGGGTCAGGGGGTGGTGGGGGCGGGGTCAGGGGGAGGTTGTGGGGGCTGGGTCAGGGGCTGGATATGGAGATGGGGTCGGGGGTGGGTGTGGACGTGGGGTCAGGGGGTGGTTGTGGAGGTGGGTTCAGTGGATGGTTGTGGAGGTGGGATCAGGGGGAGGGTGTGGAGGTGGGGTCAGGAGGTGGTTGTGGGGTTGGAGTCAGGGGGTGGTTATGGAGGTGCGGTCAGGTGGCAGGTATGGAGGTGGGGTCGGGGTCAGGGGAGGTTGTGTAGGTATGGTCAGGGGGTGGTTGTGGAGGTGGGGTCAGTGTGGAGGATGTGGGGCAGGGTCAGGGGGTTGTTGTGGAGGTGGGGTGACAGGGTGAGTGTGGGGGCGGGATCAGGGGTGGTTTTGGACGTGGGGTCACGGGGTAGGTGTGTATGTGGGGTCAGGGGTGGTTGTGTGGATGGGGTCAGGGGGCAGGTGTGTATGTGGAGTGTTGGGGAGATTTCACTGGGGTGTTTAATGTAGGGCTAGGGAGGGTGACACTTCCAGCCCTGAAATGGTTAACAACAGCCAAGCGAGCTGCTGCAGGCGACTGCATGACTACCCAGCTGGAGCTTGTAAGGGATATGCATAATGTTAATTAAATCTTGGAGCCTGTAAATACCAGCCAGTATCAATTGCCCCATCGAAACTCGGGATTAATAAAGAAACCGATCGGAATCTGTAACTGTTAGACAAGTGTGAATTGCTCTATCGGAACCTGTAACTATTGAGTGTGAATGGCTCTATTTAAGTCTAAAGTTGATAAGTGTAATTGACAATTTAGTTAAACTGAAACTATTGAAAATGGCTAGCCTGTCAGACGCATAGTAATAGACACAATGAACGATTGAATACGGGATCGGAACCGCTCCCGGGGATGGCTGGGCCATTGTCAAGCACAGCAGGAGCTGGACAGGCACTTCGATGCGGCCAATAGGAGGACGGATCCCCAGCGCGCGCAGATGAATGGACCAATGGGGAAGGCGAACTGACCGGGGACTCCAGGCAGCGCGAAGTATAATTGTGTCAAGTTTGAATGAGAAGGGAGAACACCTTCTCCAACGAATGCATGCTTGTAGATTCGTTGTACCAGTTAAGATTCTGTGAATAAACTGCTGTCTGCGTCTAACCATAGTTGCCAGTGTGAGTCTCTCCTTCCGAAAGAACACGCAAAGACGGGACCCCGCGGGTCCGTCTTAACATTTGGTGACCCCGACGTGGGAAGGAAAAGAGACAACGGCAAGTTGGCAACGTTGGCGGATCAGGGAGCAGACAACCTTCGGCCGAAGTTTTATAAAGGTGAGGAAGCGCCTGTTAAATCTAAGGCTTCCAGTAGTTAGATTTACTCTCAGTTAGTTTCTTGTCTGCTCTCCGAACCTCACCAGCCCAAAAAACCTGATCAATTTGACAGCAGCATCGCAGAGTCCTGACTGGTAAGCTTTTACTAACCTTTTAACTTACCTAGAGTGTCTATTTCACTAACGCCTAACTGTTTTTGCCTGAATCCCTAGCGCAGCTTTCGGAGCCGGAGCGCATATCTGTTTTTACCTGAATCCCTAGCGCAGCTTTCGGAGCCGGAGCGCATATCTGCTTTTACCTGAATCCCTAGCGCAGCTTTCGGAGCCGGAGCGCATATCTGTTTTTACCTGAATCCCTAGCGCAGCTTTCGGAGCCGGAGCGCATATCTGTTTTTACCTGAATCCCTAGCGCAGCTTTCGGAGCCGGAGCGCATATCTGTTTTGCCCGATTTTGCAGATTGTTCTGCCTGACGATTACCTGACGTTACCGACCTGAGCGCTGACCATATTCGACTTCCTGGATCCATGTTACTGAGCACTTAAAACTGACGAATTTTTTGTTTGTATATTCGTTGTGACCACCGAACATACCCGGGGTGACAGAGGTCGGAGCTCTTCTCCTGAAGAGGGTTTAACCGTACAGACGTCTGCCTTAGACCGGTTGTTAAGAGCAGAGATCTGCCACGCGAAGGTCAGGTTTTGAAAGACGTACTGTTCTTGAAGCGGTTCCCTTCAGGGGAGATCCGACATGGGGGACCTGAATTTCGGACCACCTAAGTTGACTTACCTCAGGACAGCACGTCCCGGAGTGCCCTGGTGGCACTGCAGGGACGGTGGGGACATGCCTATTCACAGTCAGTTACTGCTGGATAGCGTAGCCCTGCATAAGGAAAGGTTGGACCTGGTGATTGCCCAAGCACCAGAACAAAAGGGAATTATCCTGACAAGATTGAGGGAAACATTTAAAAATCCCACATTAATGATCAAGATTCTGGACGGTCTCTACAGGTCACCACATTATTCGGCTCTCCAAACAATTGTGCTAGGCCAGCCCCCCGCTGGGTGGGCACCCCCGAGCACTGATAGCTCCCGGGAATGGAAAACAAAAATGGTTGTGACCTTTACCCCGCAGTGGGGATACAGACCGGTTTGTTCCCCTAATGGCCCAACTGTTTCGGACGGTCTTACCCGGGAGCTAGACTTTTTAGCCGCGACTGTTACTTTACCCACTGATGCATACACTGACGAGTCCACCCCAGTCCCGAAAACCCCCGACTCGCGGCCACCGACAGGGGAGATATTGGGGGAGATCAGGACCCAGTTAAGGGAGAATAATACTGCTATGGAGGCTAAACGAAAGGTCCGTAACCTAGAGAATAGTCTCAAGCTGTGGCGGGTTAAGAACTGGTTCCCTAAGGATGACCAACCCTTCTTTACGACAAGCGAATTTGATGCCTTCCAAGCTAAAGTCCTAACCTACCTGCGGGAGGGGAAAGGGGAAACCAAGAAAGGGTTTTTTAATTTAGCCAAATCTTCCACTAAAAGGGAGGATGAAGACGTTTACTTGCGGGAGCTTCTGATACGCTTCCAGAGCCACTTACTGATTTCACCTATTCACACACCAGTATTGGGTGAGCAGGGTCCTGTCCCAGAATGTGAGCCTGAGTGGTCTCTGAGCCAAACTCCAATTTACCCCCCCACCCCCTACACTTCTCCTGTGGCCGTGCCGACCCGAGGAGCCAACCACGAGGGAAGTCCGCCACCCCCTTACACCAGCCCACAGTCAGGATCACCCGCTCCCGGTGCATCCTGGAGCGGACACCAGGGCACCACTGTGTCCGCTCCAACCGCGTTGCGAGGGGCCAACCATACAGGCGCCTGTTGTCAAAGTTCTAGGGGGAAATATCGCGTATGAGGACCCGGTCCGAGACCGTGTAACAGAGCGAGTGGAGAGTGTGCTCAATAATCATGAGCAGAAACTAAACGCCCTCACTGAAATGGTCGCAGCCGGGACGGGGATGGTAAAGGCAGGGGGCAGTCTGTGTCGGATCGGCCAGCCGGACGGCATCCCACAGAGATGGGAAGTACAGGACGTAGAGGTACAAGGGGAGGGGTGCTGCCCCGTGCTGGGACAGGATGGCTCCCATACCCCAAAGTTTCCTTCCCTGGGAAGACATGACAAATTGACTTCAATGAATGGCCAGTCCACCAAGCCTGAACAGGCACCCCGGGGAATTCAAAAATCCCGGCGGGACAGTAGGTCCTTTGCTGCGGAAGGGGACACTTTAATTGTTCCGGGAGCTCGCCTCCAGAGCAGGCTTGTGAAGGGAGGGAGCAAGTATGACTCCCAGCTAGATACCACCCCCTCGGGGGACGAGGGGGAGATTATTGGGGATTTTGATAAGGGGTCCTACACATCACTCCCACGGCCCCACGGCAGCCCAATGCAGGGGACTTTCGCCACTATGCCGCCCGTTCAAGTGCCTCTTCTCGCCACTAGTATGGGGGTAGAGAAGTACGTCCCCTGGTCACGGACAGACCTAGACGCCCTGGTCAGGAGGCTTCCTCCAATAGTCTGCCTGGATAGCGACTTTTGAGAGGGAGACCTGTCATGAGAAACTAGCGCTGGCGGATTTTAGAACCATAATGGTACGCATCCGAGCAGAGGAGGCGCTGATCAGGGCAGAAAGACTGGCTAGGTGTTCCAGGTCAGATGAAACTGTCTCATTTGACCTCTACCGAAATTTAATCTGGCAGTCCCTGCGGGACAGCTTCCCCACTACTTTCTCGCTGGACGCGTTGGGGACCCTCAGACTAAAGGACGGGGAGGACGTACATGAATACCTGGGGAGGGCCTGGGACCTATGGCAGGCTGGGACAGGTGAAAGGCCAGATAGCTCTCCCTTGGCAATAGCACATTTCCGAAGGGGGGTGACCGAGGGACTCCCTGCACCAGTGCAGAGCAAATTGAAAGACCTGGTGGGGGTGGATTCAATGAAGGAGGACATATGGAGGAAACAGGTACATCACGATCTGAACAGGCACCGTACCTCGGAAAAGATGAAAGTCGAAGGGCAGGCCTCCAAGACGACTACACAGATCTTAGAGCAGTTTGGGAAGATTTTAGAGCAGGTGGGGGCAAAGAGCGCCGCGCGGGAGCTCGTGCCTCCAGCCGCTCAGATGTACAGTTCCCCCACAGCCCAATGCACGCAAGGCCCTGCCACGACCCAGCCCTGACAGGGCAGAATATGACGGCCATGTGTCGGCCCACGACAGCCAACAGCAGTTATCTTCAGACGCGCAGAGGCGGTTCCGAGAGGGACGGCAGCGCGATCACTGCTGGACATGTAAGGGAACTGACCATTACTTTCAAAACTGTGACCAGAGGGTGAGGTGTTGGTCCTGCAATGGGATTGGACATTTCGCCCGCGAGTGTAACAAGGGAAGGGAAGATCGATTCATGACTAAACTCTCGGGACTGCGTCCCGGGGAACGGGATGGACGGGACAGTAATGAGAGACCCCGGGATACGAATAAACAGAGAGGTTGGGTTCAGACCCGGGACAGGGGAACACAAGGGGTGGTACAGGGTGCACTGATGGGGCCCGACGAGGAGTACAGCTACTCCCGGTGGTCTGAGGAAGAGTGCTGACGGTGCCCACGAGAATCTTGCAGTCCCCTGGCCCTCAAAGCGACACCCCCCAATAGACCTCCTATGATTCGAGGAAAGGTGTGTGGGGAGAACTTCCTATTTCTGATTGACACAGGGGCATCTGCCTCCACAATTACTAAATTACCAAGGGGCCTGACTCTCTCGGGCAGGATACTGGAGACTGTAGGATTCTCGGGGATGGTCGAGGAACAGCCTTACACCGTGCCAGCAATAATAACCATCGGGGAACAAAAGATCTCTCTGCCCCTACTCCTGGCCCCGAAGTGTCCAGTTAACCTGCTGGCGAGGGATGCTCTTACCAAGTTAGGGGTCTGCATCCACTGTACAACTGAGGGGTTGCGACTCCTCTGGCCTGGGGATCCCTCCCCGGACTTAAGGGGAATAGGACAATTCTTGCTTGCCCCCACTTCAGGGGACTCGCGAGTTACATCTGTAGACATTTACTGGATTCGGCTGTTGTACGCGTTGGAGGGAAGGGGATTGATGGGGGAATTTGAAAACTGGCTCCCATCTATTCCAGGCTCCCAGACATACCTCCCCCCAAAAAGCCCTACCACGTAACGCTAAATTATGTCACCCATTATGACCCTGAGTACGACGACCGCTTCAACGCCCACCTGGGGGATAGAAGGGGTACGGTTAAACTCACGTATCTCATCGCCAGGAAGGAAGGGATTGCCGCTGCAGTCAGCCTGCATCCGGACCAGACAGAGTGGTATCAGCTAGGGGAACAGGCGGCCCCGCATGTCACACTCGCAATAGCACCCGGATCAAAGGCCGGTAACCTGGGACCCATGGTCCTTGCCGCACTACGATGCAAGTACCAAAAAATAGGAGAAGGCCTTGATGAGGTGTCACTGGATGGCTGCTTCCAGAGACGCCCCATCGATGTGCTAGAAGAAGGGGTTTACGGAAAAATGGCGGTGGACAGGTCCCTCCTTTTGGACAATGTTGACCACTGGAAAGCGGCACAACTGCTGCGTGATATAGACCCCGTCCTCTGGACGGTACACCCACAGGACACTGGCCAACTGGACGGGGCAGTCCACCTGCAGCTGAAACCTTCTGTTAAGGTGATACTGGGCGGTGATGCTGGGCTGGCCTCCAGCTGAAACTGCCCAGCGAGAGGGTACGCTCCAAAACCCGCACACGTTACATGCGACATCACGGGTAATGAGTCGCAAGACTATCTACGATTTTCCCCTGTAACCCTAGTGCCCGATTCCCTCACTTTCACCCGGGTGTGGGTACTGTATTCCACAGACCTCGGGCTGTGTCATCTGTCCGTTTAAATCGGGAACTCACCCGGCTTTTACCTCAAGGGGCCCTTGCTGTCTACACGGCCGACGGCCGGTGGTGAAATTGCGAGAGTTCTAGGTAATCACTTTTCAAGTGCCTTTAATATGTTTACACAGCTGGCGGGCTGCGGGCGAGGAGGGGGAACTCCTGCTGATTCGAGTACTTAAATCCTAAAAAGCTTACTCAGCTGACAGCCGGATTGCCTCTGCGTGGGGGTAATTGCTTGTGTGCAGGCCCTTGCGGTTTATAATGATTATTTTTTTCTCTTGGATAGATACAGATGCTGCAGTTTGCGTGCATGTCCGTTCCCGGTAGACGGGGGACTATCATTAATGTACGGCAATTCACACTGCTCACGGTGACAGGTCTATTTCAGGTTCGTCTATTTCCGTAGGGTACGGGGTTCCAATAGGTGTGCTTATGTTTTTTTTTCCCCTACTGCTACCCAATACTATCCCTTCTCCCTCAGTGTAACATCTGCTGTTCAAAAAAAATAAACCCCTTCCATGTTAGTTTTGCCCACCTACATTGGCAGCACTTTGACTTATACTGTACGCTGCAGTCAGGGGCCGAGAAGTACTGTATGGCCCGGGATTCAACTGCTGATCACACCAGTGACTACTACACTGCAATCGGAGGTTCTACGTGGGTTTTGATCGGATTGCCACTGCCCGGCTCTGTCCTCAGCGGCACCTGGATGGAGGTTGCTGTCCGTTACTGACTGGAGGTTGTCCAGTGGCGGAAGAGTCTCCTCGGGCACGGGTCAGCCTGGCACAGGTGCAATTGCGCTGTGCACTCGGAGGAGATTGCCTCCAACCACATGGCCTGCAGTACATAAATCAGACGCCTGGACGGGCCTGCAGGCCTGTGAACCATTCTGGCCGGCGGGAAGGCCGGGGCACAGTACACTGTTCCAATGGGTTTCCGATCGCTGGCGTGTACCTGACTGCGGGCAGTATGCCCTTACATTTTCTCGTTTGTTTTAAAAACAAACACAAGACAAAACACACACCACCGTAGCGAATGGGCATTTACACTTGGGACTTTTTTTTTGGACAGCAGACGTGGCACCCGATGTAGTTTACTTTCCCCCCTTCCGGCCCTCTTACGTTCGTTACTGTTTACATGGGTTGGTGTGGCCTCAGTAGAGGCCAAGGGAGGGAATGTTGGGGAGATTTCACTGGTGTGTTTAATGTAGGGCTAGGGAGGGTGACACTTCCAGCCCTGAAATGGTTAACAACAGCCAAGCGAGCTGCTGCAGGCGACTGCATGACTACCTAGCTGGAGCTTGTAAGGGATATGCATAATGTTAATTAAATCTTGGAGCCTGTAAATACCAGCCAGTATCAATTGCCCCATCGAAACTCGGGATTAATAAAGAAACCGATCGGAATCTGTAACTGTTAGACAAGTGTGAATTGATCTATCGGAACCTGTAACTATTGTGTGAATGGCTCTATTTAAGTCTGAAGTTGATAAGTGTAATTGACAATTTAGTTAAACTGAAACTATTGAAAATGGCTAGCCTGTCAGACGCATAGTAATAGACACAATGAACTATTGAATATGGGATCAGAACCGCTCCCGGGGATGGCTGAGCCATTGTCAAGCACAGCAGGAGCTGGACAGGCACTTCGATGCGGCCAATAGGAGGACGGATCCCCAGCGCGCGCAGATGAATGGACCAATGGAGAAGGCGAACTGACCGGGGACTCCAGGCAGCGCGAAGTATAATTGTGTCAAGTTTGAATGAGAAGGGAGAACACCTTCTCCAACGAATGCATGCTTGTAGATTTGTTGTACCAGTTAAGATTCTGTGAATAAACTGCTGTCTGCGTCTAACCATAGTTGCCAGTGTGAGTCTCTCCTTCCGAAAGAACACGCAAAGACGGGACCCCGCGGGTCCGTTTTAACAGGGGTCAGGGGTGGTTATGGAGATGGGGTCAGGTGGTGGTAGTGGAGGTTGGGTCGGGGGATGGTGTGGAGGTGGGGTCGGGGAGGGTGTGTAGTTAGGCTCAGGGGAAGGGTGTTGAGGCGGGGTCGGGTGGTTGTAAAGGTGGGTTCAGGGGAAGGGTGTGGAGGTGGGGTCAGAGTGTGGGTGTGGAATTGGGTTAAGGGATTGTTGTGTAGGTGGGGTCAGGAGGTGGGTGTGGAAGTGGGGTCAGGGGGTGGTTGTGGAGGTGGGGTCGGGGGTAGGTGTGTAAGTGGGGTCTGGGTGTGGCTGTGGAAGTCGTGTCTGCGAGTGGGGGTGGGGTCAGGAGGTGGTTGTGGAGTTTGGGTAGGTGGAGGGTGAGGAGGTGGGGTCAGGGGGTGGTTGTGGGGGTGGGGTCAGGGGGAGGTTTTGGAGGCTGGGTCAGGTGGTGGATGTGAAGGTGTGGTCGGGGTGGGTGTGGACTTGGGGTCAGGGAGTGGATGTGGAAGTGGGGTCAGGGGCTGGATGTGGAGGTGGGGTCAGGGAGAGTTGGGGTGGGGACAGGAGGTGGTTGTGGAGGTGGGGTCAAGGGGTGGAGGTGGAGTCAGGGGGTGGGTGTGGAGCTGGGTTCGGGGGGTGTTTGTGGGGGTGGAGTCAGGGAGTGGGTGTGAAGGTGGGGTCGGGGGCGGGTGTGAAGGTGGGGTCGGAGGCGGGTGTGAAGGTGGGGTCAGGGGTGTTTGTGGAGGTGGGGTCAGGGGTGGCTGTGGGGTTGGAGTCAGGAGGTGGTTATGGAGGTGCAGTCAGGTGGCGAGTGCGGAGGTGGGGTCTGAATGTGGGTGTCGGGGTGGGATCAGGGGTGGTTGTGTAGGTATTGTCAGGGGGTTGTGGAGGCGGGGTCAGGGGAGGATGTGGGGGCGGGGTCAGGGGGTTGTGGAGTTGGGGTGACAGGGTCGGTGTGGGGTCGGGGTCAGGGGTGGTTGTGGACGTGGGGTCACGGAGTAGGTGTGTATGTGGGGTCAGGGGTGGTTGTGGGGATGGGGTCAAGGGGCAGGTGTGGAGGTGGGGTCAGGGGGCGGGTGTGGAGGTGGGGACAGGCGGTGGGTGTGTAGATAGGGTCAGGGGAAGGTGTGGAGGCGGGGTCAGTGTCGATGGTGTGGGGGCGGGGTCAGGGGGTGGTTGTGGAGTTGGGGTCACGGGGTAGGTGTGGGGATGGGGTCGAGGGTGGGTGTGGACGTGGGGTCAGGGGGTGAATGTCGGGATGGGGTCAGGTGGTAGTTGTGGGGATGGGGTCAGGTGGTGGTAGTGGAGGTGGGGTCAGGGGGCGGGTGTGGAGGTGGGGACAGGCGGTGGGAGTGTCGGTTGGGTCAGGGGGTGATTGTGGAGATGGGGTCAGGGCGTGATTGTGGAGATGGAGTCAGGGGGGTTGGTGGGTAGGTGGTGTCAGGGGGTGGTTGTGGTGGGGTCAGGGAATGGTTGTGCAGGTGGGTTCAGGGGATGGTTGTGGAGGTGGGATCGGGGGTAGTTGTGGAGGTGAGGTCAGGGGAGGGTGTGGAGGTGGGGTCAGTGGGTGGTTGTGGGGGTGGGGTCAGGGAGAGTTGTGGGAGTGGGGACAGGGGATGGTTGTAGAGGTGGGGTAGGAGGTGGTTGTGGAGGTGGGGTCAGGGGGAGGGTGTGGAGGTGGGGTCAGGGAGTGTTTGTTGGGGTGGGGTCGGGATTGGTTGTGGAGGTGGGGTCAGGAGGTGTGTGTGGAGGTGGGGTCAGGAGGTGTGTGTGGAGGTGGGGTCAGGAGGTGTGTGTGGAGGTGGGGTCAGGGGTTGGTTGTGGTGGTGGGGTCGGGGAAGGGTGTGGAGCTGGGGTCGGGGGAGGGTGTGAAGGTGGGGTCAGGGGATGGGTGTGGAGGTGGGGTCAGGGGGTGGGTGTGGAGGTGGGTTCAGGGGGTGGGTGTGGAGGTGGAGTCAGGGGGTGGGTATGGAGGTGGGGTCAGGGGGTGGGTGTGGAGGTGGGTTCAGGGGGTGGGTGTGGAGGTGGAGTCAATGGGTGGGTGTGGAGGTGGAGTCAGGGGGTGGGTGTGGAGGTGGGTTCAGGGGGTGGGTGTGGAGGTGGAGTCAGGGGGTGGGTGTGGAGGTGGGGTCAGGGGGTGGGTGTGGAGGTGGGTTCAGGGGGTGGGTGTGGAGGTGGAGTCAATGGGTGGGTGTGGAGGTGGAGTCAGGGGGTGGGTGTGGAGGTGGTCAGGGGGAGGCTGTGGAGGTGGGGTCAGGAGGTGGGTGTGGAGGTGCAGTCAGGGGGTAGGTGTGGTGGTGGGGCCAGGGGATCGGTGTGTATGTGGGGTCAGGGGTGGTTGTAGGGTGGGGTCAGGTGGTGGTTGTGGATGTGGGGTCAGGTGCGAGTGTGGAGGTGGGGCCAGGGTGTGGGTGTGGAGGTAGGGTCAGGGGGTGGGTGTGGAGCTTGAGTCAGCGGGTGGTTGTGGAGGTGGGGTCAGGTGGTCGGTGTGAATGTAGGGTCAGGGGTTGTGTGAGTAATTGGGGTCAGGAGGTGGATGTGGAGGTGGGGTCAGGGTGTGGGGGTGGGGTCAGAGAGAGTTTGTGGAAGTGGGGTCAGGCGGTGGTTGAGGAGGTGGGGTCAGGGGGCGGGTGTGGATGTGGGGTCGGGGGAGGCTGTGGAGGAGGGGTCAGGGAGAGGTTGTGGAGGTGGGTTTTTGGGGGGTGGGCATGAAGGTAGGGTCAAAGGGTGGGTATGGAGGTGGGGTCAGGGGTGGATGTCGAGGTGGCATCAGAGGTGGGTGTGTAGGTGGGGTCAGGGTTTGGTTGTAGAGGTGGGGTCAGGGGGTGGTTGTGGAGGTGGGATCAGGGGGAGGGTGTGGAGGTGGGGTCAGGAGGTGGTTTTGTGTTTGGAGTCAGGGTGTGGGTGTGATGGTGGGGTCAGGGTGTGGATGTGGGGGTGGGGCCAGGAGGTGGATGTGGGTTTGGAGTCAGGGTGTGGGTGTGATGGTGGGGCCAGGAGGTGGATGTGGAGGTGGTGTCAGGGAATGGTTGTGGAGGTGTGGTCAAGGGGAGAGTTGGAGGTGGGGTCAGGGGGTGGGTGTGAAGGTGGGGTCAGGGGTGAGTGTGGAGGAGGGGACAGGGGGTGGCTGTGGAGGTGGGGTCAGGGTGTGATTGTGGAGGTCGAGTCAGGGGTGGTTGTGGTGGTGGGGTCATGGGGTGATTGTAGAGGTGGGGTCAGGGGTTGGTTGTGGAGGTGGGGTCAGGGAGTGGTTGTGGGAGTGGGGTCAGGGGTGGGTGTGGAGGTGGTGTCAGGGGGTTATTGTGAAGATGTGGTCAGGGGGTGGGTATGTAGGTGGGGTCAGGAGGTGGGTGTGGAAGTGGGTTTTGGGGGATGAGCATGAAGGTGGTGTCAGAGGGTGGGTGTGGAGGTGGGGTCAGGGATGGGTGTGGAGGTGGCATCAGGGGGTTGGTGGGTACGTGGTGTCGGGGGGTGGTTGTGGAGGTGGGTTCAGGGGTTGGTTGTGGAGGTGGGATCGGGGGTAGTTGTGAAGGTGAGGTCAGGGGAGGGTGTGGAGGTGGGGTCAGTGGGTGGTTGTGGGGGTGGAGTCAGAGTGTTGGTGTGAAGGTGGAGTCACGGGATGGGTGTGGCGGTGGGGTCAGGGGTTGGGTGTGAAGGTTGGTTCAGGGGGTGGGTGTGGAGGATTGGACAGGGGGTGGCTGTGGAGTTGCTGTCAGGGCGTGATTGTGGAGGTGGGGTCAGGGGGTGGTTGTAGAGGTGGGGTCAGGGGGTGGTTGTAGAGGTGGGGTCAGGGGGTGGTTGTGGTGCTGGGGACATGGGGTGGTTGTCGAGGTGGGGTCAGTTGGTGGTTGTGGAAATGGGGTCAGGGGTGGGTGTGAAGGTGGGGTCATGAGGTGGTTGTGGAGGTGGGGACAGGCGGTGGGTGTGTGTCGGTAGGGTCAGGGGAACGGTGTGCAGGCGGGTTCAGGGAGTGGTTGTAAAGGTGGGTTCAGGGGAAGGGTGTGGAAGCGGGGTCAGGGGGTGGGTGTGGAGATGGGTCAGGGGGTGGGTGTGGAGGTGGGGTCAGGGGGTGGGTGTGGAGGTGGGGTCAGGGAGTGTTTGTGGGGGTGGGGTCAGGGGGTGGTTGTGGATTTTAGATCACTGGTTGGGTGTGGAGGTGGGGTCAGGGGTTGGGTGTGGAGGTTGGGTCGGGGGAGGGTGTGAGGGTGGGGTTGGGGGAGGGTGTGGAGGTGGGGTCGGGGGAGGGTGTGTAGGTAGGGTCAGGGGAAGGGTGTTGAGGCGGGGTCAGGGGGTGGGTATGGAGGTGGGGTCACGGGGTTGGTGTGGAGGAAGGGTCAGGGGAAGGGTGTGGAGGCGGGGTCAGGACGTGTGTGTGGAAGTGGGGTCAGGGGGTGGTTGTTGAGGTGGTGTCGGGGTTAGGTGTGGAGGTGGGGTCTGGGTGTGGCTATGGAGGTCAGGTCTGGGAGTGGTTGTGGGGCTGGTGTCAGCAGGTGGCTGTGGAATTTGGGTAGGGGGAGGGTGAGGACGTGGGGTCAGGGAGAGTTGTGGGGGTGGGGAAATGGGATGATTTTAGAGGTGGGGTCAGGAGGTGGTTGTGGAGGTGGGGTCAGGGGAACGGAGTCGAGTTGGGGCCATGGGGTGGTTATGGAGGTGGGGTCAGGGGATGGTTATGGAGGTGGGGTCAGGGGATGGTTGTGGAGGTGGGGTCAGGGGGCGTTTGTAGAGGTGGGGTCAGGGGTTGGTTGTGGAGGTGGGGTCAGGGAGTGGTTGTGGGGTTGGGGTCAGGGGTGGGTGTGGAGGTGGTGTCAGGGGGTTATTGTGATGATGGGGTCAGGGGGTGGGTATGTAGGTGGGGACAGGCGGTGGGTGTGTAGATAGGGTCAGGGGAAGGTGTGGAGGCGGGGTCAGTGTCGATGGTGTGAGGGCGGGGTCAGGGGGTGGTTGTGGAGTTGGGGTCACGGGGTAGGTGTGAATATGGGGTCGGGGTGGTTGTGGGGATGGGGTCGAGGGTGGGTGTGGACGTGGGGTCAGGGGGTGAATGTGGGGATGGGGTCAGGTGGTAGTTGTGGGGATGGGGTCAGGTGGTGGTAGTGGAGGTGGGGTCAGGGGGCGGGTGTGGAGGTGGGGACAGGCGGTGGGTGTGTCGGTTGGGTCAGGGGGTGATTGTGGAGGCGGGGTCAGGACGTGTGTGTGGAAGTGGGGTCAGGGGGTGGTTGTTGAGGTGGCGTCAGGGTTAGGTGTGGAGGTGGGGTCTGGGTTTGGATATGGAGGTCAGGTCTGGGAGTGGTTGTGGGGCTGGTGTCAGCAGGTGGCTGTGGACTTTGGGTAGGGGGAGGGTGAGGAGGTGGGGTCAGGGAGAGTTGTGGGGGTGGGGAAATGGGATGATTTTAGAGGTGGGGTCAGGAGGTGGTTGTGGAGGTGGGGTCAGGGGAACGGAGTAGAGTTGGGACCATGGGGTGGTTATGGAGGTGGGGTCAGGGGATGGTTGTGGAGATGGGGTCAGGGGGTGTTTGTAAAGGTGGGGTCAAGGGGTCAGTATGGAGGTGTGGTCAGGGGGTGGTTGCAGAGGTGGGGTCAGGGTGTGGTTGTCATGGTGGGATCAGGGGGTGGTTGTGGAGTTGGGGTCAGGGGGTGGTTGTGGAGGTGGGGTCAGGGGGAGGGTTCAGGGGGTAGTTGAAGAGGTGGGGTCAGCGGGAGATTCTGGAGGTGGGGTCAGGGGTGGGTGTGAAGGTGGGGTCAGGGGGTGGTTGTGGAGGTGGGGTCAGGGGGTGGTTGTGGAGGTGGGATCAGGGGCTGGATGTGGAGGTGGGGTCAGGGTGTGGTTGTGGAGGTGGGGTCAGGGGGTGGGTGTGGGGGTGGGTTCAGGGGGTAGTTGAAGAGGTGGGGTCAGGGGGTGTTTGTAGAGGTGGGGTCAGGCTTTGGGTATGGGTGTGGGGTCAGGAGGTGAGTGTGGACGGGGGTCAGGGGGTTGGTGTGAAGGTGGTGTCAGGGGGTGGGTGTGGAGGTGGGGTCAGGAGGTGGTTGTGGAGGTGGGCTAAGGGGATGGGTGTGTAGGTGGGGTCAGGGGTGTGGGTGTGGAGGTGGGGTCAGGGGGAGGCTGTGGAGGTGGGGTCAGGGGTTGAGTGTGGAGGTGGAGTCAGGGGGTGGGTGTGGAGGTGTGTTCAGGGGGTGGTTGTGGAGGTGGGGTCAGGAGGTGGGTGTGGAGGTGGGGTCAGGGGTTGGGTGTGGAGTTGGGTCGGGGGCAGGTGTGAAGGTGGGGTCAGGGGTGGTTGTGGAGGTGGGGTCAGGGGGTAGGTGTGGTGGTGGGGTCAGGGGATCGGTGTGTATGTGGGGTCAGAGGTGGTTGTAGGATGGGGTCAGGTGGTGGTTGTGGATGTGGGGTCAGGTGCGAGTGTGGAGGTAGGGCCAGGATGTGGGTGTGGAGGTAGGGTTAGGGGGTGGGTGTGGAATTTGGGTCAGCGGGTGGTTGTGGAGGTGGAGTCAGGTGGTCGGTGTGAAGGTAGGGTCAGGGGTTGAGTGAGTAGATGGGGTCAGGAGGTGGATGTGGAGGTGGGGTCAGGAGGTGGATGTGGAGGTGGGGTCAGGGTGTGGTTGAGGTGGGGTCAGGGGGAGGGTGTGGATGTGGGGTCGGGGAAGGCTGTGGAGGAGGGGTCAGGGAGAGGGTGTGGAGGTGGGTTTTGGGGGGTGGGTATGGAGGTGGCATCAGGGGGTGGGTGTGTAGGTGGGGTCAGGGTTTGGTCGTAGAGGTGGGGTCAGGGGGTGGTTGTGGAGGTGGGTTAAGTGGATGATTAGATTAGATTACTTTACAGTGTGGAAACAGGCCCTTCGGCCCAACAAGTCCACACCGACCCGCCGAAGCGTAACCCACCCATACCCCTACATTTACCCCTTACCTAACACTACGGGCAATTTAGCATGGCCAATTCACCTGATGTGCACATCTTTGGACTGTGGGAGGAAACCGGAGCACCCGGAG